>NC_026001.2:33810988-33828420 GCF_000442705.2 Elaeis guineensis
AAAAATCAACTCAAACTATATAGATAGGGTGAGTAGGGATCGTTTCCATGAGGATCTAGGACGATTATCTTTTTTTTTTAAGAAGAAATAAAAGAGAATTGATTGTAGAAGGATTAAAAAAATAGAATAGCAAGAATTAAATAAAAAATATAAATTAATTTATTAAAAAAATAATTCAAAGAAATAATTCAGAAATTTTGAATCCACCATGCAAATTAGATTTATTTTCTTCTTTTTTTATATTACAATATTAATTCTTATGATTAAGATATTAGCATAGCTTATCTCTAAGGGATACAGACTGTATCAGTAGATCACAGCTCATCCTATCAGTGTATAAACTATCTAAATTTAATTATAAGATATAAGATTTAATCTAACATACCACGATCTATCTCTCTTAGGCACGTACCGTATCCAGAGATCACGGCACGTCAGTGAAGGGTATAGTTCATGTAGGCTAGATCAATATCTCAAAAAAATAAAAATATATGAAATAAAAGTATAATTTTATTGTATAAAAATTAAATATAAGAAAAAAATAAAAATTCATTTACATGTTTCATCGTATTCCTGGATTGAAGGAATTTAGCCACGCATCAAGATCTCTAGCTCCATATTCATCTTTTCTCTTGGATCCCTAAACCTCCCTTATTTTTTTTCTCTAATTTTTTTTGCTTTTCCACTGATTTTTTTCTCTTTCCTACACTTATTTCTGGGTCTCCTATTTATAGGTGAATTTTTTATCTTTTTTTGATCATAAAAGGAGTCCCAAAATCCTTAGAAATTGTATTATACTCATATAAATTAATTCTGACCGTCGGATTGCCTTTGAACCACCCAAATCAGTCCAAAATCTGATGTTTTAATTCTTATCAAAGTTGGATGCAACCACAGTCGTTCGATTTGGGTTCAGATTTATTTTGGGCCATCAGATTGTGCAGTTTAACTCTTTATCAAAGTCAAAAATGATGTTGGCCGTCTGATCGCATGATGGATTGAGTTTCGGTCATTGGATCATGCAAAAGCTTTCTCTTATCAACCGATAACAAACAACAGCTGTTGGATATGAGTCAAGATAATTGTGGATCGTTGGATCGTACAAAATCATCTCAATCCACTGTGAGCCGTGTTTGTGGACCGCGTATTATTTTCGATGGACCACACCCTGACTCTGTGGACCAACCGACCAGTCCACCATGCATCGAAGATAATAAAATTTATTTTTTAGGATATTTTCACTCAATTTTTGCTCCAATTTTTACCTAAAAAATTAAAAAAAATATGCATTAAATTTTTTATTAATTTCTCAATATTTTGATACTTAGATTCTTAATTAAATCAACATCTATTTTTCATAAATATGTTCTAATTTTATATTTTTTTAAAATTATTTATTTTTATAAAAAAAATTAATTTATTCATGAAATTAAATTTTTAAGAAGATGTTAGCATCATAAATTATCAAAAGTATCTTTAATAAATATAAAAATATATCACTTATCATACCCTTCAATTTGAACTTTGCTCATCCTCGAGTAAAGAAAGAATTTAAAATTAAGTATCTTTTAACTTAAAATTTTGATTTTCACCAAATAATTTTCAAAAGAACCACTGATGTTCAGTAAAGTGTAAATGAGATATATCATTGGAGTATTAATACTAATTAATATGAGAGTTAAACTAAGAATACTAAATTTTTTCTAAACTTTTCTAAATTATTCTTACCTTTATCTCCAAATTATTAACCTACATATGGACAAGTGTATTGTTACTTTCATCCTTCATTTATTAATTTTTTTTTTAATATTATACGGCTATTGAGTGTCTTAACCCCTTAAGCTTTCTGTTTGACCCATGCAGTGAGTTTTCAGCCAATGACTCCCAAACCAGATGACATTAGGGCACTAGATATAGAATACCCCTCGGACCTACTTGCTCGAATCAAATAGGCTACGAGTTAAAACTAGCTTTATAATAAAATTTTTTTATCCTTTATATTTTTTGATGCGAAACTCAATGCTTGCTTAGGCAAAGAGATCCGGTTACTCAGTATGAAATATTTAGAAACTCTTTCTTTTTAATATTAAATATATGAAGAAACGTATAGTTATCCTACACAAGTCCATAAGAAGTAAACTCTTCTTTGATGCTGGTAGAAAAATTTAAAAATATTCAAAAAAAATTATTTAAATTCTAAACTTAACTTCTTATTGAATTTTCTTAATACTTGATCCCTCGATATCTCATAAACTCTCTAATCTGTACATCAATTTTTTTTTTAAAATACTTAATTTAACTTGATTCTTAAGTGTAATCAGGTACTTAAATGCTAAATACTAACTTACTTGAAGACTTTAAAAATTTAAAAATTTTAAAAAAAAATATTATTCTTTCCTCCAACTTAATTGACATTATCCTCAATGGAATAAAAAAAAATAAAGGATGCATAAAAAGGAAAAAAAAAAGAGAGATGTCACCTGATCTAGAAGTCTTTTCAAAATAATTCTCTTTCCAACTTAGCCAATATTATCTTCAAATCTCCATAAAGCAAGAATCGATTAACCTAAACAAAATGCAAAAGAAAGTAAAAGTAAAAGCTAAAACTAGATTGTCTCCCAAAAAGTACTAAGTTTATTGTCTTCAGTCAGACCAAATTATTGACAGGTACTTCCACATAGAGCAGTCTTTTATTCTTAAAAAAATGAAGATCAGTTAAAATAAAGTAAAAAAAAATTTGGGTTGCCTCTTAAAGAGCGTTAAGTTTATCATCTTCATCCAGACCATACTAATTCTACCTCACTTATCCTGTATCAAATATTGGATTGACAAATTCAAGTGGGTAAGGTGGGTGAGGTGAATCAAGCAGGGCATTAACCTCTTGGACTTGAATTTCTTCAATTGGTTCATTCAAAAAATTTATCCTTACAAATGATTCGACAGGTGGTTGCCATTGTGGATGAACTCTCTGATCACTAGATAAAAAAATTTCATAAGCTATTTCAAATTTTTGATCTGATCAGAGATTACAGTTAAAATCTTCTTTCCCTGGGTCAATGGTCTTATAGATCTCATCCTGGATCAAGTTTACATCAACTAATTGATCTTTTTTATTTTCAAAATAAAAATATTAAGATCAATGGATATGTTTTCAAATGAGAGCTTCATGAGTCCATCGTGACAGTTGATCAGGGCATTGGTGGTTGCTAAAAATGGTTTACCTAAGATGACGGGATGTGACCTTTTGGGTTTGACACTAGTTCAGTTTCTAGGATCACAAAATCCACAGGGTATATGAAATCACTGACCTTAATTAGCACATCCTTCACAACTCCCTTGGGGATTCTCACTGATCGATCTGCCAATTGTAATATAATTTCTATAGGTTTTAATTCTTCTATTCTCAATTTCTCATAGACTGAATAAGGTAAGATATTCACACTAGCCCCTAGGTCTAACAAGGTCCTATCAATGATGGTTTTCCCAATGACACATAAGATTGTAGGAGATTCTGGATCTTTGTACTTGACTGGCATGTGGCTTGAAAGATATGAGCTCACACTAGTTGCCAAGAAAGCTTTCTTGGAAACATTAATGGTCTTGTTCTTTGTGCATGGGTCTTTGAGGAACTTAATATAAGTGGAAACTTGTTGGATCATATCTAGCAGAGAAATATTTACTTTCACTTGTTTGAATATCTCTAAGATTTGATCCATGTGGACTGAGTGTCTGTTGGATCTAAATCTATTTGAAAAAGGAGCTATAGGATTGGTGGTTGATGTCTCAACTTGCTTGAACCTAGTGATGGGTTCTGCAATTGGCTTGGATGGCTCATCAACCTCTGTTGATTTAGGCTTGTCAGACTTGGTCTGATCAGTCTATGGTTCAGTCGGTTGATCTTCTTGGTTCTCAGTTATACCTATTGATTGTCTACTTGTCTCCCAGACCTTAAGGTGTAAATTGCATTTACATGGTTAAATCGACCTTTAGGTTGATATTGTTGACCAATTTGGGCTCTTGGGTTAGGTTCAGGTTGGCTTGGCCATTTTTCTTTTTCTCTTTCACTGATGGTGGTAGCCAACTGACTTAATTGTATTTCTAGATGGGCAATGGCTTAGGTATTTGAATTTACAAGTTGGTCCATGGTTTGCATGAAATTATTTGTGTTTTTTGTCAAGGCTTCAAGGCTTTTCTCTAGTGAATTATATTTTTGGTCATTAAATTGTATACTATCAGAAGTGGTTTTTATTAAAATCTCTAACCCTTTTTCTAGTGCATTAAGCCTTTAATCATTGTTGAAGCCTTGTGAATAATTTGATGGTTGAGTGGGCCTTTGATTGGATTGATTAAGGATAGGTCTATTGGGATTTGACCCTTGTGATCAAGAAAAGTTAGGGTAATTTCTCCATCCTGGGTTATACGTTGGTTCATAAGGGTTATTTGTAGATTTGTAGTAGGCAGCATTAACCTGTGTTACTTCGTTCCCAGTTGGGTTCATCAAAAAGGGACATTCTTTCATGATGTAGTCTATGACATTACATCCATTGCAAGTAGATGTTGAAACTTGGTTCACTTGGGTGTGTCCCTTGAGTTCTAAGGCCTCTAACCTACGTAGTATAGTATCTATTTTGGCCTCTGTAGCTAAGGATGTGGATACTTGGTGCATAGCACCTCTTGTAGGTTTCCTAGTTGCTTCCCACTACAGGCTCTTTTCTACTAGGTCCTCTAAGAATTGCCAGATTTCATTGGCTTCCTTATGCATAAACTGACCTTGACACATTGACTTTAGCATGCTTCTAGAGTTTGGGTTTAGTCCCTCATAAAAGGTTTGGCATAGTCTCCAAGTCTCAATTCCATGGTGTGGGCATTGGATTAAAAGGTTCTTGAAATGATCAAAACACTTCCAGAAAGACTCACCCCCAAATTGATAAAATTGGTCAATTTCATTTCTTAACTTAGCTATTTTATGATGTGAAAAAAATTTTCTCAAGAAAGTTTTTACAAATCTATCCCAAGTTATGATCGAGTGGTTGGACAGACTATATAACCATTTCTTAGCACTATTCTTGAGAGCAAAATTAATCAGCCTAAGTTTAATAGTATCATCTGACATTTGGTGTATTCTCATGGTGTCACATACTTCCTCAAATTCTCTAATAAAAATATATGCATCTTTATTATCAGTGAATTTAGGGAGCATGTTAATGATTTGAGGTTTAATTTCAAAAGTTGTTGCATTGGTTGGGGGAAGTCTGATACAAGATGGTTGGGCTGACCCAACAAGATAGCAAAGATCTTTTAGGACTTGAGGTTGATTGACTTCACTCATTGTGGATTCAGAATTTTCTTGGATTAGGGTAGGGTTTGAATCAATTCTCATTAAATGACTAGATTCCCTTTTTCAAGTTGCAATCTTGTGAGATTTTTAATATTTTTTTTTTGGATTAGAAGAGAGAAGAGAAAGGAGAGATCGATGAGAAGAGAGTTCTAAAGATGAGTCCTAAGGGATCCTAAATTTAGAGATGATAGAGAAGAGTAAGTTTAAATTTAGTTAACAAGCAAATTATGTAGTCAATCTTAACTAAGGGTGATCCTAGATCTAGACAGCTCCTAATTATCAAAGTTGTCTTTGAGTACTCTAGGTGAAAGACTAGCCACTCAACTGGCTAGATAAGTGTAAGGTTGGTGGGGTCCCCCCGTTGCTTTCCTTAGACACCAACTGAGTTGGTCAGGTAAGCGAACGGAACTAATTAAATAATCACCTTCCTTCAGGACGTAGTCTTTGAACCACTTTTCTAGACACCAGTCAAACTGACTAACCCTAACCCAGTCCAACTCTTTGGATCTCTTATCCTATTGAGCTCGAGAATCCTTAGGAGCCAATGTCTAATTGATTTTAAGTTAAAATTTAAGTCAATGCAATATGCAGGATGGTGGTTTGTGGGTCAAAGAAGGGTGATAAAATCTCCACCTTATCTTGTTTAGGATTTATGCCCTTAAGATGTTTTATGGACTTATGTAATGCAAGAAGAAAAGATGGTCAGATTTGATAGTTAGTCAAGAATAAATTGATTTATTTTATTTTTTAGATTTTATGATTAAGTATCTAATTTTCTAAGTAGATTATGAAGTGTCAATGTAGAGATTTTTTTTTTTGAAAGAAAGTAAGTTTGACTAAGGAACTAAGCAAATTAGAAAGCAAATAAAAAGAAACTAAGAATAAGACTAAATTTTTTTTTAAAAAAAAAATAATCATACCTAGATCTCCGACAATGGTGTCAAATTTTGATCGCTGTCGTAGGCGATCAAGAAGAAAAACCAACTCAAACTATATAGATAGGGTGAGTAGGCATCATTTTCACGAGGATCTAGGGTGATTATCTTTTTTTTAAGAAAAAATAAAAGAAAATTGATTGTAGAAAGATTAAAAAAAAGAATAGTAAGAATTAAATTAAAAGTATAAATTAATTTATGAAAAAAATAATTCAAAGAAATAACTCAAGAATTTCGAATCCATCATGCAAATTAGATTTATTTTCTTTTTTTTTAATATTATAATATTAATTCTTGTGATTAAGATATTAGCATAGCTTATATCTAAGGGATACGGACTGTATCAGTAGATCACAGCTCATCCTGTCAGAGTATAAAGTATCTAAATTTAATTACAAGATATAAGATTTAATCTAATATACTATGATCTATCTCTCCTAGGCACGTACCGTATCCAGGGATCACGGCACGTCAGTGAAGGGTATAGTTCATGTAGGCTAGATCAATACCTCAGAAAAATAAAAAGATATAAAATAAAAGTATAATTTTATTGTATGAAAATTAAATATAAGAAAGAAAATAAAAACTCATTTACAGGCTTCATCGTATTCCTGGATTGAAGGGATTTAGCCATGCATTAAGATCTCTAACTCCATATTCATCTTTTCTCTTGGATCCCTAAATCTCTCTTTTTTTTTCTTTAATTTTTTCTTACTTTTCCATTGATTTTTTCTCTTCCCTACACTTATTCTCAGATCTCCTATTTATAAATAAATTTTTCACCTTTTTCTGATCATAAAAGGAGTCCCAAAATCCTTAGAAATCATATTATACTCGTATAAATTAATTCTGGCCGTCGGATTGCATTTGAATCACCTAGATCAACCCAAAATCTGTTGTTTTAATCCTTATCAAAGTTGGATGCAACCACAGCCATTCGATGTGGGTTCGAATTTGTTCTGGGCCATCAGATCGCGCAATTTAACTCTTTATCAAAGTCGGGAACGATGCTGACCGTTCGATCGTATGATGGATTGAGTTTCGACAATCGGATCACACAAAAACTTTCTCTTATCAACCGGCAACGAACAGTAGCTGTTGGATCTGAGTCAGAATGATTGTGGATTATTGGATCATGCAAAATCATCTCAACCCGCTGTGAACCATGCCTGTGGACTGCGTATTATTTCTAATGGACCGCATCCTGACTCTGTGGACCGATCGATCGGTCACCGTGCACCAAAGGTAATAAAATTTATTTTTTAGGATATTTTTATTCGATTTTTGCTTTGATTTTTACCTAAAAAATTAGAAAATTTATGTATTAAATTTTTTATTAATTTTTTAATATTTTGATACTTAGATTCTCAATTAAATTAACATCTATTTTTCATAAATATGCTTTAATTTTATATTTTTTTAAAATTATTTATTTTTATAAAAAAATCTAATTTATTCATGAAATTAGATTTTTATGAAGATGTTAGCATCATAAATTATCAAAAATATCTTCAATAAATATAAAAATATACTACTTATCAGGATGACCCAGATAGGTCACTTCATTTTGTTGCAATCCAAGTTTTCATGTATTTGAGATTCGAAACTTACTAGAACACTTTCAAATACTCTCATATGAATTCAAATCAATTTGACACTCTCAAAAGGCTTCAAAAATTTTTCTAACTTACAGAAACTTCAACTTTTGGTATGTTTGATGAAGCTTTTCAAATCTAATCTTTTAGATTACCTGAAACATCACAAAAATATTCTTCAAAGATAAGAAACATATTGGTAGTCCCCTCAAATAGTTTGTGATCATCAAAATCAATTCTTGAAGCAACAATCTTCTTCTTTTTGATGATGATAAAATATTTGAGCGTTCATAAGATAAGTCCATAAAGCTCAAAGAATTTGGGTTTATGGAGCACTTGTAAGAATATGCCAAAGATTAAATATGGAGAATCATGAGATACATATTTTCAGCAATTTTAATGTTTCAATTCATTTTGCTAAAACTCATTTGTGAAGGTATCAGTATTTTTCTAAGGATTGTTCTTAATCAGTTAAAATTCTCTCCTTTCTTGTGTGAAATGGATAAAAATAATCATTTTGATCATTTTGAAAAAGAACTCCTCCTTTCTTATATAAAGAGTGTTCAATTTGTAAAAATTTTTTTTAATTGAAGCAGAGATGGTTCATAAAAGAATTTTATTCTTTTCTTCCTTCTTTTTAGTATTAGTGTAATAAATGTGAAAAGAATATTTTTTTCTCTTTTTTTTATTTTGATATTAAAGCAAGGATGAAACCATTTGAACAAAAATTAAAAGAGAAAAAATTAAAGTATTTTGTAAAATCAAAAATAAATGTATCGAGATATTTTGGTATTCATACAAAAATAAAATTATCAGAAATATTAGAGCACTCAAGAAAAATAGATGTATCTGAGCAATTTTTTGAATAGTTTCAAAATGAGGATAAAAACAGATGTATCCGAGTTAAAAATGGGCGTATCAGAGACGTATCAGTGCAAAATACTGTATCAAAGTAAAAAAATTAAAAGAGCATTTAAATTTAAAAAATTCAGACAGACAATACAATACTTTCTCCATTATGATACAATACTTTCTCCATTATGATATCATTCTTCCTCTTTTTGACATCATCAAAAAAATGGACTGGAGGGAGTAAGATTTTTCATGATTGTATATCAGGTATCAATGTAATAGTGCATTCATTCAAGTATAATAGGCATTCATCCATTCATTCATGCAAAAAAGAATGAGCCAAATAAAATGATAAAAACCTCATTCATTAACACCAAAAAGAGAAGTTACAAGAGTCATAAAGAGCATAAAGCTCTCATACATCCAATCTACAAAATATAACTAAGTAATCTAATACAAAATGATGAAATCAGTGAGACTGGACATCGAGCACAAGATCAAGATAGGTGAGACAAGATCAGCCTCATCCTCGATCGAAGGATCTGGTCTGAGAGGAGAGAAAGCAATGGGCTGAACAAAGACTGGCTCACTAGATGCAAAGGGTCTAGACTGAAGTTGAGTCCTAATGGCATCAAGCTGGGACAAGATTTCCCTCACTATAAGTCGGAGTCCATCTAGATCAGTAGATACGAAGTCTCTGGAGTCTCTGTTGTCTGTTTAAAGCAGCTCAAGAGAAGAATGAAGTTGGCTGTGGAGTCTCTCTATCTCTCAAGCCAGATCATCCATCTGCAGTGTAGAAGGAGTCGATGTACCCACTCCAGTAGAGAGAGAGACTACAATCCATCTGACCTCCCTCTCTATATCAAAAATTCTGCCACTGAATCTGAGAAGGGAGCTCTCCACACCCTCCAATCTAATACTCAAGTCAGACAGGAGCTCCATCAAGGAGGAAATGTGTGGCACAATGGATGAATCCAAGGATGGAACAGAGAAGTCACTCGAAGGAGTTGGGTGAAACTGCTGTGGCTACTGTTGCTGTACCTGCTGTAGAATCTACTGCTGTACCTACTGTAGAATCTGTTGCTAGAATTGATGAGACTGCTGAAGAAGCTGATTCTGAAACCACTACAGCTGAACAGATAAAATCTCTGCCACTCTCTCAGCTAGCTATTCCATATCAACATCCTCCAAGCTAAAAGTAGGCATGGTATGGTTCAATGGGGGTACTCTGACTGAGGATCCTGCCTCAGACTCTGAAACATGGTGATTAACTGGACTCGGCTTGGGCACAGGAGAAAATGGACCCTCCCCCTTAGTATGCTCATCCTCCTCATCATCCTTCTCATCAACTGCAGCTGCACGGTCCTTGGCCCAATGGCCATCAACTCTGACAAACCCCATGCATTGAAGGGAGTGGTTGTTGTAGGTGTTGGTGTATGACAGTCTACAAACAACTTTCTTCTCAAAACTCACTCCAGACTCCCTAAAAATCATAGTGAGAGCCCATGCCATATGGCAAGAGAGCCTTGGATCTGTTCAAGGCTTCCCTCATGGCATCGATCATCAAGAAAGGTAGGTTTAGAGGAGTCTCAAAAACTACATAGTGCATCAGACAAATATCTCTAACAGTCATCAAATCATATCTTCCCCTTTGGAAAAAAAATCTTAGATACCATGTGGTGGAGCAGCCTCATCTCCACACTCAGATCTTTGGCTTCAATTTTTAGAAAACCTTCCACATCATCTCTCCCTAGAATAGTTCTAAGTCCAATTTTCTTTTCGGGTAGCTCATCTAGGCAACTACCCTCGTAAGGCATCTGAAGGAATCTTTCTAGCCAAGTTGCATTTAAGATAATTGGGACTTCCTTCACAGTAGACCTCAAAACACCATCAGAGAAAACCAAATTTGAATAAAACTCTTTGACCAAATCAATATATACCAGTTCAGACAAATTTAAGAAAGACTTTCACTCTTGCTTAATTAATTTTTCTCAATAGAAAAACCATCATGCCTCAAAAATTTGAAGTCTATGTTTCTACCCAAAGCAATCTTCCTTGCAGATAAGAGAATCTTACTTGAAGTGATCGGTGGAGATGCTTGGGTCGGCTCATGTGCTGCCTTCTTTCTCCTTTTCTCTACCTCCAAGGATCTAACCGACTTCCTTCTTTGTGGCATTCTCATTTGGGGGCTATGTCCCAAGAAGAGGATGGATAATGGTCAAGAAGGTGGAGAAGAATATGGATTGAAGTGAAACTAAGAGGAAAAGATGATTTTGGAGAGTTTCTCACAGATTCTGTGGGTTAGGATTTGAAATTTGGGGAAATCAAGAGAGTGAGCCATGAGATCAAAAAATTTGAGGAGAGTGATCCACGATTTTATGGGATTTTAAGATTTTTGAAAGATCTAGAATGAGATTTCTAGGTTTGGGATGAGAGGGAGATGAAGGGTTTTGGGATTTGAGATGCTTCAGAGGCCCTTTTAATGGAACAGGATTCGGATCGGCTCACATGAAAATCATTTACTCGATCAATTGGGACGTCCCACATGGGTCGTCCCATCCAAAAAAGGTTCAAGCGATGAGAAAAAAATTTAAAAATGAGAAAAAATTCAAAAAAAAAATTTGAAATTGATCATGTCGAGTTGAGATGATCATTAAAAGTCCAGATAAATTTTGATATAATTTTTGATTGAGTATTTCAATAGAAAAAAATTTGAAAAGTTATCTGAATAGCACAGATGATTTTTAATTATCTGAAAAAAATCTTAAAAAAAGATAGATAGCTCCCAAAATTAAGATAATGATGTCAAAAAATTTTAGAAGGATTTTGAGAGTAAAATTATGATTAAAATTCAAGCAGAAGGATCTAAGATGCCCAATTCTTTTCTAATTTCACAAAATTTATTTTTATTTAATACTTTGGTGAAAATATCAGCTAGTTATTTTTCAGTGTTTATGTATTCAAGTGTTATATCATTACTTTGAATATGTTCTCTTATAAAATAATGTCTAATTTTAATATGTTTTGACCTAGAGTGTTGAATTAGATTTTTGGTCAAATTGATGGTACTAGTACTATCATATTTTATAGAGATATTTTTAAGTTCAATACCAAAATCTATGAGTTATTGCTTAATCCACAGGATTTGAGCACAGCAACTTCTAGCTGCAATATATTCGGCCTCGATTGTAGACAATGTCACTGAATATTACTTCTTGCTGAACCAAGAGATTAAGTTTACTACTAGAAATTGATAAGTTTTACTGGTACTTTTTTTATCTAGTTTACATCCAACAAAGTCTACATCTGAATAACCTATTAAGTCCATAGAAGATTGTTTTAAAAATCAAAGACCTAGATTTTGTGTTTCTTTTAAATATCTAAAAATTCTCTTAACAGTATTTAAGTGAGATTCCTTAGGATTAGATTGATATCTAGCACACATGCATACACTGAATATTATATTAGGTCTACTAGCAGTAAGATACAATAAAGAGCCTATCATGCCTCTATAGAGCTTTGAATCAATATTTTTACCATGCTCATCTTTTTCTAATTTACAGAAAGGGGTCATAGGTGTACTTATAATTTTTGAGCTTTTCATTTCAAATTTTTTTAATAGTTCTCTTATATACTTACTTTGGGTGATGGAGATCTCTTCTTTCATTTATTTAATCTGGAGTCCGAGGAAGAAAGTGAGTTCTCCCATCATGCTCATCTCGAACTCCTCCTGCATGAGCGTGGCAAACTCTTGGCACAAATCTTCATTAGTAGATCCAAATATAATGTCATCAACATATATCTGTATAACTAAAATTTTTTTATCTTTTTTTTTTATAAAAAGAGTAGTATCAATATTTTTCTTTGAAAAATTATTTTCTAATAAAAACTTACTTAATCTTTCATATCGTGCTCTAGGAGCCTATTTTAATCCATATAAAACTTTGTTTAACTTAAACATATAATTTAAAAATTTATAATTTTTAAAATCAGGAGGTTGTTTTACATATACTTTTTCAATAATATAACCATTAAGAAAAGCACTCTTAATATTCATTTGAAATAATTTAAAGTTTATAAAATAGGCAAAAGCAAGTAGCATTCTTATTGCTTTTAGTCTAGCAACAGGAGCAAATATTTCATCAAAATCAATTCCTTCTTGTTGGTTGTATCCTTTAGCAACAAATCTTGTTTTGTTTCTCATTACATTTTCATCTTCATTTAATTTGTTCCTATATACCCATTTAGTTCCTATTATGGGGTAATTTTTAGATCTAGTAACTAGTGTCCATACATTATTTCTTTCAAATTGATTTAGCTCTTCTTGCATGGTAATTATCCAGTTATGATCCTTTTCAGCTTCATCTATTGTTTTAGGTTCTAGATGTGAAACAAAAGCTACATAATTACAAACATCTCTAAGTGAAGATCTAGTTCTTACTTTTCATGCCAGATTACCAATTATTAATTCTTTAGGATGATTGTGGACATACCTCCATTCCCTTGGAAGATTACCTGTGTCTTGAGGTTATTCTTGAATGTTCTGATCATTGATGCTTTCATCCAATTGATCTTTGTTTTGCTCATTTGAGTCATTCAGGGTGAGTTCTTTCATTCCATCTTCTGTAATACCTGCATTATCAGCATCCTCTCTCTTTCTTGATGGAAGATCATTAGTTTCATCAAAAATAATACGAATTGACTCTTCCACTACTAGTGTTCTTTTATTGAAAACTCTAAAAGCTTTATTAGAAGTAGAATAACCAAGAAAGATAGCTTCATCAGATTTAGCATCAAATTTGTCTAAACTATTTTTGCCATTATTCAAAACAAAATACCGACAACCAAAAATATAGAAACAACCTATATTAGGTTTTTTATCTTTCCATAATTCATAAGGTATTTTCTTTAAAATAAATCTTATTAAAGCATAGTTTAAAATATAACATGTTGTATTAATTACCTCTGTCCAAAAATATTTTAGGAGTTTGCTTTTACATAGTATGGTACGGGCCATTTCTTCTAGAATTTTATTTTTTTTAACAACTCTATTTTATTGTGGTGTTCTAGGTACTGAGAAGTTATGCTTTATGCCCTTTTCATCACAAAATTTTTCAAAATCTTTGTTTTCAAATTCAGTGTCATGGTTACTTCGAATAGAAATAATTGGTAAACATTTTTCATTCAAAATCTTTCGATAAAACTTAGAGAATGCTGAAAATGCTTCATCTTTAGAAGCTAAAAATAAAATCCAAGTAAAATATAAAAAATTATCAATGATTACAAAATCATATCTCTTTTCTCCTAGACTAGTTGTCCTTGTAGGACCAAATAAATCTATATGCATGAGTTCTAAAGATTTAGAAGTTGAAATAATATTTTTAGATTTAAAGAAAACTCTTGTTTGTTTACCTAATTGACATGCATCACAAATTTTATCTTTGTCAAAATTAATTTTTGGTAAACCAACAGCTAAATCTATTTTAATAATTTTAGAAAGTGTATGCATACTAATATGTGCAAGCCTACAGTGCCAAAGCCAACTAGTTTGATTAATTTTAGCATTCATGACCACAAGACATTGCATATTTCATAAAGATAGATCATCCAAATCAACTATGTATACATTGCCATGCTTATGTCCAATGAATCCAATGCTAACATCAATGGGACTAGTTACTATACACATAGATGATTCAAAAACTACTTTATAATCTTTATCACATAATTGGCTAATACTTAAAAGATTATGCTTAAAACCATCTACAAGTAATACATTTTCAATATAAGTGGAGGGAGTGATACCAATGTTACCAATACCGATGATCTTTTCTTTACTATTATCTCCAAAGATGACCATCCCTCCATTTTTGACTTTCAATGTGATGAATTGAGATTCATCACCAGTCATGTGTCTTGAGCATCCACTGTTGAGATACCACTTCTGTTTTGTTGCTTGGGATGCAAGACACCCTGCACACATGAAATCAACTTTTAACCTTAGGTATCCAAGCTAACTTGGATCCTTTGGAGTTAGTTACAATGGTTCCTTTTGGAATCTATATTTTTTTAATATTTCTAGTATCAAATTTATTTGATAAACATGAATAAGCTTTATGTCCTACTTTATCATATCTAAAATAAGTAATATTTGGCAGTTTTCTTATAGATGCATTGACAAAAATATTTTTTAAAAATTTTTGCTTTCTTAGAGTATTATAGCCATGTCTAGCTTTATCATATACAGTTTTTTGACTGTCAATGATCATCTGAAGCTTGTTTAAACTTAATGTAAATCTATCAACTATAGATTTTAATTTGGTTATCTCTTCCTTTAGTTTTTGATTTTCTTTTACAAGAGTTTTATTTTGACTAAAAAGTTCATCTTTTTCTTTTATTAGAGACTGATTCTTTAGTTAAAATTCTTCATTTTTTTTATCAATTTCTTCTTTTTTCTTAACTAATGCTATTAGAAATTATGTCCTAAAATCAATCATGTGACGAATGAGTTCATCCTTGTATATGAATTATTGATTATTGAATTATAGATATTCTGATATTTTTCATCACAAAGTAACATCTTTCTTGAACTCTTGTACTGTGATGAAGTCCCTAGAACTATGCTAGTGTACAATAAAGAGAGGATTTATCGTATAGTTCTTAAATAAGTTTGCGACCAAATGATACGTCATTACGGGATGATGACGTTTATCGAGTGAAGGTCGTTGTGTGTCATATGGATTGGTTACCTCTTAACCAAGGAGTGTGGTAACACTGGTATGGCATACAGGTGAGATGTAAGGGTACATCATCACTGAATAAGTGACTCACCTGCTGAGTGTTCTGTTGTCAAGAGCTGCTTGCGAAACACATGGGTATAAATATCCTTCAGACCTGAGATCACCATAGTAACTTGCAAGCAACTCACTATGCTTTGATATCAAACTATCTGAATTTTTAATGCAGTGATGGAAGGCTACTGGGTACAGTCAAGTACTTGCGAAGTCTATGTGTGGATCAAGATGGGATTGATCCCTCCAAATTATTGGAGTTGATGTATCGCTATATTTTAATTTAGTAAAGTCTTGGTCAGGGTAATCCATGAGATGGATTTGAAAGGTTGAAATATAATATGGATGAAGCAATCTCGATTGACAGTTAATCTGAGACCATCCTAGAGCATCTAGGGTCAAAAGGATGAATTATGTGGTAACCATGAGTATGGGTTCTAAAATATTTTTTTGTGATAATTTGACCTATCTGAACGTCAAAAATCATTGCTAGATGGTATCTTGATTAGTGCAGAAATTGATTCCTGTACTATCAGCTTAGTGTTTGAACCTATAAAGTCACACACATAAGTCAGACAAAGTAGGAAGAAATTGATCTATGTTTATATGTCCAATCTGAAAGTACTTGACTTGATTGAACATATAAGCTAACTTGATTGAGAATTGAGTTATGGGTCAAACAGGATTGAAGAGTTGACTATGTCTAGTTAGCACTATACATGAGGTTTAGATTCAATCCCGGAGATGAACAATTTCTATCTATGATCCATAGAACATATGAAAGATTGGATTTAAGTATTAATTAATTTTAGATTAGATCTGAATTAATTAAACTTAAATAGATCCAAAATCTAAGTTAGACTTGGTTTAAAAATTTTAAAGAGTTTAGGATTGACAGCCTTTCGAAATTATTTCAAACCGACTTCGAATTAGACTCAAATCGAATCTGTTTTGGATGAGATATGAGTATTCCTACTTGCACTGGAAATACCTACTCATGAAGCATGACCAAAATTGATTTGGTGCTTATTTGGAGCATCCCAAGTGGGTGTGGGAGTGGATGCAAACTGGATGTCATAAGTGATGGCAATTATATCTCATGTAGGAGTCCTTCTTTCATGAGTATTGGACCAATTCAAATCAGATTTGAATAAAGAGTTCTCCTCTCATTGGGTTATGAGAATCATCTATAAATAGAAAGGGTCTCTACCTATGGATGAAAGAAGAGAATAGAGTAGCAAACAAATCAAATTGAGAGAAGAGAAAAAGAGAGAGACAGGCGTGTGAAGAGAGAGGTCCTTCATCTTCTACATCTCTCCCTTTGTTGCCGCCTCCTCTCTTTAGATGTGGATCCTTCTTGGGCATCCTACCTACTGGTGTGAGATATCACATCATCATATCTCATCCCTCAATTGATTGAGTTGTGAAGTCAATTGGACTGGAGTTCATCCTACTTTCCTGCGACGTCTGACGTGTATGCGAAGTAGAGGATCTGTATATTCAGGCCTTCATGAAGGTTAATATCCAATAATTTAGGATTTGATCTCTGATTCTACTATGATTCAGATAAAAATTTGATCCTTAAATAAGTAGAACATTAGAAAAAATTTTTAGATGCAACCTGAACATTCTGGAGGGAAACTGTTTCCTTCCCTTCAACTGGTATCAGAGCAGGCCTGATATATATATATGCAAAATAAAATTTTTTATGATTATTTATATGAGATATAATTAAAATTTTTATAAAATATTAAATCTTATTTAAATCTATTTATATAAAATTTTTGATCTAATTTTAATTGGATTTGAGGTGCCTAATCAATGGTTGATTGAGGTTATTATAAATCTGTTATAACAAAATTCTACTGTTGCTGAATTTTTGATGAAAAATAATATGAATTAAAAATATATTTCAAATTTA
>NC_026001.2:33828520-33885093 GCF_000442705.2 Elaeis guineensis
GGTGTCTAAGATAAGTTTGACAGATTCGATCAAGTAATTTTTAATTGGGAGCTATTCACCTAGATGCATCTATGATGAGTTAAGGATAGATTCCTCCCGCTGATCTCACTTATCTGGCCAACATGATAGATTATGTTTTGATTAGGTCACTAGTTGATTTGTACAGGTCCATGCCATTAAGGTGGATCAATGTGACTGATTTAGGTGTCTTGAGACCAGCTTGTGTTTAATCCTTTACATGACTTGATGAAGTCAGTGAAAAGATTTGCAGCTTGCAGGTCGACTTCTTCTCTGATTTTTAGGTCAATAAAATTAAATTCTCTAAATTATTAGATCCATAAAGTGATAAAGTTATGAGATAACTTGATCATTGCCTCCTATTAAGATGTGTGATAATGAGTCTAAAATTCCAAATAGGCATTGGAGGCACCACATGCTTGGTGTTTATTATGTATTAAAATTGTCATTCATCATATGATCATCATGATGTACCTTCAGATCAATGCTCAGATTGGTCGAGCCACACTCGGGTGTGGACATCCATTTGTTGGATACACTTGATGTATTATGTTAATGGTTGGACCTAACCAGGATTTTCAATGGAGGCGCCACACGCCTGCTGAAGGTATGTCTGGGATAAAATCCAATGCTAGAAGTTGTTTGGAGAAACAATTGATTATGAACCTATCCATGGATGTACTTGGGTTGGCCGAGCCACACTCGGGCCCGAATGTAGTCCTTGTGGGTTCTAGTACCCATTAAGAAATTAATGTAATTTCTCGAGTTGGAGGTAGAGGCTATCAATTCGTAAAAAATAGTGAGAGGACCTTTAGACTAAAGTTCATATCTTTAAAATTAAAAAATTAATTTGTTATGATCCAGGTGGTGTGCCCAAGGCCCAGGGGACCAAGGCTAAGGCCAAGGTCCATCATTCATGAGGGCTTCATGGAGGCTCTAGGGCTAGTTGGGCCCTAGGTTGAAAGGCTGTGGGCCTTTCGGGTTCTTGAGGTCTAGGTTATGTGGGCCTCAAGGGACCAACTCTTTATGGGCCAGGTCTGAGCCCAGGATAAGTGAGATTAAGTCAAGTCATGGGTGTACATGGGCTTGGATTAACCTAATCTCCCATAGAGTTGGTCAAGAGAGTTTTGGGTTTGGGTCACTTGACCCTGTGTTTATATATACATGTACTATGTATAAGTTTGATTAAGCCAAGAAAATACAAGACTTTTTCTTCCAAGTCTCTCTCTCTATTCTCTCTCTCTCTCTCCAACCATTCTCCACACCCCAGGAGCAAGAAACCCTAGGATTTCTTGCCGCCAGGTCCAAATAAGGCAGGAAAACCAAGGAGGCGCTAGCCCCTTCCCCCTTGTAGCCACTGACTCTCTCTCCTCTCCCTCTCTTAAAGTCATCCAAACACTAGGTCCAGGACCTAAAATCTCTTAAGAATAGGTTGGTACAAGTTTCTCTTAGATCTAGAGTTGATCTGAGGTCGTTTGAGGTGCGGGTGAGATCTCCATCAACAGATCTACAGGAAAGGCTGCAGCAGGACAGATCTGCTCTCCATCTATCTTCTTTTCTATCTAGAATATCCTGATTTAAGATCTATAAATTGAAAGACCTTGGTCTAGGCCTGATCTAATTGGGTATCAGATCTTGGATTTTTTAGAGGTGATTTCAGAGGCATTCTTCATCTGGAACGAAAGGCTGATGAAGAAGACAGCAACCAGGCTGATTTCGTCAAGGGCATTGGATTGAGTTCAGAAGTCTCCAGATTTGTTCGTTGCTAGTTCTATTGCACTCAAGGTCTATGGGAGGAGCCAGGATCATACTCCAATAGTTGGTATCAGAGCCACGATGGTGAGGAAGTGGTTCCAAGCATGAGAAGTTGAAGATCCCAAGAGCTGAAAATTTTTAATAAGGTACCATCAAGGTATATTCTACACTTCTTGATTTTATATTACTTGTTTAGCTTGGATCCAGTCATGGGCAGCAATATGAAGGATGATGTCAAGAAGTTTGATGGCAAAAAAAATTTTTTCATGTAAAAAATTCGGGTGGAGGATCTTCTGGTGCAAGCAGATCTGGATCAGGCTTTGGATGAGAAGCCTGAGGGAATGACAGATAGACAGTGGGTATCGTTGGAGAAGCAAGCATGCTCGGTGATCAGAGGATGTTTGGTGGATGCGGTGTTGTATTCAGTGCTAGAAGAAAAGACCCCGAAGGGCCTTTGGTCGAAGTTGCACACCATGTATATGGGGAAGAATATGTGCAACAAGCTAATGCTGAAGAAGATGTTGTACAGTCTTCGAATACAGGAGGGATCTGATGTGATTGGCCACATTCAGAGGTTTGACCAGTTGTGCATGGAGTTGATGAATATCAGGGTGAAGCTGGATGAGGAGGACAAGTTCCTGTTGCTTTTGTGTTCGCTGCCAGGATCATATGACTCTTTGGTGACTACACTGCTCTACGGCAAGGAGACTCTGAAATATGAGGACATGGTCTCGGTGCTGAGGTCTAATGAGCAGAGGAAAAAGTTGACCAGAGATCGGGCTCCCCAGGAGGGTTTGGCAGTAGGGGAAAGGACAGGTAGAGGCAGAGGTAGAAGCAAGTCCAGGGGGTGGTTCAAGTCCAGAAAGGGAAAGAAGAGATGAAATGCTTCAAGTGCAACGAGTTCGGGCACTTCAAGCGAGAATGTCCACTATGGAAGAGCCAGAAGGGAGAAAGAAGTGGCTCAGAATCAGTGAGTGCAGTTGCTGGGCAGCAGGTGGAAGATGATCTACTTGTGGTATCTGTTGGGAAATGTATCCCAAAAAGCCAATCGTCAAGCTGTTGATGGTTGAGCAACTAAGTATTGTAATTGATTTGTTAATAAATAAAATATATTTAATATTTTCATCATAAGCTTTCATCTTCTAATGAACTCCATTGTTATAATGAAGTCCTTAGGACTATTTAGATTCGATAAAGAGAGGATTTATCGATTAGTCCTTAAAACAGTTCACGACCAAATGATAGGCTGTTAATAAGGACGACAGCTTCTATCGAGCATAGGTCACTGTAGGCCATATGGATTGGTTGTCCTCTTAACCAAAGAGTGTGGAGATACTGGTATGGCATACAGGTGAGATATACTGGTACATCATCATTGAACGTGACCAACTCCAGAGTACTCTGCTGTCGAGAATGTCTCTAATGGGATATAGGTATAAGTGTCCCTTAGACTTGAGATCGCCTCAGTGACTTGCAAGCAACTCACTGTGCTTTGGTACTGGACTAACTGAATTTCTAATTCAGGGATGGAAGGCTTCTGGGCATAGTCAAGTACTTATGAAGTCAGAGTGTGATCGAGATGGGATTGACCACTCCAAGAGTTGGAGAAGAATGAGTCGCTGTATTTCAATTTAGCAAAACCTTGGCCAGGGTAATCCATCAGATGGATTTGATATTTTGAAATACAATGTGGACAACCTGATCAGAGTTGACAGTGGAACTCTGGGGTGTCCTATGATCATTTTGGTCAAGGGGATGAATTATATGAAAACTATATCCGTATGGGTTCTAAGGATGTTGTTCTACACATTCGACCTATCCGATCGTCGGGTACCATTGCTAGATGGTCACTTTGATTGGTACAAAAATTTATTCTTATACTACCGACTTAGGTTCGGACCTATGAGGTCATACATATTAGAGTTCATGATCCGATCAGATGGTTGATCAACGATTAAGAATCATTCTAGGGTTAAATGATCAATACGATTGACATTTAACCCAGTGCAAGTGTTGCAGGAGGATCAATTAGCAATTCGATTGCTAATTGGCTTAATTTGATTAAGCCAATGGACTGAGATTAAGTCTAATTAAATATAATTTAATTAGATTTGGTTTGGACTTGATTAAGTCCTATTGGTTTATTGGATAAGCCAAGTGCAAGGAAAAACTAGTCCTAGTTCAACTAGGACTTGGGTCAATCTAATTTCTAATTTAATTAAAAAATTAAATCAGATTTAAATTTAATTTAATCTGATTAAATTAGATTCTTAATTAGGTTAAGATCTATTTTAATTGGATTGATCTAATTTTGGTTTGATTTAGTTTGAGAAACCAAATTAAAACAAGTCATAAGATAGAATCCTAGTAAGACTAGGATTCCACCTTGCGCCACATAAACCTTCCCCACGCCCTCTCTCTCATTCAATGCCAATCTCCTCTTATTTTGTGTGACAAAAGCCCTCTCCCAGGTCTCTCCCATGTTCACAAAAGGTTTCCTCTCTTCTTTCTTACATAGAAGGTGGTTTGGATCAAATCAAAGAGGAATAAGTTTGGATTTCGAATTCTATGAGATAGAGTTTTAGAAATCCAAAACTCTTTTAATTTTGCACCGAATTTATCCAAATTTTTTTTAGAATTTTTGTGACTTTTAGGGTACATATTGTGTACCCTTTGCTGATGATCCATGCATGAAAATAAGGAGGAGGTGCTCAAGAGTTGGGCGCACCTTAACTTGCCATGTTTGGATAAGCCTTGACTAGGTATTTGACCTAGACAAGGACTCTGTCATATCTCTCTATATAAAATAAGTTTCTTTATTAAATTTTTGGAAAATATAGAGATTTGAGAAACCTTTGGGATATCCAAAAATCAGAGAGAAAGACCTTTGGGTCGTGGAGATATAATAGACACAAGTTAGGGTGTCTAGAGAGAGAAACGAGAAGAAGAAGAGGGTCTTCTTCTAGGGTTATTTGTTTTCATATCTTTTCTCCCTCCATCTTGAGTTTCCTGAGAGCGTCTCAGATCTAAAACTCCTCCTTCTACTTTTCATCTTTGAAAGAGTCCAAATCAAGAAGAAGGAGGCACCTGATCAACCATCAAAGAAGGATAGCGCAGTACTAGCATACTATGCTGATTTACTGAAGCAGGACTTCTGATCGAGATTCGTGGGCTCATGTGGATGAATCCTAGAGGTCGGATACGTGTGCGGCTTGCAACATCATCCTCAAATCCGGATCAATGAGATTAGAATGTCTAACTTGCAAGGTAATAGATCTGATCTATTGTTTAATACATACATTAGATGTAGTATAGAAACATGTTGATATGATCAACATGTAGTTCATGCTATATTTATATATTTTAATTTTTAATTTAATACTATATAATAATCATGTAATAGGATTTTAGATCTAGGGATTCTCTAATTTTAGAAAATAATTTTGATTTATTTTAGTCTTCCGCTGTATGATCTTGAAAAAGTTTCAAGATCTAACCCTAAAACCCTAGATCTGGTTCCTTCAATTGGTATCAGAGCCTAAGTTCTTCATTACATGATTATTTATACATGCATAAATTATTTTTTAGATTAGATCTAATTTATAATCTAATTATTAAATCTAAAATTAAAATTTTAGATCAATCACGAACTGCAAGGTTGTCCTGCTGTAAGGTTTACCCCTTACAGTGCAAAGGTTGTCCTAGTTTGTGTAGATCTATCTTTAATCATAAATTTGTTAGATATGATTTAGATTAAATTTATGATTTATTAAATTTAAAAAATATTTAAATCTTAAATAAAATCTCTTTGTTAATAATTTTTGTGTAAAAAAATTATTTAAAATTGAAATTATTTCAATTACATGAACCTGTTTAGATTAGATCTAAAGTAGTTTCATGTTTATTTCACTTGTATCTTGATTATGAATCAAACATGCAATATGGTTGGTAGAATCATATTATAAAATTATTTTATAAATATGAAAATTATTTTTTAAAAAGTCGAACCCAACCCTCAGTCCAAAACTTAATTAAGAATTAAGAAGTTGTTTGATTAGGTTCTAGGATTGTGAATTGAAGAACCTAAGACACAAACCATAACATATTGGGTTAATGGGTTAGTGGAAATTAGATCCATTAATTGGGTTAGACCTATGGTTAGATTGAAGATGGACTTAATTAGAGAATTGACTAAATCTAATCAATTGTTGTCTTAGATTAGGTCAAGGATTATCTAGATCAATTACAATAGTTGTAGTTGGTCAAGTCCATGTCTTTAACGAGAACCAAATGGACTTGATTCTTGGCTAAGCGGTCTAGCACAAACTGTTAGGTTGATCTAATCAAAACTAATTAAACCAGTTGGTGTCTAAGGTAAACCAGATCGGTGGTTTTTAATTGGGAGTCCGCTTACCTGGCCATTTCTGATGGTGTCTAAGGCAAGCTTTGGCAGACCCTCCCACTGATCGAACTTACCTGGCCTCTTGGTGAAATTATATTTTGATCAGATCACTTGACTATTCGAGCTGACTCATGTCAGCTAGGTAAATCAGTGTGACTGATTTAGGTGCTCCTAGATCAGCTCTTTTAATGGTCTCCCTTAAGCTGACTTGGTGAAGCCAGTGGGAGGATCATGATAAGCTGGTTCATCTGACCTCATCTTCTATATTATTTAAATCTTTTAAAATTATTAGATCCTTAAAATGATAAAGTTATGGAGATAACTGAGTCATAGCCTCCCATTAAGGTGTTTGATAATGAGTCCATTAACTCAATAATCATTACAGACCCAAAGGCCTGATGCTTGTTGACTAATAGAATTATCACTCATCATATGACAACTTGGAAGTGTCTCTCTAATGGTGGTTAGGTGAGCCAACCAAAGTTGGGCTTAATCATTCGTTGGTTAGATACACCAAGTATGATCATGTTAATGGTTGGACCTAATCGGATCCTTACAGTGGAGGCCAAAGCCTACTGATTAGGTTTCTGAAGCAAAATTAAAATTACTAGAAATTATTTAGAGAAATAATTGGTTATGAACCTACCCTTAGATGTACATGGGTTGGCCAACCAAAGTTGGGCTTGTGTGCAGTCTAAGTGGATTCTAGTACCCACTAAGAAATTAGAATAATTCTTCGAATTGGAGGTAGAGGCTATCAATTCGAATAAAATAGTGGGAGAAACCTTTTGATTAAAGTCCAAATCTTTAGATTTAATGAATCAATTACTAATTAGGTTATGATTTTTCTTTGTGCAAATATAGCCACTTTCCTATCGCTCTGATCATTGTTGGACAATGATAAGTTGGTGGGACCCAACTTCGATAGCTGGTACTGAAAGTTGAAGATAGTCCTGGAGCATGAACAGATCCTATATGTGATAATGGATCCTGCACCTGAGGAGCTAGCTGATATTGCACGTGGAACAGTCAGAGACACTTACCAAAAGTGGCTCAGTGATCGAACCATGATGCGCGGTATCATGCTGGCTGTCATGAGTGATGAGTTCAGTCACAGATTTGAGACGGCTCAGCCAAAGGACATGCTTCAAGTGTTGGAGGATGCCTTTGGCACACCCGATGACGTGGAGAAGCACAAGACTAGTTGTGCCATCTTCAATGCCAAAATACGAGATGGTGCCTCTATCACTGATCATGTATTGTACATGATCGAGCTGATGGAACGATTGAGCAACCTCAGCTTTCCCTTGCATGAGCAGCTTGGGAAAGATGCAATACTGAACTTGCTGCCCAAGTCTTATCTCCCATTCCTCACTCATTATAGAATGACAAAGCCTGAAGTAAACTACCATGGGTTACTGGGGTTGCTTCAGAACTTTGAGAAGGATCACCACTCCTCAAGGTGTCGGTGAACTCAGTGGGAGGTTCGTCTTCTGGTTCTCGACTCTTTGAGAAAGGAAAGAAGAACAAGAAGAAGAAAGTGAAGAAGGTGCAAGTTCAGGCTGGGACATCAGTGCAGAGCCAGACCAAAAAGATCAAGCCTCACAAGAGTCTATTCTACAGGCAAGCACCCTAGATTAGATAGTGTGTCAGATATCTACTTATGGCATTGGAGGCTAGGTCATATAAACAAGAACAGAATAAACAGGTTGACTCAAGAGGAAATCCTCGAAGTCAGTGATTATGAATCACTTCCAACCTGTGAGTCCTATCTTCTTGATAAAATGACCAAGTCACCTTTTACTGGAAAAGGTGAGAGAGCTACTGAGCTCTTGGGCCTAGTACATACTGATGTATGCGGGCCCATGAGCACCAGTGCTAGAGGTGGATATTTCTACTTCATAACTTTCATGAATGACCTATCCCGATATGGCTATGTCCATCTGATAAAATATAAGTCGGATTCATTTGAAATGTTCAAATGATTCCGAAGTGAAGTAGAAAAATAAATTGGGAAGAGTATTAAAACTCTTCGATCTGATCGAGGAGGAGAATACCTTTCTAGTAAATTTTTCACATATCTAGGAGAGAATGGGATTCTCTCCCAATGGACTCCTCCAGGAACACCACAGCTTAATGGTGTGTCTGAAAGGAGGAATCGGACTCTGTTAGACATCGTCCGATCCATGATGGATTTTGCTAGCTTGCCGATATCCTTCTGGGGATATGCACTCGAATCGGCCTGTTATCTGTTAAATAGGGTTCCAAGTAAGTCTGTAATTAAGACTCTATATGAGATATGGACGGGACGTAAGCCAGCACTTTCACACCTTAGGGTCTGGGGGTGCCCGATCTATGTCAAACGATTAGTCACAGACAAACTTGGACCTAGGTCTGACAAATGCTCATTCATAGGGTACCCCAAAGAGACAAAAGGATATTTTTTCTACCATGCTGATGAACAAAAGGTGTTCGTCAGCCTTAAGACAATCTTTTTAGAAAAGGAGTTCCTTGGTGAAGGAACCATTGCCTTTAAGGTTGAACTTGATGAAGTTCAACAAGTAGAAGGACCGACACCAATAGCTGAACCTGAGTCGGATATGATTAGATCAGATTCGAAGCCCAATGTACCTGCATCATTAAGGCGATCTGGTAGAGTACCGCATCAGTCGGACAGATACTACGGTTTTTTGGTTCGGGATGGTGATCCCATCGAACTTGATGAGAATAATGAGGATCCGATCACCTATATGGATAAAATACAGAGATCTGATTTTGAAAATTGGCTTGAGGCCATGAAATCCGAAATGGAGTCCATGAAGGTCAATGATGTATGGACATTGGTTGACCCACCTGAAGGGGTTAAAATCATTGGGTGTAAATGGGTCTTCAAAAGGAAGAGGGGCACAGATGGAAAGGTGGAGACCTATAAAGCCCGTCTGATCACCAAGGGGTATCGTCAATGTAATGGTATTGACTATGATGAGACATTTTTCCCTGTGGCAATGCTCAAATCCATTCGGATAATGCTTGCAATAGCTGCCCATCTAGATTATGAGATCTGGCAGATGGATGTAAAGACAGCTTTCCTGAATGGAGAGCTGACCGAAGAGGTGTATATGATACAACCTGAGGGGTTTACATCCACAGATGAGTCCAAGGTATGCAAGCTTCAGAGATCCATTTATGGATTGAAGCAAGCTTCTCGGAGTTAGAACATGCATTTTGATAAGGTGATCAAAATGTATGGCTTCATTAAGAATGGAGAAGAGCCCTGCATCTATAAATGGGCAAATGGTCCAGTT
This sequence comes from Elaeis guineensis, assembly GCF_000442705.2. Lineage (NCBI taxonomy): Eukaryota > Viridiplantae > Streptophyta > Magnoliopsida > Arecales > Arecaceae > Elaeis > Elaeis guineensis. The sequence goes on from NC_026001.2 coordinate 33,838,001, forward strand.
GTGGTATTTTTTGTCTTGTACGTGGATGACATTCTCTTAATCGGGAATGACATCCCCACACTACAGGGAATAAAAGTTTGGTTGTCATCACAGTTCTCCATGAAGGACTTGGGTGAAGCATCCTACATCCTAGGGATGAAGATCTATAGGGATAGATCTAAAAGGATGCTTGGGTAATCTCAGTCCATGTACATAGACACTGTGCTGAAGAGGTTTAGCATGGAGAATTCCAAGAAGGGCTATCTACCGATAGGCCAAGGAATTTCTCTCTCTAAGAAAGATTGTCCGACAACTCCTGAAGAGAGAGAGCGTATGAGTAGAGTCCCATATGCTTCAGCCGTGGGATCTATCATGTACGCCATGACATGTACAAGACCAGATGTGGCATACTCACTAGGAGTAGTGAGTAGATACCAATCTGATCCTAGAGAAAATCACTGGAAAGTGGTTAAAGCCATCCTTAAGTATTTGAGAAATACTAAAGACCAATGGTTGGTTTATGGTGAGTCAGATCTGAAACTTATGGAGTTCACAGACTCTAGCTTCCAATCTGACCATGATGACAGCAGGAGTGTGTCGGGTTATATCTTTACTCTGAATGGTGGAGCCATCTGCTGGAAGAGTTCCAAGCAACATACTGTGGCGGACTTTATTTGTGAAGCGGAGTACATCGCAGCATCGGATGCCGCAAAGGAAGCTGTGTGGCTGAGGAAATTCATCAACGAGCTCGAAGTAGCACCCTCCCTCGATGGTCCGATCCTGCTCTACTGTGACAGCACTGGTGCCATAGCTCAGGCGAAGGAACCCAAAGCACATCAGCGGACGAAGCACATCTTGCACCACTTCCACCTGGTCTGAGAGATCGTGGATCGAGGTGACGTCGACCTTCAGAAGATCGACGGAAAGGAGAACCTGGCCGACCCCTTCACTAAAGCCCTGGTGATAAAGGAGTTCGACAACCACAAGTCAAAGATGGGTATTAGATACTGTGCCGAGTGGCTTTAGGACAAGTGAGAGTTGTTGGGAAATGTGTCCCAAAAAGTCAATCGTCAAGCTGTTGACGGTTGAGCAACCAAGTATTGTAATTGATTTGTTAATAAATAAAATATATTTGGTATTTTCATCATAAGCTTTCATCTTCTAATGAACTCCGTTGTTATGATGAAGTCCTTAGGACTATTTAGATTCGATAAAGAGAGGATTTATCGATTAGTCCTTAAAACAGTTCACGACCAAATGATAGGCTGTTAATAAGGACGACAGCTTCTATCGAGCATAGGTCATTGTAGGCCATATGGGTTGGTTGTCCTCTTAACCAAAGAGTGTGGAGACACTGGTATGGCATACAGGTGAGATATACTGGTACATCATCATTAAACATGACCAACTCCAGAGTATTCTGCTGTCGAGAATATCTTTGATGGGATATAGGTATAAGTGTCCCTTAGACTTGAGATCGCCTCAGTGACTTGCAAGCAACTCACTGTGCTTTGGTACTGTACTAACTAAATTTTTAATTCAGGGATGAAAGGCTTCTGGGCATAGTCAAGTACTTGCAAAGTCAGAGTGTGATCGAGATGAGATTGACCACTCCAAGAATTGGAGAAGAATGAGTCGCTGTATTTCAATTTAGCAAAACCTTGGCCAGGGTAATCCATCAGATGGATTTGATATTTTGAAATACAATGTGGACAACCTGATCAGAGTTGACAGTTGAACTCTGGGGTGTCCTATGATCATTTTGGTCAAGGGGATGAATTATATGAAAACTATATCCGCATGGGTTCTAAGGATGTTGCTCTACACATTCGACCTATCCGGTCGTCGGGTACCATTGCTAGATGGTCACTTCGATTGGTACAAAAATTTATTTCTGTGCTACCGATTTAGGTTCAGACCTATGAGGTCACACACATTAGAGTTCATGATTCGATTGGATGGTTGATCAACGATTAAGAATCGTTCTAAGATTAAATGATCAATACGATTGACATTTAACCCAGTGCAAGTGTTGCAGGAGGATCGATTAGCAATTCGATTGTTAATTGGCTTAATTTGATTAAACCAATGGGCTGAGATTAAGTTTAATTAAATATAATTTAATTAAATTTGGTTTGGGCTTGATTAAGTCCAATTGGTTTATTGGATAAGTCAAGTGCAAGGAAAAATTAGTCCTAGTTCAACTAGGACTTGGGTCAATCTAATTTCTAATTTGATTAGAAAATTAAATTAGATTTAAATTTAATTTAATCTAATTAAATTAGGTTCTTAATTGGGTTAAAACCTATTTTAATTGGGTTGATCTAATTTTGGTTTGATTTGATTTAAGAAACCAAATTAAAACAAGTCATAAGCTAGAATTCTAGTAAGACTAGGATTCCACCTTGCGCCACATAAGCCTTCCCCACGCCCTCTCTCTCATTCAACGCCAATCTCCTCTTATTTTGTGTAACAAAAGTCCTCTCCCAGGTCTCTCCCACGTTCACAAAAGGTTTTCTCTTCTTTCTTACATGGAAGGTGGTTTGGATTAAATCAAAGAGAAATAAGTTTGGATTTCGAATTCTATGAGATAGAGTTTTAGAAATCCAAAACTCTTTCAATTTTGCACCAAATTTATCCAATTTTTTTTTGGAATTTTTATGGCTTTTAGGGTACATATTGTGTACCCTTTGCTGATGATCCATGCATGAAAATAAGGAGGAGGTGCTCAAGAGTTGGGCACCCCTTAACTTGCCATGTTTGGATAAGCCTTGACTAGGTATTTGACCTTGACAAGGACTCTATCATATCTTTCTATATAAATCGATTTTCTTCATGAAATTTTTGGAGAAGATAGATTTGAGAGACCTTTGGGCCATCCAAAAATTAGAGAGAAAGACCTTTGGGTCATGGAGATATAATAGACACAAGTTAGGGTGTCTAGAGAGAGAAACGAGAAGAAGAAGAGGGTCTTCTTCTAGGGTTGTTTGTTTTCATATCTTTCCTCCCTCCATCTTGAGTTTCCTGAGAGCATCTCAGTTTTGAAACTCTTCCTTCTACTTTCTATCTTTGGAAGAGTCCAAATCAAGGAGAAAGAGGTACCTGATCAACCATCAAAGAAGGATCAGCGCAGTTCTAGCATACTGTGCTGATTTTCTGAAGCAGAACTTCTGATCGAGATTGTGGGCTCGTGTGGACGACTCCTAGAGACTGGATGCATGTGCGGCTTGCAACATCATCCTTTAGCTCAGATCAGCGAGGTTAGAATGTCTAACTTGCAAGGTAATAGATCTGATCTATTGTTTAATACATACATTAGATGTAGTATAGAAACATGTTGATATGATCAACATGTAGTTCATGCTATATTTATATATTTTAATTTTTAATTTAATGCTATGTAATAATCATGTAATAAGATCTTAGATCTAGGGATTCTTTAATTTTAGAAAATAATTTTGATTTATTTTAGTCTTCCGCTGTATGATCTTGAAAAAGTTTCAAGATCTAACTCTGAAACCCTAGATCTGATTCCTTCAGTATCAGATGGTCACAGGCATTACACAAAGGAGTGGACACTAGACTCTGCATGTTCACATCACTACACACCACACAGTTCTTGGTTTGCGACATACACTAAGACAGATGAGGGATCAGTGACTCTAGGCGACAATCATCCTTGCAAGGTGGCTGGGATAGGGACAGTCAGGGTGAGGATGTTTGATGGGATTGTGAGGACATTGACAAATGTAAAGCACATCCCGGAGCTGAAAAAAAATCTGGTGTCACTAGGCTACTTGGAGCGCAGTGGATACAACTTCAGCAGTAGGGCTAGAAGCAGAGTATTAAACATCTCCAATGGAGCTATGGTGGTGATGAGAGGCAGGAGGTTGGACAATAACCTCTATCGCATGGAGGGATCTGTGGTGACCGGAGAGTCTGATGCAACAGCTGTAGCACAGGACCAGCAGGAGGCTTACAGGATGTGGCACTACCACCTAGGCCACATGGGTGACAAGGGGCTGAGGAAGTTGAGCAGGAGAGGACTCATCTCTGATCTTGAGGATGGTGCTATAGGGAAAATCTGTGAGCCTTGCCAGATGAGAAAGCAGAGGAGAGTTCAGTTCAACATTAGTACAGCCCACAGTGTAGCCCCTCTGGAGTTAGTACACACGGATGTGTGGGGACCAGCCCCAGTTTTAGCTAGGAATGGGGCCAAATACTTCATGACCCTGATTGATGATTTCTCAAGGAAACTCTGGATTTACTTCATGAGAGAGAAGTCAGAGATCTTCACCAAGTTCAAGATCTGGAGAGCTGAGGTGGAGAAGGAGCAGGGAAGGAGCGTGAAGTGTCTGAGGTCAGACAATGGCAGGGAGTACACCAACAGAGAGTTTCAGGACTACTGTGAGGAGTGTGGGATCAGGACACACTTCTCAGTTAAGGGGACTCCACAGCAGAATGGGATGGCCGAGAGGATGAACAGAACTCTTCTGGAAAAGGCACGATGCATGAGGCTGCAGGCAGGGCTTCCAAAGGCATTCTGGGTTGACACAGTGGACGCAGTCGGTTACTTGGTCAATCGATCACCTCACACCAGGTTGGATGGCAGGCTTCCAGATGAGGTGTGGTCTGGGAGGACAATTGGGCTGGGCCATCTACGGGTATTTGGGTGCACAGCCTATGTGCACATTGGAGCTGGTGAGCGGAGCAAGCTAGACGCCAGATCATGCAAGGTGATGTTTCTAGGCTATCCGCGAGGAGTCAAGGGATATAGGCTGTGGGATCCCTTGGAAAATAAGGTCATCATTAGTCAGGATGTGACTTTTGATGAGGAGTCAGTCTTACAGAGACGAGCAGGCATGAAGGAGTAGCAGGAGCAGGAGGAGGTCCAGCAGGACGCTGCTGGACAGCTTACCTCTTTGATTTTGCCTCTTGTAGGTACTACTGGAGGACATGACATTCAGGTGGAGCACCTACCTAAGGTGTCTCCAAAGGTGGAGAGGACTCGAACGGATGATCGAGGTGGAGAGGTCCAGTAGGAGCGAGCTGGATCGAGGACTGATATCGGTGTTGCCCTACACAAGCCCAAGAGGACCATCAGGCAACCGGACTGATATGGCTTCGAGGAGATGCTGTCATATACCTTGGTGACAGCGAATGGAGACCCATATATGTATCAGGAGGCTATTGAGAGCCAGGACAGAGAGTGGTGGGTCCAGGCGATGTCCGAGGAGATGCAGTCTCTCCACAAGAACCAGATATGGTGATTGGTGCAGTTGCCACAGGAGAAGAGGCCTATTGGCTGCAAATGGGTCTACAGTCGCAGGGAAGGGCCTTCAGAGCAGGGAGGTATCAGATTCAAGGTGAGGTTAGTGGCCAAGGGATACTCTCAGAAGGAAGGCATCGACTTCAGCGAGGTCTTCTCTCCTGTCGTCAGACATACTTCTATCAGAGTGTTGCTGAGCATTGTAGCAGCTCAGGATTTAGAGCTGGAGCAGATGGATGTCAAGATGGCATTCCTCCATGGGCATTTGGAGGAGAGAATTTACATGGAGCAGTCACCCGATTTCAGAGATCCAGGATCAGAGGAAAAGGTTTATTTGTTGCAGAAGTCACTGTACGGGCTGAAGCAGTTGTCGAGGCAATGGTACAAGCGGTTCGACTCCTATGTGCGCAGCATTGGACTTTTTAGGTGCGAGTTTGATCCCTATGTTTATGTTCAATCTCTTGGGGATGATTCTAGGGTGTTTCTACTCTTGTATGTGGATGACATGCTTATAACATGCAAGAGTAGGAAGGTTGTGCGGGATCTGAAGGCATCCTTATCTCGGGAGTTTGAGATGAAAGATTTGGGCCCTGCAAGAAAGATCCTAGGTGTGAAGATTTTTAGAGACCGAGCCCGGAGGGTGCTGCATCTATCTCAGGGGGGCTACATATAGAAGGTCTTAGAGAGGTTCGGGATGAAGGGAGCAAAGCCGATGGAGCTGCCACTTGCCGGTCACTTCAGACTCTCGAAGACCATGGCGCAACAGATTGAGGTGGAGGCTCAGGAGATGGAGAAGGTCCCTTATGCTTCAGGAGTTGGGAGCTTGATGTATGTGATAGTCTGTTGTAGGCCAGACATCGCTCATGCAGTGAGTCAGGTTAGCAGGTTCATGGTGCAGCCTAGCAGGGAGCACTAGAGAGCTCTGAAGTGGATATTCAGATACCTGGCGGGTTTAGTTGGAGTTGGCATCTGCTATGGACAATGAGGAGGTGCAGTGGGATACTCTGACATGTCCAGGGAGGCTCAGGGGTTGATTGGCGGTTATGTAGATGCAGACTTCGGTGGAGATGTGGATACCCGGAGGTCTACGACAGGCTTCATCTTTAGCCTGTATGGAGGTCCTATTTCTTGGAGATCGAGTATGTAGCCTATCACGGCCCTATCCACTATAGAGGTGGAGTACATCAGGCTGACAGAAGCAGCTAAGGAGATAATTTGGCTGAAGGATTTGTTGACGGAGATGGGCCTTACTCAGGAGGCCATTAGAGTGCACTGTGACAGCCAGAGTGCACTTCTACTAGCACAGAACTCAGTCTATCATGCAAAGATAAAGCACATCGACATTCGGTATCATCGGATCAGGGAGCTTGTGGAGGATGGCGAGGTGGAGCTGGTAAAGGTACATACCAAGGAGAACCCAGCTGATGCACTTACGAAGGTACTTCCACGGGACAGCTTTCAGAGATGTGTTAAGCTGATTCGGCTGATGGACAGAGTGGAGCTGGTTGAGGCCTTGGGACACCAAGGTGGAGATTGTTATGATCTAGGTGGTGTGCCCAAGGCCCAGGGGAACAAGGCTAAGGCCAAGGTCCATCATTCATGAGGGCTTCATGGAGGCTCTAGGGCTAGTTGGGCCCTAGGTTGAAAGGCTGTGAGCCTTTCGGGTTCTTGAGGTCTAGGTTATGTGGGCCTCAAGGGACCAACTCTTTATGGATCAGGTCTAGGCCTAGGATAGGTGAGATTAGATCGAGTCATGGGTGTACATGGGCTTGGGTTAACCTAATCTCCCATAGAGTTGGTCAAGGGAGTTTTAGGTTTGGGTCACTTGACCCTGTGTTTATATATACATGTACTGTGTATAGATTTGATTAAGTCAAGAAAATACAAGACTCTTTCTCCCTCTCTCTCCAGCCATTCTCCATGCCCCAGGAGCAAGAAACCCTAGGGTTTCTTGCCGCCAGGTCCAGAAAAGGCAAGAAAAGCAAGGAGGCGCTAGCCCCTTCTCCCTTGCAGCCACCGACTCTCTCTCCTCTCCCTCTCTTGCAGTCACCCAAACATTAGGCCAGGACTTGGAATCTCTTGAGAAGAGGTTGGTACAAGTCCCTCTCAGATCTGGAGTTGATCTGAGGTCGTTTGAGGTGCGGGTGAGATCTCCATCAACAGATTTACAGGAAAGGCTGCAGCAGGACAGATCTGCAAGGTCTGTCTCCATCTATCTTCTTCTCTATCTAAAACATCTCAATTTGAGATCTATAAATTGAAAGACCTTGATCCAGGCCTGATCTGGTTGGGTACCAGATCTTGGATTTTTTGGAGGTGATTTTAGAGGCGTTCTTCATCTGAAACGAAAGGCTGACGAAGAAGACAGCAACCAGGCTGATTTCGTCAAGGGCCTTGGATCGAGTCCAGAAGTCTCCAGATTTATTCGTTGCTGGTTCCGCTACACCCAAGGTCTATGGGAGGAGCCAGGATCGTGCTCCAACATAATTTATATACTAATAGGCTAATATTTTTTTCTTTCAGTTATGGCCAACACACTATCCCTCCATTCGCTGTTGGACAGCGACGAGCTCACCAGACCCAACTTCGATAGCTGGTATCGAAAGTTAAAGATCGTGTTGGAGCATGAGAGGATTTTATATGTCCTTATAGATCAGGCACCTAAAAATCTGTAGCTAATGCTCCTTGTGCTGCGAGAGACACTTATATGAAGTGGCTCAATGATCGCACGACTGTGCATTACGTGATGAGGGTAGCTATGAACGATGAACTTAGTCATAAGTTTAAGGATGTACAGCCTGAGGAGATGATTCAAATATTGAATGAGTCCTTCGACACCCCTGAGGATGCGGAGAGACATAAAATCTCCTGCGCAGTGTTCAATGTCCGTATGCGAGAGAGGGCTTCAGTCACTGATTATGTATTATACATGATTGAGCAGATTGAATACCTTTGCAAACTTGATTTTTTATTGCATGAACAGTTAGGCAAGGATGCTATCCTCAATTCGCTATCGAAATCCTACCTATCTTTTCTTAATTATTATAGAATGATGAAACCTACAGTAAACTACCATGGTTTGCTAGGGTTACTGTAAACTTTTGAGAAGGATCACCAGCTTCAAAAAGAGCTAGTAAATTTAGTGAGAGGTTCATCTACAGGACGTCGATCCTCTAAGAGAGAAAAAAAAGTACAAAAATCTCATATCGTTGATCCTAAGCAGAGCAAACCGTCAAAAGTTGACAAGAGCCAGGCAGAGTGCTTCTTCTGTAAGAAGCTGGATCATTGAAAAAGGAATTATCCTACTTATATAGCCACCCTTGATCTAAACAAGCCTAAGAATAAGAAAAAGAGGCAAGTGGTTGCTTCACAAGATATTTATATGATAACACATTGTAATTTCTCTATTTGTGATACTGCTTTTTGGGTATTAGATACCAAAAATCTTATTAATATATGCAATTCATTGTAGGGACTACAGGTAAGTAAAAAATTTCGAGAGGACGAGCAGTTCCTTAACATTGGAGATGGAAGCCTTGTTCCAGTTCTGATCTTAAAAACTTTGTAGCTCGTCTTCGAGTCCAGTAATATCATGTTAGATGATTGTCATTATTGTCCCTCCTTTATGATGAATGTCATCTCTGTAGGCTTTTTGGCCAAACTTGATTATAAATTTATAATAAAAGATGATTTTTGTGATATCATTATGAATGATACTACAATTATGCATGGATAATTAAAACATGACATATACATAATATCATGATCTGTTAGTATAATGTACACACCTAGTAAATGTCCCAAAATAGATAATGTCAGTGAATCCTACCTTTAGCATTGTAGGCTTGGTCGTGTGAATAAAAATAGGATTAACAGGTTGATCAAGGAATGTATCCTTGAGATAGATGATTGTGAATCATTGCCTACCTGTGAATCTTGTCTACTTGATAAGATGACTAAGTCACGTTTTAAAAAAAAAGATGAAAGAGCTAGTGATGTCCTAGGTCTAATACATACTGATGTATGTGGGCCTATGAACATAAATGCCAGAGGAGGATACTACTACTTCATTACATTTACAGACGATCTATCGAGGTATGGGTATGTCTATCTTATGAAGCATAAGTCAGAATCATTTGAAATGTTCAAACGATTTCGTGCTGAAGTAGAAAAATAAACTAAAATGAGTATTAAGATCCTTCGGTCAGACCAAGGAGGTAAATACCTCACCAGTGAGTTTCTGACATATTTGAAAGAGAATAAGATTCTCTCACAATGGATCCCTCCTAGAATACTACAACATAATGGTGTGTCCGAGAGGAGAAATCGAACCTTGTTAGATATGGTCTGATCCATGATGGATTTTTTTTCAGTTTGCCAATATCTTTTTGGGGATATGCTCTACAGACTGCCTGCCATATTTTGAATAAGGTGTCCAGCAAGTCTGTCGATAAAAGTCCATATGAGATATGGACTGGATGTAAGTCGGTGCTCTCACATCTTAGGGTCTGGGGGTGTCCAGCTTATGTCAAGCATTTAAAGACAGATAAGCTTGGACCGAAGTCTGATAGATGCTTGTTCGTAGGGTACTCAAAGAAAACTAAAGGGTACTACTTCTACTTCAGTGCAGAATAAAAGATGTTTGTCAGCAGTCGGACAGTCTTTTTGAAAAAGAAGTTTCTTGGTGAAGGAGCTAATGCCTGTAAAATTAAACTTGATGAAGTTTATGAGGTGGAAGGACCGACACATACAGAATTGGGTTTGATTGGTGAATCAAATCTGGAGCCAGTAAAGGCACCATTAAGGAGATCCGGTAGAGTACTACGTCAGCCAGACAGATACTATGATTTTCTGATCCGGGATAGTGATCCTATTGAACTTGATGAGAATGATGAGGATTCGATCACCTATATGGAGGCCATGCAAAGGCCTAACTCCCAAAAATGGCTTGAGGCCATGAAGTCTGAGATGGAGTCTATGGAGATCAATAGTGTCTGGACACTAGTTGGTCCGTCTGAAGGGATAAAACCCATAGGGTGTAAATAGATTTTCAAGAGAAAAAGAGGAGCGGACAGGAAGGTAGAGACCTATAAAGCCCGTCTAATTGCTAAGGGTTATTGTCAGCATTATGGTATTGACTATGATGAGATGTTCTCTCCTATGGTAATGCTCAAGTCCATCTGGATTATGCTTGCTATCGCTGCACACTTAGATTATGAAATCTGGCAGATGGATGTCAAAATCATTTTTCTTAATGGAGAGTTGGAAGAAGAGATGTATATAATACAATCTGAAGAGTTCACATCCACAGACGAGTCGAAAGTGTGCAAGCTGAAAAGGTCAATTTATGGACTTAAACAGGCGTCGAGGAGTTGAAACATACATTTTGATAAAGTAATCAAAACGTATGGCTTCATTAGGAATAGAGAAGAGCCTTGCATCTACAAATGGGCTTATGATTTTATGGATGACATATTGTTTCTATTACTGTATGTGGATGACATATTGTTACTAAAAAATGACATTCCAATTTTGCAGAGTGTGAAGCTATGGTTATCATCACAGTTCTCCATGAAAGATTTGAGAGAAGCATCCTACATCCTAAAGATGAAGATCTATAGGGATAGATCCAGAAGGTTGCTTGGATTATCCCAATCCACATACATTGATACCTTGTTGAAGCGGTTCAACATGGATAATTTTAAGAAAGGCTATCTTTCGATAGGCCATAAAATTACTCTTTCCAAGAAAGATTGTTCAACAACTCCTGAGGAGAGAGAGTGCATGAGTATAATATCATATACTTCGATAGTGGGATCTATCATGTACGTTATGATATATATGAGATCGGATGTGGCCTATTCACTAGGGGTAGTGAGTAAGTACCAGTCAAATCTAGATGAGAAGCATTGGAAGATTGTAAAAGTAATTTGTAAGTATTTGAGAAATACTAAAGACCAATAGCTTATCTATAAAGACTTTGATCTGAAACTTGTGGGATATACTGATTCTAATTTTCAGTCAGATTGTGATGACAACAGAAGCGTGTCGGGCTATGTATTTACTTTGAATGGAAGAGCTGTTTGCTGGAAAAGTTTCAAGCAACATACTATGGTCGATTTTGTATGCGAAGCGGAATACATTGCTGCATCAGATGCTGCAAAGGAGATGGTGTGGTTGCGAAAGTTCATTATCGAGCTGGGAGTTGTATCTTCTATTGATGGTCCTGTCCTGCTGTATTATGACAGCTCCAGTGTCATAGCTCAGGCGAAAGAACCTAAGTCACACCATCGCACTAAACATATTCTATGCCGCTATCACCTAGTGCGAGAGATTGTGAACCGAGGTGACGTCGAGCTTCAGAAGATCGATGAAAAGAAGAACCTAGCCGACCCCTTCACTAAAACTTTCGGGATCAAAGAGTTCGATAACTTCAAATGGAAGATGGATATAAGATACTACCCCGATTGGCTTTAGTCCAAGTAAAAATTATTGGGAATTGTGTCCTAAAATCAATCGTATGACGATTGAGTTCATCCTTATATATGAATTATTGATTATTAAATAATAATTATTTTAATATTTTTCATCACAAAGTGACATCTTCCTAGAACTCTTATACTGTGATGAAGTCCCTAGAACTATGCTAATGTACGATAAAGAGAGGATTTGTCGTATAATTTTTAAACAAGTTCATGATCAAATGATACGTCATTACGGGATGATGATGTTTATCCAGTGAAGGTCGTTGTGTGCCATATGGGTTGGTTGTCCTCTTAACCAAAAAGTGTGGTGACACTGGTATGGCATACAGATGAGATGTAAGGATACATCATCACTAAACAAGTGACTCACCTGCTGAGCGTTCTGCTGTTAAGAGCTGCTCATGAAATACATCGGTATAAATATTTTTCAGACCTGAGATCACTATAGTGACTTGCAAGCAACTCACTGTGCTTTGGTGCCGAACTACCTGAATTTTTAATACAGTGACGGAAGGCTACTGGGTATAGTCAAGTACTTGCGAAGTCTATATGTGGATCAAGATGGGATTGAATCCTCTGGATTATTGAAGTTGATGTATCACTATATTTCAATTTAGTAAAGCCTTGACCAGGGTAATCCATGAGATAAATTTGAAAGGTTGAAATATAATGTGGATACAGCCTATCAAAATTATTTCAAATCATCTTCGAATCGGACTCAAATCAGACCTATTTTGGATGAGATATGAGTATTCCTACTTGCACTGAGAATATCCACTCATGAAGTATGACCAAAAATTGGTTTGGTACTTATTTGGGGGGTCCCAAGTGGGTGTGGGAGTGGGTGCAAAGTGGATGTCATAAGTGATGGCAATTATATCTCATGTAGGAGTCCTTTCATAAGTATTGGACCAATTCAAATCAAATTTGAATAAAGAGTTCTCCTCTTATTGGATCATGAGAATTATCTATAAATAGAGAGTGTCTCTACCTATGGATGAAAGAAAAGAATAGAATAGCAAATAAATCAAATTGAGAGAAGAGAAAAAGAGAGAAAGACAGGCATGTGAAGAGAGAGGTCCTTCATCTTCTACATCTCTCCCTTTGTTGCTGCCTCCTCTCCTTGGGTGTGGATCCTTCTTGGATATCCTACCTGCTGGTGTGAGATGTCACATCATCACATCTCATCCCTCGATTGATTGAGTTGCGAAGTCAATGGGATTGGAGTTCATCCTGCTTTCCTGTGGCGTCTGACGTGCATGCAAAGTAGAGAGTCTGCATATCCAGGCCTCCGTGAAGGTTTATATCAGATAATTTGAGATTTGATCTCTGGTTCCACTATAATTCAAGTAAGGATTTGATCCTTAAATAAGTAGAATATTAGAGAAAGTTTTTAGATGCAACCTGGGCATTCTGGAAGGAAACTGTTTTTTTCGCTTCAAATGCATGGTTTCTTGATTTCAGATTTTTATTTTTTGTTCCTAATTCTTTTAGATCATTCAAAAGTTTATGAAAAGCTTCTAAAAATTTATTATAAGTAAATTCACTTTGAGTTTTAGGTGACATCTCATTATCATGTGCCATAAGGCACAGGTTGGCTTCTTCATGAGTTTCTTCATCAGTGGTGGAGTCATCATTGTCACTCCATGTAGCCATCATGGCCTTCTTCTTCTTCAACTTTTTTTGGCCTTTCTTGAGCTAGAGACATTTTGGTCTGAAGTGCCCTGACTTCTTGCATTCATAGCAGATGATGGGCTGTTCTTTTTTTTTTTCTTTACTTAGATCCTCCTTGACTGGTGGTCTTCTCTTGATCCCTTATCTTTTTCTCCTCATGAAGCATCTAAATTTTCTGATAATCAGGGCCAAGTCCTCATCTTTCTCACTATTGTCTGATTTTTCTATCTTCTTCTTCCTGAGCTATCTACTTGAGAGCTATGATCCTCTTTCTTTTGGTTTCCTCCTCAGTGTGTTGCTTCATGGTCAGTTCGTGAGTCATGAGGGATCCAAGTAGCTCCTCTAATGGTAGAGTATTCAAATCTTTGGCCTTTTAGATTGCAGTGACTTTTGCCTTCCATGATCTTAGTAAGGACCGGAACACTTTTCTCACAAGATCACTATTAGAATAATATTTGTCAAGATTTTTTAAACCATTTATGATGTCAGTGAAATGAGTGAACACTTGAGTTATTGTTTCTTCAGGTTCTATTTTAAATAGTTCATAGTTATGCATAAGCATATTGATCTTAGATTCTTTTACTTGGTTTATACCTTCGTGTGTGACTTTTAATCTATCCCAAATCTTTTTAGTTGAGTTGCATGTAAAAATATGATTAAATTCATTAGCATCCAAAGTACAATATAAAATATTCATGACTTTAGCATTGAGCTGAGCCATTTTCTTATTAAGTTTATCCCATTCACCTTTCGACTTAGGGAGAGACACACTATCAATCAATTTAGTGGGTGTGTGTGGTCTATTTACTATAATACTCCACATGTCATAGTCAAGTACTTGAATAAAAATTCTTATCCGAATTTTTCAATAGGTGTAGTTTGACCCATTGAAAAGTGGAGATTGATTTGTGAATTGCCCCTCGACTAGGGATGTGCCAAATTGGGCTACCATTGATCTTTAGCTCTTGATAGTTAAATCAAATAAGAACTAGAGCACTGGGCTCTGATATCACTTGTTGTCCAGATATGGAGCCTAAGAGGGGGGGTGAATTGGATCTTTTTAAAATTTTAAAGATTAGTATACTAAAATAATGTGCTAAAGTGTTTGAGTGGAGAGGGTTGATTTTTAATAAAAATAAATTCAAACGTAAATGATAAGATTGTAAGTATAAGACACAAAGAATAAGTAAAGAGAGACAAGCACAACAAATATAATAAATTTATAGTGGTTCGGTGCCAACCTTACACCTACATCTACTCTCCAAGTCCCTACTTGAGAATTCAATCCACTAAATGGATTCAAAGGATTATACCAGGTCGGACACCTCTGACCCTTGCTATCCAAGTAAGAACACTTATTTTTGGAGTACAAACCAACCCTCAACAATCCGATTTAAGATTCGAATCAACCCAACTGAATTTTGAAACCCCCCAAAACTCAAAAATCCAAATACAATTTTCAAAAATGAGAGTACAGAAACTTCAGCACACAATCTCCTTAAATAGATACAATAAATGCAATAGAAATACAATACTCAAGGGAAAGAAGCTTTTACTAAACATCCTCAACTTGATTGCTGCTGGAGAGTGGTTGGTAAAATGATTAAATATTTTTTTCTCTTTTAGGGCTGAATAAACTTTTCTCAGATTTGATATTGAATGCTTGTAAAATCTTATGATTTTCCACTTCAAGAGAGTATTTATAGTCACCATTTATTCTTGAGAATGTCTTAGAGTTGGTTTAGAGCCGTTGGAGTGTGTTTAAACTAGTCATTACGAACTCGCCCAGAATGAGTCATCCTAGGTGGGTCATCCCATCGTGACTGAGAAGTCCCATGGGATATCTCATTTGGCCAGACAGAAAGTTCAGCTTTCTTTTTTGATCTCAGTATCTCAGGGGTCATCCAAGGTGGATCGTCCCACTGCATGGGTCATCCCAAATGGGTCATCCCACTGTGTGCCATGAGCCAAAATGAAGCGTGCCGGCTACCCAATGAAAGAGAATGACCCAGATGGGTCGCTCTATTTTGTTGTAACCCAATTTTTCATGCATTTAAGGTTCGAAACTTACCAAAACACTTTCAAATACTCTCACATAAATTCAAATCAATTTGATACTCTCAAAAGGCTTCGATAACTTCTTTAATTTGCAAAAACTTTAACTTTTGACACGTTTGATGAGGCTTTTCAAATTCAATCTTTTGGACTATTTGAAATATCACAAAAATATTCTTCAAAGATAAGAAATATATTAGTAGTCCCCTCAAATAGTTTACGATCATCAAAATCAATTCTTGAAGCAACAAATTATCTTGCCCAGCAACCGCTTGCTTCTTCTTCTTATTCGACCTGTTTGGGTCAAGAAAGATAATATACTGAGGATAATTCCTCTTTCAGTAATCTTGCTTCTTACAGTAGAAGCACTCTGTCTAACTTTGATTGGACTTGGACTTCTTGGTCGACCCCCAGCATGTTGCACCTTTTTATTTTTATTTTTTTTCTTAAAGAGATGATGCCCCATTGAAGAAGATCCTCTCACTAAATTTACTATCTCCTTGTGGAGCTGGTGATCCTTCTCAAAAGTCTATAGTAATCTTAGCAGACTATAGTAGTTGACTGCAAGCTTCATCATTCTATAATGACTGAGAAAGAGGAGATAAGACTTAGGCAAAAAATTCAGTATCGCATCCTTTTCAAGCTATTCATGCAAGAAAAAGCCGAGCTTGCTCAGGCATTCGATTTATTCGATCATGTATAACACATGATTGGTGATTGACACCCATTTCCTCATTCGAGAATTGAAAATGGCACAACTAGTCTTGTATCGCTCAACGTCGTCGGGAGTACCAAAGGATTCGTTCAATACTTGCAACATTTTCTTTGGCTGAGCATCCTCGAACTTGCAATTGAACTCATCGTTCATCGCAACCCGCATAATGCAACACACTATGGTGCGATCATTGAGCCACTTCTAATAAGTGTTTTGTACCGCACCGCACACATTCAGAGTAGACTCCTCCGATGTCAGATCTATAAGGACATACAAGATCCGCTCGTACTTTGAGACTATCTTCAATTTTTGATATCAGCTATCAAAATTGGATCCTGTCAACTTATCACTGTCCAACAGTGATCGGAGCGACAAGGTGATGGCCATAACTACATAAAAGGAAACCAAAAGTCTAATTAGTATATAAATTATTAAGCCTAAAGACTTGGACTTTAGTCTAAAGGTTCTCTCACTATTTTATACGAACTGATAGTTTCTACCTTCAATTCAAGGAATTACCTTAATTCCTTAGTGGGCACTAGAATCCACACAGACTGCACATGGGCTCGACTTTGGCCGACCAACCCATATGCATCTATGGATAGATTTTTAATCAATTATTTTTTTAAATAAATTTTAGTAAATAATTTTGCCCCAAATTCTTTTTCAGTAAGCTTTGGCCTCTACTGAAAGGTCTGGTTAGGTCCAGCCATTAACATGATGATAGTCAGTGCATCTAACTAATGAATGATTAGGTCCGACTTTGGTCGGCCAACCTGACCACCCATCAGAGAGACACGACTGAGTTATCATATATTATGAATGATAATTTCAATAGTAGATAAGCACCAGATCTTTGGGCCTCCAATGACTATCAAACTAACGGACTATTATCACTCAACTTAATGGGAGGCTATGATCTAGTTATTCCCATAACTATTTTATTTTATGGATCTCATAATTTAGAAGATTTAGTTAATACTTTTTAAAAGAAGAGATTGACCAGCTAATCATACTCCTCCCACTGACTTTACTAAGTCAAATAAAAAAAGACTAGATACAAGTCAGTCCAGGGGCATCTAAACTAGTCATACTGATTTTCTTAATGACATGGGTCAACTCAAATTACTTAGCGATCTAATCAAAACATAATTTATCATGTTGGTCAGATAAGTGAGATCAGTGGGAGGGATATACCATTAACTGGCCATAGAATCAATTCAAGTGAGTAGCTCCCAATTAATGACTGCCAGTCAAGACTGCCAAACTTACCTTAGACACCAACTGATTAATTAATTTCAATTTGATCAGCCTAATGACTCGAACTTGGCCACTGAGCCACAATCAAGATCCATCTGGTCTAATCAAAGATATGGACTTGACAAACTATAACTATTGTATTGGTTCTAGAGAAATTCTGATTTAATCTAATTCAACTTTTGGTTAGATTTAAATAATTTCTCTATTTAGTCTATTTGATTCTAACCTTAGGTCTAACTCAATTAAGAAGACCTGATTTGAGCTAACCGATGCCTCCATATTTTATACAATATCATATAGATTTTTAATTCAAATCAAAATTTAATCGAGTCCAAATCCTGATCAAATCAGGAATCAATCATCCTTAGCGATTAGGTCATCTCATAACCTAATCAAGTCAAATCTAATTGAATCCAATTCAATCAAACTTGAACCAAACCACATTGCTCAATCAAATTGAGCTAATCAGCAATCTAATTGCTAATCATTCCTCCTATAATTCACTAATCCTTAGCAAATTAATTTATCATAACTTTTGCATAAGGCTAACCATCAATCATATTGACAATTATACCCTCGAATAGTTTTTCATCGTTGATCAACCACTTGATTAGACAGTAAATTCTTTTGAGTGTGACCCCATAGGTTCGAACCTTAGCTGGTGGCATAGCAATAAATTTCTATACTAATCAATGTGACCATCTAACAATAGTATCCGACGTCCGGATAGGCCAAATATTTGCAAAGCAACATTCAAGAACCCTGGACTATGGTTATCGTATAATTCATTCCTTTGACTCTCAGTGTTTAGAATGACTCAGAGTTAAACTGTCAACTCATAATTAGTACATCCATAATATGTCTCAACTTTATAAATCCTGTGACTCTCACAAAGATTATCTTGGTCAAGGTTTTACTGAATTAAAATACAATGTAGCACTAACTCCTGAAACCAAAAGCGATCAATCCCATTTGGACTCGCACACCGACTTAACAAGTACTTGACTGTAAAAAAAAAATTTCATCACTAAATTAAAAATTCAGATAGTTCGATACCAAAGTACAGTAAGTTGCTTGCAAGTCACCGTGGTAATCTCAGATCGAAGGGACACTTATACCCATATCCTTCATAAGCAATTCTTGATAGCAGAGTGCATTACAGTTAGATCACATTCAATGAGATATGCTCCTACATCTCATCTGCATGCCATATCAGTGTCTCCACACTCTTTTGTTATGAGGACAACCAACCTATATGGTACACAACGATCTATACTTGATATAGCTATCGTCCTAGTAATAGCATATCGTTTGGTCGTGAACACATTTAAGGACTAAATGATAAATCTTTCTTTATCGATCAAAATAGTTCTAAGGACTTCATTACAATACAAGAGTTCAAAAAGAAAATATATATTTTGTGATGAAAAAGTTAAATAACTTTTATTAATGAATAATTCATATATAATTACATACAATGAGTACAACCGTCAATAGGCTGACGATTGGTTTTAGGATATAATTTTTAATAATGGATGGAATGGTTATCTTAGGTTGAATATTGTTACAACACTAGTTATCATTCTTCATTAAAGCTACGCCCTTTGAAGTGGTATATGGCCGCCCACCTCCTTGTTTGCTCTCCTACTGTCCGGGCAGCTCAAACACTGATGCAGTAGACCTTGCTCTCCAATCTCGTGATGAACTTCTGGCTTCCTTACGGCAAAATCTATTGAGAGCTCAGCAGAAAATGAAAACCACCTATGATGCTCATCACCGTGATGTCCAATTTCAAGAAGGTGATAAAGTCTTACTTCAACTACAACCATACCGCCAACTCTCTCTTGCTACTCGGCGTCACCAGAAGCTGCTCCCCAAATTTTATGGGCCTTTTACAAGCGCTTCACTCATGGTCCTAAGAGCAAGTAGAGACTCGGTCAAGCTTAATGGTCATGATCAGTTGTTGGGTGCCCATGATGACTTAATGCTCAGTGTGCCATCAGTTGTTTCCTTTACTATTCTGTTAGTTATTTGCTTTCCTTGGTTGTAGGAGGGTGTTCCTCCATATTTGCTCATGTTCCCAGTTTTGTAGGAGGTGGTTATTCCTCCATCTTTATTTCTTTTCTGTCCATGAATAATGAAGGTGTGCAATTAATTACAAGTTTGTGAGTACTACTAAACTCGAGATATTCAGGTTCTCTCCAACGACCCTGTAAATATAGGTAAAAAGAAGAAATCTATCTCCAACATATTCCAACAATACTCTGATCCTATTAGGAAAAGTATTCTAAAGCCAATCATTTGAATGATTGTGCTCCTTATATAATATGTATATGAATTATTTATCAATAAATAAAAATTATTTTGACATCTTTCATCGTAAAATTATATCTTCCTTGCTAAAAGTTTTGTATTGTGATGAAGTCCATAGAACTATAAAGTAATCGATAAAGGAGGATTTATTGCATAGTTCTTAAATATGTTCATGACCAAATGATACACCATTAAAGGATAATGATGTTTATCGAGTGAAGGTCGTTGTGTCCCATATAGGTTAGTTGTCCTCTTAACCAAGCAGTGTAAAGACACTGCTATGGCATATAGTGAGATGTAGGAGTACATCGTCACTGAATAAGTAACTCACCAGCTGAGTACTCTGCTATCAAGAGCAGTTTGTGAAGCGTATGGGCATAAGTGCCCCTCAGATCTAAGATCATCATAGTGATTTGCAAGCAACTCACTATGCTTTGGTATGGGACTATCTATATTTCTAATACAGTGATGGAAGGCTACTGAGTATAGTTAAGTACTTGCAAAGTCTGTGTGTGGATCAAGATGGGATCGACCCCTACAGATTATAGAATATAATACATCACTGTATTTTAATTTAATAAAATCTTGACCAGGATAATCCATGTAATAGATTTGAAAGGTTAGAATATAATGTGGATGATCCTTCAGGGTTGACAGTCTAACCCTGGATCATCCTAAAGCATTCAAGGTCAAAGGGATGAATTATGCGGTAACTATATGCATAGGTTCTTGAATATTATCTTATAAATATTTGATCTATCCGAACATCGAGAATCATTGCTAGATGATAACTTCGATTAGTGTAGAAAAATAGTTCATGTGCTACCGACTTATGTTCGAACCTATGGAGTCACGCACAAAGTCAAGCAATGTAGGAAAGAATTGACCTAAGTTTATATATTCAATTTGAAAGTATATGGCTTAATTGAACAAATAGATTAACTTGATTAAGAATTAAGTTATGGGTTATACAGGATTAAACAGTTGACTATGTTTAGCTAGCACTAGACATGAGGTTCTGATTCAATTTTGAAGATGAACAAAATTTGATCTATGATCTAAAGAGTCTATAAGAGATTAGATTTAAGTGTTAATTAATTTTAGATTAGATCTGATTTGTTAGACTTAATTGGATGAAAAATCTAAGTTAGACTTGATACTAAATTTTAAATAGTTTAGGATTGACAGCCAATTCGAAATTGGTTCGAATCATGTTTGAATTGGATTCGAATTGATCCACATTTGGATTGGATCTTTAGAGTCCACTTTTGCTGGGACTCTCTCTCCTCATAGCTGACCAAAGGAGTGTGGAGGTGTTGGTTTTACCACCCCCCTCTTGGGTGTAGGCATGGGTGCATGGGGGTGCCTAGTTTGGTGCCTATCCTATCTCAAATAGGATTCTTTGTTAGATAAGAGAAAGATTAATTCAAACCTGATTTGAATTAAGACTCCTAATCTAATGGATCATGAAGATTCATCTATAAATAGAGAGGACTTCTAACTGTCAAAGCATAACAATTGAATTATGTGCTAAAGAGAGAAGGAGAGAGAGGAGGCATGCAAGAGAGGGAACCAGTCCCTCTTTCTTGGCGTGTGGAGTTTTGGGCATCCAACCCCTTGGCATGAAGACCCCTTGGCGTCCCACTTCCTAGTGTGAGACGTCACACCAAAGTTCTTCTTCCTCCCCTCCTTACTGTCTTGAGAAGGTATGAGGATCTGTAGCTTCATCTCATTTTTTTGCGAAGCTTGGCGTACGAACGAAGTAGAGGATTTGTACGTTCAAACTTTTGCGAGGCTTTAGATTCAAAATCCTTTAGAGATTTGATCCCTATTCTACTGTGAATTGGATAAAAGATAAAATTTTTATTAGCTTATTATAGAAAAATTTTTAGATGCTCCCTAGCAATCCGTTCATGAATCAACCTTTATCCTTCAACTGGTATCAGAGTCAGATTTTGATATATGGATGTATAACTAATTTTTTCTGATTGATTTATATATGGTATATGATTAAAATTTTATGTTAAATATTAAATCTAATTTAGATCTATTTAAATAAATTTTTTGATCTGATTTTGATTAGATTTCATGAGCCTAATCAATAGTTAGTTAAGTTTTGCTATAAATCTATTATAACATAAATTTATTATTGTAGATTTTTATTGGAATAACAACCTATTTTAAAATCTATTTTAAATTAATTTTAATAAAAATTTATTATTATTATTTTAGATTGAAAGTTAGACTTATTTCAGATCTAAATTAAATCTATTTTGATAGATTTTCAGATCTAATTTCTATCAAAATTTTGTACAATGTCGAAACAGATCTAACCAGAAATTTAATCTTTTTATGTTCATATGTATATCTAAATATTTTTTTATATGATTTTAGATCTGAATTTAATATTTTATATCCTGTATAAATTAAGTTTCAGATCTGATATGATGTATATGATGCCTTAAATACGATTAGATTAGATGAAGAACATGGTTGATATGATCAAAGTCATGTTCATGCTTGTTTTGTTTTGACAATTATATGTAGATGTGATTTTTATTTGAAATTAAATTTTAGATTTTAGTAACCCAATACTTTGATGAGATCATCAGACCATCTGATCATAAGAAAAAGTAGGGATTGATATCCCTCTCTTATCTATTTGACAGATTCTCTTACGACGTGTAGGGGTGTTATTGTGATCTTTTTTCATGAAGAAGAATAATAAACAATTTTTTTATGAATTATTTTGATCATAAATAAATTTAAATTAGATCTAAAATGATTTATGACTCATTACAATAAGATAAATTTAGATATAAAATTTATTTTAAAATCTAAATAGTATGTTATATTAAATATAATTGATAGTGATCTAAAAGATGTCATGATACATGTGATATATATATGATATTTAGATCATAATTATGCATGTTTCATTATTAAATATAGATATAAAAATTAGTTTTTATGATTTGAAATATATAGTATGCTTCACTTGAAATCCTAGTAGAAAAGTTCTACAAACTGAAACACATATTTCACACACTTAATTTGAAATTTGGTTTTTAAAATGATCTAGATTTGAGAATTAAAGATTTTAAGATACCACATAAAATAATGGATAATTGGTTAGCATGCATCAGATCCTCCTACTGGGTTAGACCTAGGATTAAAAATATATATGGACTAAATAGAGAAATTGGTTGAATCTATTCAAGAGTTAAATTAGATTAGGTTAGAATTTTTTTAAATCAACTTCAATAGTTGTAGCTTGATTAAGTCCATATTTTTAACCATATTAAATGAACCATGATCATAGCCTAATGGTTGAGCCCAAATCTTCTGGTGGATCAAATCGAAACTAATTAATCAGTTGGTGTCTAAGGTAAGTTTGACAGTTTTGATCAGTGGTCATTAATTGAGAGCTACTCATCTAGATAGTATCTATGGCGAGTTAATGGCATATCCCTCCCATCGATCTCACTTATCTGGCCAACATAGTAAATTATATTTTGATTAGATCACTAATCGATTCGAGCTGACCCATGCCATTAAGATAAATCAGTATGACTGATTTAGATATCTTTAGATCAGCTTGTATAAAGTCCTCTTCATGACCTGATGAAGTCAGTTGGAGGATTTACTACTTGCAGATCAATTTTTTTTCTTATTTTCAAATCATTAATTCAAATCTTCTAAATTATTAGGTCATTAAAATGATATAGTTATGGGGATAACTAGTTCATTACCTCCCATTAAGGTATGTGATAATGAGTCTAATATTCAAAATAGGCATTGGAGGTGCTACACGTCTGGTATCTATTGGGTATTAGAATTATCATTCATCATATGACCATCTTGTTGTACCCTTCATATCAATGTTTAGGTTGGTCGAACCAAACTCGGGCCTGGATATTCATTGTTGGATGCGCTTAGTGTAGTCATGTTAATAGTTGAACCTAATTAGAATTTTTAATGGAGGCACCACATGCCTGCTGAAGAGATGTCTGAGATAAAATCTAATTACTAAAAATTATTTGAAGAAATAATTGATTATGAATCTATCCATGGATGCACTACAGTTGGTCGAGCCACACTCAGACCCAAATACAGTCTTTATGGATTCTAGTACCCACTAAAAAGTTAATGTAATTCTTGAAATTGGGGGTAGAGGCTATTAATTCATATAAAATAGTGAAAAAATCTTTAGACTAAAGTTCATATTTTTAGGATTCAAATAATTTATATACTAATAGGTTTATGTTTCTTTTTTCAGTTATAGCCAACACACTCTCGCTCCGTTTATTGTTGGACAGTGACAAGCTTATCAGACTCAACTTCGATAGTTAGTATCAAAAGTTGAAGATCGTCCTGGAGCATGAAAGGATCCTGTACGTGCTTACGGATCCAGCACTTGAAGAACTTGCTACCAACACACCCTGTGCTATGAGAGGCATTTATTTGAAGTGGTTCAATGACCGCACACTGTGCGTTACATTATGAGGGTAGTCATGAATGATGAACTTAACCGTATGTTCGAGGATGCGTAACTAGAGGATATGATTTAAATGTTAAATGAGTCCTTTGGCACCTTTAAGAATGCGGAGAGACATAAAACCTCTTACACTATGTTCAATGCCCGTATGCGAGAGGGGGCGTCCGTCATCAATCATGTATTATATATGATCGAGCGATTGAATACTTAAGCAAATTTGGCTTTCTATTACAGTTGGATAAAGATGCTATCCTGAACTCACTATTGAAATCCTATCTATCCTTCTTGAGTCATTATAGAATGATCAAGCCTACAGTAAACTATCATAGTTTGTTAGGATTGCTGCAGATATTCGAGAAGGACCATTAGCTCCAGAAGGAGCCTGTGCATGTAGTGGAAGGTTCATCTATAGGTTGTCGATCCTCTATAAGAGGAAAGAAAAAAAGGTGTAGAAGAGTTGTACTGCCGATTCAAAGCCAAAGCAGAGTAAAAAATTGAAAGTCGACAAGAGCTAGGTAGAATACTTCTTTTGTAAGAAGCTGGATCATTGAAAAAGAAATTATCCAACATATATAGTTTCTCTTAACCCAAATAGGCCAAAGAACAAGAGAAACAAGCAATCAGTTGTTTCGCAAGGTACTTATATGATAACTCCTTATAATTTCTCTGTTTGTGATGCGACTACTTGAGTATTGAATATCAAAAGTTTGATTAATATTTATAATTCATTGCAGAGACTACAGATCAGTAAAAAATTTTGAGAAGACCAGTGGTTCCTAAACATTAGAGATGGAAGCCTTGTTTCAGTTCTAGCTTTAGAAATTATGCAGCTTATTTTTGAGTCTAATAGTGTCATATTAGATGAGTGTTATTATTGTCCTTCTTTTTTGATGAATGTCATCTTTATAGACTTTTTAGTCAAACTTGATTTTAAATTTTTAATAAAGAATGATTTTTGTGATATCATTGTGAATAATATTATAATTATACATGGATAATTAAAATATGACATATATATATTATCACAGTCTGTTGGTATAATGTACACATCGAATAAATATTCTAAGATAGATAATCTCAGTGATCCCTATCTTTGGCATTGTAGGCTGGGTCATGTAAATAAGAACAGGATAGACAGCTTAATCAAGGAGGATGTCCTTGAAATTAATAATTATGAATCATTACCAATTTGTGAATCCTGTCTACCTAGTAAGATGACCAAGTCATCTTTTAAAGAAAAAGGTGAATGAGCCAGTGATATTCTAGATCTAATATATAGTGATATATGTGGACCCATAAACATTGGCACCAGAGGAGGATACTATTATTTTATTATATTTACAGACGATCTATCGAGGTATAGGTATATCTATCTTATGAAGCATAAATCTGAATCATTTGAAATGTTCAAATAATTTCATAGTGAAGTAGAAAAATAGACTAGAAAGAGTTTTAAACCTCTTTGATCAGACCGAGAAGGTGAATACATCACCAATGAATTTCTGATATATCTGAAGGAGAATGAAATTCTCTCATAGTGGATCCCTCTTGAAACACCATAATTAATGGGGTGTCTGAAAGGAGGAATCGAATCCTGTTAGACATGGTTCGGTCCATGATAGGGTCTACAAATCTGCCAATCTTCTTTTGGGGATATGCTCTTGAAACTACTTGCTATATGCTTAACAAGGCTTCGAGCAAGTTTGTCGATAAAACTCCATATGAGATATGGACAGGGCATAGGCCGGTGCTCTCACACCTTAGGATTTGGAGGTGTCCAACTTATATCAAACATTTAAAGATAGATAAGATTGGACTAAAATTTGATAAATACTTATTCATAGGGTATCCAAAAGAAAAAAAGATACTACTTCTACCTCGCTGAAGAACAAAAAGTGTTCATCAGCAATAGGACAATCTTTATGGAAAAGGAGTTTCTTGGAGAAAGAATTAATGCCAGCAAAATTGAACTTGGTGAAGTTCATAGGATAGAAGAACCGATACACACAGAATCAAATTTGATTGAAAAATCAAATCTGGAGCTTGTAGAGGTAGCATTAAGGAGATCTGATAGAGTACCACATCAATCGATAGATACTATATTTTTTTGATTCAGGATGGTGATCCTATCGAACTAGATGAGAACGATGAGGATCTGATCACCTATATGGAAGCCATGTAAATGTCTGACTCCCAAAAATAGCTTGAGGTCATGAAATCTGAGATAGAGTTCATAAAGATCAATAGTGTATGGACACTAGTTGATCCATCTGATGGGATAAAATTCATAGGGTGCAAGTGAATTTTCAAAAAAAAAAGAGGAGCAAATAGAAAGGTAGAGATCTACAAAGCCCATCTAGTTGTCAAGGGTTACCATCAACGTTATGGTATTGACTATGATGAAACATTCTCACCTGTTGCAATGCTCAAGTCCATCAGAATTATGCTTGCAATAGCAGTAAACTTAGATTATGAGATCTAATAAATAGATGTCAAAATTACTTTCCTTAACGGATGAAAGAAGAAGTGTATATGATACAACCTGAAGGGTTCATATCTATAGATGAATCTAAGGTGTGCAAACTAAATAGATCCATCTATGGACTGAAGTACGCATCTAGGAGTTGGAAAATGCATTTTGATAAGGTAATCAAAATGTATGGCTTCATTAGGAACGAAAAAGAGCTTTGTATCTACAAATAGGAATGAAAACATGTGGATAGAAGCTTGAACCTTAGTTTTGGCTGAGGTAGCCATACCTCAACCATGGATGAGGTATGTTTCAAGTCGGCCCGAGTTGACCTCTGGCTAAGGTATGCAGCATTCTCTATTGATAGAATTCACTCCCCCCCTTCCAACTCTGAGATGTCCAGATAAAGAAGGGTATCTCAACAATTGGATCACATCTTGAATGGAACTAGATCAATAACTATCGCCAAACTTAATCTATGTGTGATAATTAGAAACTGACCAAACTCCAAGGCATGTATGACTTTAATTCCTCCTTTATAAATAGAGGGTTGCAGGGATCTCCAAGGTAAGCCATCGAAAAAAAACCACTCACCTTCTCCTTATTTGCCACCTCCTAACTTGAGCATCGAAAGGTCCTCCTCGAGAAACATCTCGATGGAAATTTTTTGCAAGTTCCAAGTCGAAGATCAGAAGGTGATCCCCCCATGCCGCTTCATCACCTTAGCTAAAGAAGTTACATGACCTCCGGTGTGGGAGTTGGCAGCAACAGTATGGCACTAGAAGGAGGAGCCCCAACTTGATTCAAGGTTCGAATTTGAGAAGGAGAGTTTCCAAGTTCACCATGAGGCCATGAAGAGGAGCATCGAATGCATCTCGTTGCTCAAGTGGAGGACAGGCTAATAATGTCCGACAGGAGGATGTTGCACCCAAGCCGATCCAAGAAAATTCTCCCCCACCACCAACACCAGTGGTTTCCCACGAGCAGTACAATAGCCTTGTCTAGTAGGTATACGCTTTATCTGTTGCAGTATGGGGGATGCGATAGACCGCCACATCTTAGCCTGTCCCGAAAGTCCCACAGCAAGATAGGGGCAGATCGGCCAACCGATCTTCTCCCCCGTATAGCCCAATGATGGGTGCCGTCATCTTAGTTGACCAGCTAGTCCCATCTGAAGAAGACATAGGCACTCGTCGACTCCATTATCGGGAAGAGATTGTACATTGGGCAACTTTTCTTCTTATCATCACTCTACTCAGGAAGATGAAGTGCAAAGAAAGCTCCAAGGGATGTAGCATTGGATCGATATGTTATAGAACCAAGCCCTGTGATAGCAAGATATGGAGCTCGGCTTCAACACTGACCCTCCGTTTACCTAGAAGATCATGGATGAGCAACTACCACCTTGATTCAAGATGCCTCAGCTAGAACCTTATGATGGGACTGTTGACCCTATAGATCACTTAGAGAGCTTTAAAGCTCTAATGCTCCTGCATGAAGTGACTGATGCAATTTTTTACCGGACATTCCCCTCTACCTTAAGAAAGGTTGCCTACCACTGGTATTTAAGTCTTTAGCCACACATGGTCAGCTCTTTCAATCAACTCGGTCGGATGTTTGTTGCGCACTTCATTAGTAGTTTTCGGCAGCATCGAAATTCAAATTTTTTTGTCAGTATTAAGCAGTGAGAAAATGAATCTCTTTGGAACTACATCAACCATTTCAATGTCGTGACCTTGGAGGTATGGAACCAGATCAATCAATGGCCATGACTACACTCAAGGCTGGACTTCCAAAATGACCTCTTGTTGCTTGAATAAAAGTATCCATAATACTTTGTCAAGATGCTAGAGAGAGCCAAGAGGTATGTTAATGTAGAAGAAGCTTGGGATTAACACGAAGAGAACCCAGGTGATGGATCACAAGCAAAGAATGATCAGGGGAGGAGAAAAGATTACCAATGTGTAGGATGACATGCCAATGAGGGTCTTGCCAATCTCGAACTCCATCTTAGAAAGACTGAGCTAGATCCCTTCCCACACAACATCGATCTAGAACTCCCTCATGGAGGTTTTACAATTTTATTCCACTTAACACCCCACGGGCACAAATATTGATGGAGATAGAACATCAAGAAGAGCTCCCGAGGTCAAAGAAGATGACTATGCCGGCACGTGTGAGAGATGCAAAGAAGTATTATAGGTATCATCGGGACCACAGTCATGACACTAAGGAGTGTTGGCAACTCAAGGAGAAAATAGAAGTACTTATTCGATGAGGATGGTTACGATGCTATGTTGATGCCTGGCCAAACCGAGAAGAGCCCTGAGGTGAGCTGCCACATCATGAAGACCCCTAGAGGGACCAACCAGTAGTAGGAGAAATCCACACCATCTCTAGGAGGTAGTTCAGCCACACCTTCTCCAAACCAAGCCAAGTAGAAGAAAAGAAGCTGAAGAAAAGAAAGGTCGTGGACAAGATTGTCTTCTCCGAGGCTGATCTAGAAGGGATAAAATATCTGCACAATGATCCTATAGTCGTGACTCTAAATATTTCAAATTATGATGTACACTATATTCTGGTTGATAATGAAAGTTCTGTAAATATCTTATTTTATGTGCCTTTGTATGAATGGGCTTGATTCTCAAGCAGCTAACCAAGAAGAACTCTCCTCTAGTCAGGTTCTTCGATAGCACGGTGCTTGTAGAGAGAGCTATTTCTCTTCCTTTGATAGCAGGATGAGCTCCAAAGTAATCTACCATTGAAGTAAATTTCTTAATTGTAAAATTTTCATCTGCCTATAATGCTATATTAAGTTGGCTCGGGCTAAATTCTCTCCGAGCCATGGTGTCAACTTATCACTTGATGATGAAATTCCCAACTCATGGGATCGGTGAGCTCCAAGGAAACCAACAGCTGGCCAGGGAATGCTATATGGTGACCCTACGAGGAGAAGCACTTGAAGACTACCGACCTATAGATGAATTCAATGTTCGAGATGAGCTAGTAGAACAATAAGATTAGTTGGTAGAGGACCTTATTTCAATACCAGTGGATGAGGTTGATCCGTACTAAAATCATCAAGGTCAGCTCCAACTTGTGTGAAGAGGACCGCCGACACCTCGTTTCATTCCTCTAATCTAATGCAAATGTGTTTGCCTGGTTAGCCTCTGACATGTCGGGTATAGATCTGAAGGTCATCATTCATGATCTCAATATGGATCGAAGTATCATCTGATTAAGCAGAAGAAGCATAGTTTCATTCTAGAGCGGCAAAAGGCCATACAAAAAGAAGTTGACAAGCTTCTAAGGGCCAGGTTCATTTGAGAAGTTTATTATCTGAAGTGGTTGGCCATTTAGAAAGACAAATGAGAGGTGGCACCTATGCATTAACTACACTGACCTCAACAAGGCATGCCCTAAGGATAGCTATCCACTATCTTGGATTGACCAATTGGTAGATGCAACCTTAGGCCATCAAATCATTTCTTTCATGGATGCCTTCTTTGGCTATAACCAAATTTGCATGAGCCCTAAAGATGAGAAAAAAATAGCTTTTATTACTAACCAAGATCTTTTTTGCTATAGAGTCATGCCGTTCGATTTGAAAAATATAAAAGCGACTTACAAAGACTTGTCAGCAAGGCCTTCAAGGAGTAGATCAGGAGAAACATGAAGATATACGTGGATGACATACTTATTAAAAGAAGAGTCATGGAGTGCCACATCACCAATTTTAAGGAGATCTTCACAATCCTACGACACTTCCATATGAAGCTCAACCCTAGCAAGTATGCCTTTAGAGTCACCTCCAGCAAGTTCCTCAGCTTCATGGTGTTGCAACAAGGGATTGAGGCAAACCCCAAGAAGATTTGAGCACTTTGGGAGATGATGCCCCTGAAGACTGTCAAGGAAGTGCAATGCCTGATGGAAAAAATTGCAGCCTCAATAGGTTCTTCTCGAGGTTGGTTGAGAAAAGTCTTCCATTTTTCAAGACTCTCAAGTGAGTGAAGGACTTCTAGTGGTTGGAGCAGTCCTAGATCACATTCGACAAGTTGAAGAAGTACCTCAGCTCACTGAAAGATGAGTGCCCTACAAGCCAATCACATAAGTGATGTGATGGAACTTTTCTTTGTAAACTTCCAACTCATATAATGATATTTTTTATTTAATAATAAAATGAGGTATTGATTCATCATTTTAGTTGCATCTTAGTATGTTTAAGATTATGATGAACCCCATGGATTAGGACAATGATTTTAGGGCCATAAAGAGTTTATATTTGTAAAATTTAAAATTTTAAAATCTTAATCTTAAATATTCTTAGTCATAGAAATATTGAGTCGAAGATCAATATTTTAGATAGACTAGCACATCCTATGTATGCTCGATGGAGATGATGGCTAATTTTATAGACCACTTATGTGAGACACTAATACAAGGATGTGAGTGCTTATTAGAAAATGAGTTCACTGAATTGACTCACCGATAGATAACATCTTATGAAGCCTTACTTACATATCAAAAGATGATTCTCTAAGTGAAAGTTATGCAAATAATTCTTAGAACTGAGATCATCATGAAATCTTGTGCACATGAACTCATATTTTGGTTCATACCTAGATATGACATTAAGATATGTACAGAATATTTTGGATATGATGGAGTGTGTATGAAGGTTATGAGTCGGTCAATAAGAAATCGATCACTCCTAGTAAGAGGAGATTGCATCATATGAATTCTCATCTCTAGATGACTCAGAAAAATCTTTTGGCCAAAAGTAAGATAAAGATTAGAAAGAATTTTTAATGCTTCAATATTAGGGTCATCAATGATTAATAGAAAATTGATATGAATATGTATTTGAGTTTAATATATTTCCATACTCATGAATATATTCAAGATGCAGGGATGATCGAAAGATTGAATTACACGATAACTTACCATCGAAGGATATATTTGATATTTCTATCAAATTTCACATCTTCTAGGTAGTTATGATGTTAGAAATTATATCCTAAAGCTAATCGTTTGACAATTGTGCTACTTGTAAATGTATATAAATTATTTATTAATAAAAATTATTTGATTTTTTCATCATAAAGTGTACATCTTCTTCTTGAACTGCTATATTGTGATGAAGTCCTTAGAACTACTTTTCATTCGATAAAAGAGAATTTATCATATAATTTTTAAATTTGTTCACGATCAAACGATACGCTATTACTAGGACGATAGCATTTATCAAGTATAGATCATTGTGTGCTATATGGGTTGGTTGTCTTCTCAACCAAAGAGTGTGGAGACACTGATATGGCATGCAGGTAAAATGTAAGGATATATTTTACTGAACATGACTAACTACAGAGTACTCTTCTGTCAAGAGTTGCTTGTGAAGGATATGGGTATAAGTGTCCCTCCGATCTGAGATCACCATGATGACTTGCAAACAACTCACTGTGCTTTGGTGCTGGACTATCTGAATTTCTAATTCAATAATGAAAAATTTTTGGATATAATCAAGTATTTACAAAGTCGGTATGTGAGTCAAGATGAGATTGATCGCTTCTGATTTCAAGAGATAGTACTACTTTGTATTTCAATTTAGTAAAACCTAGGCCTAGATAGTCCTTATGAGGAGTCATAGGATTTTTGAGGTTGAGATACATTATGGATGTACTAATTATGAGTTGATAATTTAACTCTAAAGTCATCCTGGTACTGAGGGTCAAAGGGATGAATTATATGGTAACCATAGTTTAGAGTTCTTGAATATTGCTTTATAATCATTCGGCCTATCTAGATATCAGGTACCATTGCTAGATGGTCACTTTGATTAATATAAGAATTTGTTCCTATGCTATCTGCTTATGTTTGAACCTATGGGGTTATAATCAAAAAAAAAATTTGACTGATCACATGACTGATCAACGATTAAGAATCTTTCAGGGGTATAATCATCAATATGATTGATGATTAACTTTATGTAAAAGTTATAATGAAATAATTTACTAAGAATTAATGAATTATAGAATTAATTAGTAATTAGATTACTGATTAGCTCAATTTGATTGAGCATTAAGATTTAGATCAAGTCTAATTGAATTGGATTCAATTAGATTTGATCTGATTAGGTTATTTGATGACCTAATCGCTAAGGGTGTTTGATTTTTGATTTGATCAAGATTTGGGCTCAGTTAATTTTTGATTGGATTAAAATTTAATTAAGTTAATTATGCACCTAATTAAATTAGGTTCACATATCTAATTAAGTCTAACCTATTTTGATTTGGTTAGGACTTAATTGGATCAATTTGGAATTCAAATCGGTTTGAATTTCAAAGTCCCTTGCACACCTCATCTCCATGCCCTTTCTCATCAATGCAAATACCAGATTTGTGTGAGAAATAATCCATGCATAAGCTCTCTCGTCATCCACTTTGGATAAGGGATAAGTTGGTAGAAGTTTGAATTCAAATGGTTTGAATTTGAACTAAACAACTTAATCTTATCTAGTGGTTATGAGACCCTATCCTTATCCCCATGCCTATCTTAAGAAGGCCTTTGATTTGTGCAACAAATTTGATGCTTTTTACCATGAGAAAGGGTTTCTCAGAGTGGGGTGTGATACCGAGAAGGGGAGGGCTTTCTGTGCGTGTAAAAGAGGAAATCTAGTTCCTTTTGGGCATGAGGTTTTGGGACGGGTATCCTAGGGCTACGATTAGGGTTCTGGAAAGAGTGAAAAGAGAGAATAGAGTTCTCTATTTCTTCATCTTCCACCACTTAATCTTCCTCCTAGACGTGCTTCTTCATCCTTCAAAAGAGTTCGAGTGAACTGATGAAGGAGCGTAGATCAGTCAACAAGAAAGTTTTCGCACGAGCTAGCACTCCTAAGAAGATCGATCAGTATAGAACTTTGAGTGGACTTTTCGTAGAGGCCGGACATCCTATATGGCTATGAGCAATCGAAAAGTACTTCTTACCATGAGATTTAGTCATGACAATCAGGTACCTATGCTCTGGTAAGAGATTCAATCTCTGTAGATTAGATCTACCTGTGATGGTCTTGATGTGATCTAGACTATAGCAGATGTGATCTGCTACCTGCATTGATATGATCAATCATATTTAGATTTCAGATCTTGCATAATTTTTATGTCATATGATCCTTTAAAGGTAGTTTTAGATCTGATCAAAGCATGCATAATAGATTAAAATATTTAATCAAGTCTAATTTTTGCTAAAAATTTTAAAATTGCATGCACGAAACTACCTACATCAAATGGTATCAGAGCCATGGTTCGATATGATATTATTTTATATACATTTAAGATCTGATTTTTTTTGTTTAGATTAGATCTAAATAATTTTATGCTCAGATCCAAATTAGATTAGTTACATATATGATATGTGTTAGATTAAATGATTCGATTAGCAAGTACTCAGATTGGATTGATCATCAAGCCGTCCGATCATAAAAGCAAGTAGAGTTTAAAGATCCTCTCTTTTCATTCGATGGGGCACTCTTATGGCATGTAGGGATGTCATGTGATTTTATCCCATGATGAAGAATACGAAAGAAAAAACTTACTTTTCTACAATACCCTAGATCTGAAAATCTTAGGATTATTATATGTGATACAATTTGTATGAAAAGAAGTAACATCTAATCTTAATAATTAAAATTATTTTAATTATGGAGAAATAAAATCTGAAATCATAAAAAGTTTAGATTAGATCTAAAATTTATTTATGATTGATTTTATTTCAATTTATATAGAATTTTTCAGATCTAAAACTATGCAATAGTTGTTGGCACGCCTGCTGAGCTGACCTAAATTTTGAATTGAGTCGACTCAGTTCTCTAGTTTAGTTGGCTCAGTTTCCAACTGAGCTAACCCAATTGCAATAGGTAGATAAAATAGGTTATTTTTTATTTATAGTGAGTCGACTAAGTTGCAGACTTAGTCGATCCATTGTAGTGAACTAACTCAGTACAGAGGTGAACCGACTAAGTTTCAAAATAAAAATTTTTTGCATAAAATTGATTTAAAATATTTATAAAATTAAAATTATTTCAAACCCAATGTAAATTCATGTTAAATTCAAACTTAATTGAGAATTAAGGGTTGAATTAATTAGATCTAGAATTATGAAATAAAGATCTAATGACATTATATAAAACATGGGGATATGGGTTAGTTCAAATCAAGTCCTCTTAATTAGGTGAGACTTTATTGAAAAATATATCTTAAAGCCAATCATCAGCCTGTTGACAGTTGTGCTATTTGATGTAATTGTATATGAATTAATTAATAAAATATTTATTTAATAATTTTCATCATAAGCTTGTACATCTTCTATATTGAACTTCTATGTTATGATGAAAGTTCTTAGGACTATTTTAAATTGATAAAGAAGGATTTATCATTTAGTTCTTAAATAAGTTTGCGACCAAATGATATGCTATTACTAGGATGATAGACATATCAAGTGTAAGTCATTGTGTGCCATATAGGTTGGTTGTTCTCTTAACCAAGGAGCATGGAGATGCTGGTATGGCATGAAGATAAAATATAGGAGTACATTTCATTGAACGTAACCAACTTAGGAGAACTCTACTGTCAAGAGTCACTCTAAAGGGATATAGGTATAAGTGTCCTTCCGACTTGAGATCACCATGGTGACTTGCAAGTAACTCACTGTACTTTAGTGTCGGACTATCTAAATTTTTAATTCAGAATCGAAAGATTTCTAGGCATAGTTAAATACTTGTGAAGTCAGTGTGTGAGTCAAGATGGAATTGACCACTCCAATGGATTGGAGAGAATACTTTGTATTTCAATTTAGTAAGACTTTGGTCAGGGCAATCCTTATGAGAAATCACAGGATTTATTAGATTGAGATACATAATGGCTGTACTGTTAAGAGTTGATAATTTAAACTCTAAATTATCCTAGCATCAAAGATCAAAGGGATGAATTATACGAAAACTATATCTAAGTAGGTTCTTGAGTATTGCTTTGCATACATTTGACCTATCTAGATGTCACGTACTATTACTAGATGGTTACTTCGATTGGTATAAAAATCTATTCTTGTGCTATCAAATTAGATTCGAACCTATGGGGTCACATACATTAGAAGTTTATCTCCGATCACATGGCTAATCTGAAAAGTCTCACTGGATGGGGACTCTACTGAAGAGTCTCACTGAACTTGAACTCTATCATTAATGGAAAATTAATTAGTGATTAGATCACTAATTAACTCAATTTAATTAAGCATTAAAATCTGAATCAAGTCTGATTGAATTGGATTCAATCAAGTTAGTCTGATTAGGTTATGAGATGATATAATCGGTAAGAAAGAAATGATCCTGATTTGATCGGATCTATGACTCAATTAATTTATTAATTTAATTAAATTTAATTAATATTATAAGAGTCTAATTAGATTAAGTTCATCATATTTTACTTGAATCTAATTGGATTAGGTTTGAAAAAAATTCAATTGGTTAAATCCTAGAGTCCCAGATGAATGGGACTCTCTCCCTTGCGCCACCCAAAAGGTCTCATGCCTTTTTTCACTATACAAAATTAGTTTGTATATGAGAAAATCAAAAGCTAACCCTTCTTTTGTCACCCTTTAAGGATAGATTTTGGTTGGTTTTGAATTGAAGTCAAAATGGTTTGAATTTCAACCTAAAATCCTATCGATATCCTTCCACACATTGGCTTCTTGTGAAGGCACCCATTGTGTGCGAGAAAAGAAAATATTTTTGATTGTTTTCTATGTCCAAATTTTTTTAGTAAGTTCCTCTTTAATTTAGATAAGGATGAAAAAAGTTAGAGTTAAATTAAAATTCAAAATGATTTGAATTGTAACAAACTCCAGCTCTTATCCTATCTAACCTGATTTGTGCGACAACCATAAAATGGCTACAATTTTGTGTGCCAACTGATGAGAGCTTTTCACCATGAGATACCAGAGGAAAAGAGGGCCAAAAACCTTCTTTGGTACATGAGGTTTGGGTGGGCATCTTTCTTCGTTGGCATGAACAAAGAAGAAGATAGATCTCCTCTCGAGTGAGAGACCTAGAACTATTCTAGGATTTCTGGGTGAGGGAAAAACCAAAGAGAAGAGAGTCTTTATCAGATTTTCTTCTACTATTCAGCATCCTCCTCTAATCTATCTTTGATATCAAAAAATTTTGAGGTGATCAAAGAAGAAGATCAAATTAGATCTGCCATCAGAAGCCGACTGCGCGAGCTAGCACTCCCTCGGAGGGCTGATCGGTCCAAGGATTTCGTGTGGACCATCCGTAGAGGTCGGATGCTTGTGCAGCTATGAGTGATTAGAAAAAACTTTTAGATCTATATTTTTTATTATGGAGTTCAACTATCTATGCTCAGGTATTGAGTTTGAAATCCTAGAAGTAGTAGATTAGATCTATTAGTAAATGCTATTTTTGGTTCACATGCTTGTCATTTTAGATTCAGATTTTTATGCATATAAATTCATATCATAGATCTATTTATAAAAATTTTAAGATTAGATCTTATATATATATTTATAGATTAAATAGTTTAATCTAATATTCTTCTATTGAAAAGTTTTTAAAATGCATGCATGAAACCCCTACGCATCCCAACAGTGGTATCAAAGCCACGATTCGATATGACATGATATTATATGTATTTAGATCTATAATTTAATTTAAATTAAATTTGATATATAATATTTAAATCTAAAATTAGTTATAGATCTGATCACATAAACTGATATAAGGTTGTCCTGCTGTAAGGTTTATCCCTTACAGTGCAAAGGATATCCTAATTTGTGCTGATCTTTATAAAATCTGATTTTAATTTGAAGTATATAAAATTTATTTATGATGATTATTATTTGATTTTGATATGATTAAAATATAATTATTAGATCTAAAATAATTTAGATTAGATATAAATTATTTAGATTAGATGATTTGAGTAGAGAAGTAATCGGATTGGGTATGTCACCAGACCGTCCGATCGTATGAGATAATAGAGATTAGATCTCTCTTTTTTCATTCAATTGGATCCTCTTATGATGTATAGGGGTGTCATTGTGACTATATCCTATGAAGATAAATATGAAAAGAAAATTTTACTTTTCTACAAAATACTAAGATTGTGTATATGATACATTATATGAAAAATAGTTGCATCTAATCTTTGCAAATAAAATCTAGAATCATAAATATATTTAAAATAATTTTAAAATAATTTATAATTAATTTTATTATTATTTATATAAAATTATTTTGATCTAAAATTAATACAATTATTATAGTTTGCCTGTTGAGTCAATTTAATATTGTTTGGGTCGACTCAGGATCCTGATCAGTCAGCTCAATTTCTGTTGAGTTGACTCAATAAAATAGGCTAAAAATTATGATTTATAGTTCATCATCAATGAGTTAACTAAGTCTCGAAACTTAGTCGACCCATTATGATGAGTCAGCTTAATCCACAGATGAGCCGATTCACATTTCAAATCTAAATAATTATGTATAAAATTATTTATAAAATATTTTATAAAATTTAAATTTATTTTCAAATACCAAATCTCTACCCTCAACCTCAAACTTAATTGAGAATTAAGTTGAACCTATTAGATCTAGAATTATGAATTAAAGATCTAATGCCATTCGCATAAAACTTAGGTGATGGGTTTATGGTTTAGCTTGAACAGGTCCTCCTAATTGGGTTAGATCCTAGGGTTAGAATCAAAGATTAAATAGACTAAGGAGAGAAATTTTACTAAATCAAAATTTCTCTAGAGCCAATACAATAGTTGTAGTTGATCGAGTCCATGTCTTTGATTAGACCCAAATAGACTTTGATCTTGAGCTCAGTGGTCAAATTCAAATCCATAAGTTGATCCAATTGAAACTGATTAATCAGTTGGTGTCTAAGATAAGTATAATAGTCTTGATCGATGGTTATTAACTGAGAGCTACTCACATAGATTGAGTCTATAATGAGTTAATGGCATATCTCTCCCACCAATCTCACTTATCTGACCAACATGGTGAATCAAGTTTTGATCAGATCACTTAATGATTAGGGTTGACCCATGCTTACTAGAAAATCAATTTGATTGATTTAGGTGCCTCTAGTTCAACTTGTCTTTATCCTTGACATGACTTGATGAAGTCAGTGGAAGGATTGATGACTTGTCAGTTGGATCGACTTGTTTCTAGTCCACCCTGATCTGACTTGGTGAAGTTAGTGGGAGGATTGAGATTAACTGATCTATGTATTTAACTCTGTTAAATTATGTTAACCAAATTTTCTAAATTATTAGGTTCATAAAATGAGTTAGTTATGGTGATAACTAGATCATAGCCTCCCATTAAGGTGAATGGTAATGGATCCATCATTTTTTATTGATATTGCAGGCGCCATCCGTCTGGTGTTTCTCTGAATGATGAAATTATTATTCATCATATGATGACTTTGTTGTACTATCTGATGAATGGTTGGGTAGGCTGAGCCATACTCGAGCCCGATCATTCATTAGTTAGAATCACCGAATAGGTTCATGTTAATGGTTGGACCTAACTAAGACTTTCAGTGGAGGCTCATCGCCTACTGAAATAAAATCTGAGATGAAATTAATTACTAAAATTATTTGAAGAAATAATTGATGAAAATCTACCCATAGATGCATATGGGTTGGTTGAGCCATACTCAGGCCTGTATGCAGTCTATGCGGATTTTAGTACCCGCTAAGGAATTAAGGTAATTCTTCAAATTGGAGGTAGAGACTACCAATTCATATAAAATAGTAGGAGAACCTTTAGACTAAAGTTTATATCTTTAGGCTTGATTAATTCATATACTAATTAGGTCTGTATTTTCTTTTTTTTTTTAGAAATGGCAAATAATTTGTCACTCCACTCACTGTTTGACAGTGATGAGCTTATTGGATCTAACTTCGATAGCCAGTATCAAAAGTTGAATATTGATCTTAAGCCCAATCTAACTAAAAAGTTTAGGACTGAATCGAGTTAAGCAGACTATGACCCAAATAGGCTAAAGAGAAACGAGCAATTAGTTGCTGGTCAAAGTGATTATATGATAATACTTTATAATTTCTCTATATGTGACACTACTACCTAAGTATTGGATATCGAAAGTCTAATTCACATATACAATTCATTGCAAGGACTTCAAGTTAGTAGAAAATTTGAGAACGATGAGAGATTCCTAAATATGAAAGATAGAAGTCAAGTTTCAATTCGGGCTTTAGAAGTCGTCGAGCTTATTTTCAAGTCTAATAGTATCATTTTAAGTGATTATCACTATTATCCATCTTTCTTGATGAATAATCTCTGTTGGCCTTTTGGTCAAAAATGATTATAGTTTATCAATAAAGAATGATTATTGTGATATCATTAGGAATGGTGTTACAATAATATGAGGATAATTAAAAAATGATATCTATATTTTGTCACAGCCTGTGAGTATAATGTACACTCCAAATAAACATCCAAAGTTAGATAATGTCACAGATGCCTACCTTTGACATTGCAGACTTGATCATATTAACAAAAGCAGGATAAATAAGTTAGCATAAGAGGATATCTTTAGTATCAATGATTGTGAATTATTACCGATCTGTGAGTCTTGTCTTCTTGAAAAGATGACTAAATCACCTTTTATTGAAAAAGGTGAATGAGCTAGTAAAATTCTAGGTCTAATACATAGTGATATTTGTAGACCTATGAACATTAGTGCCAAAGAAGGGTATAGCTATTTCATTACATTCATAAACGACCTATCTAGGTATGGATATATCTACTTGATGAAACATAAGTCCGAATCATTTGAAATATTCAAATAATTTTCTAATAAAGTAGAAAAATAAACTGAAAAAATATTAAGACTCTTCGATCTGTCTGAGAGGATGAATATCTTTTCAGTAAATTTTTGACATATCTTGGAGAGAATGAGATTCTCTCATAATGGACTCCTCCAGAGACACCACAGCATAATGGTGTCTTAAAAAAGAGGAATCAAACCTTGTTAGACATGGTTCGGTCCAAGATGGGGTTTGCAAGTTTGCTGATCTCCTTTTAGGGATATACACTTGAGACAGCCTATTTTGTGCTCAATAATATTTCAAGCAAGTCAATTAGTAAAACACCATATGAGACATGGTCAGGGCATAGATCGAACCTCACTTACCTTAAGGTTTAGGGGTGTCTGGCTTATGTCAAATGATTACAAACCGACAAGCTCGGACCTAGGTTCGATAAGTATAATTTTATAGAGTACCCCAAGGAAATAAGGGGATCTTACTTTTACCTCTCTGCTGAATAAAAGATATTTGTCAGCAGTAAGGCACATTTTTTGAGAAAGGAGTTTCTTAGTGAAGAAATAAGTGCCTCTAAAGTCAAGCTCGATGAAGTTCGACAGGTAGAAGAACCAACACCAGTGACTGAATCTGAACTGAATTTGATAAGATCAAATCTGGAGTCTAATATACAAACATCCTTAAGGCGATCTGGTAAAGTATCATGTTAGCCAGATAGATACCTAGGTTTTTTGATTCGGGACAGAGATCCTGTTGAGCTCGATGAGAATAATGAGGATCCAGTCACCTATATGGATGCAATGCAGAGATCCAACTCGAAGAAATGGCTAGAAGCAATGAAATCCAAAATGGAGTCCATGAAGATCAACAATGTGTGGACATTGGTTGATCCACCTAAAGGGTTAAAATCCATAGGGTGTAAGTGGGTCTTCAAAAGGAAAAGAGGCATAGACAGAAAGATGGAGACGTATAAAGCCCGTTTGGTTAGTAAGAGATATCGTTAATGTTATGGTGTTGACTATGATGAGAAGTTCTCTCTTGTGGCAATGCTCAAATTTATTCAGATCATGCTTACAATAGCAGCATACCTAGACTATAAAGTCTGGTAAATAGATGTGAAGACAGCTTTTCTAAATGGAGAGCTGAATGAAGAGGGGTATATGATACAACCTGAAGGGTTCACATCCACAAACGAGTCCAAGGTGTGCAAGCTTTAAAAATCTATTTATGGATTGAAATAAGCATCTTAGAGTTGAAACATACATTTTGATAAAGTGATCAGAATGTATGACTTCGTTAAGAACATAGAGTAACCCTATATATATAAGTGAACTAATGGTTCAGCAATTGTATTTCTTATTTTGTATATGGATAACATTATCTTAATCGAGAATGATATCCCTGCATTACAGGGAATAAAAGTATGACTATTGTCATAATTTTTCATGAAGGATCTAGAAGAAGCAGCCTACATCCTAGGGATGAAGATCTATAGGGATAGATCTAAGAGGCTGCTCGAACTCTCTCAATCTACGTACATAGATATCATGCTGAAATAGTTTAGTATGAAGAATTTTAAGAAAGACTATCTTTCGATAGGCCATGAAATTTCTCTCTCGAAGAAGGATTATCTGACAACCCCTCAAGAGAGAGAGCATATGAGTAGAATTTCATATGCCTCGACAGTAGATTTTATAATGTACGCCATGATATGTACGAAATCGGATGTGGCATACTCACTAGGAGTAATGAGCAGATATCAATCAGATCCGGGTGAGAACCATTAGAAGTCACAAAAATCATCCTTAAGTATTTGGGAAATACTAAGGATCAATGGCTCATTTATAAAGAATCTGACTTGAAACTTATGGGATATACTGATTTTAATTTTCAGTCAAATCATGATGATAGCAAAAGTATGTCTAGACACATCTTTACCCTAAATGGTGGAGCTATCTGCTGGAAAAGTTTCAAGTAGCACATCGTAGTCGACTCAGTTTGTGAGGCAGAATACATCGCGGCATCCGATGCTACAAAAGAAGCTATGTAGCTGAGGAAGTTCATCATCAAGCTTGGAGTGACATCCTTCATCGATAGTCTAGCTCTGCTTTATTGTGATAGTACTGGAGCCATTGCTCAGGCAAAAAAATTGAAGGCACATCAGCAAACAAAGCATATTCTGTGTCGCTACCATCTTGTCCGAAAAATTATGGATCGAGGTGACATCGACCTTTAGAAGATCGACGAAAAGAAGAATCTCACCAACCCATTAACTAAAACCCTTACGGTAAAGGAGTTCAAAGATCATAAAATGAAGATGGATATACGATACTGTGCCAATTGGCTTTAGTGCAAGTGAGAGTTGTTGGAAAATGTATCTCAAAGCCAATCGTCAGCCTGTTGAAGGTTGTTCTATTTGATGTAATTATATATAAATTAATTAATAAAATATTTATTTGATAATTTTTATCATAAGCTTGTACATCTTGTATATCGAACTTCTATGTTATGATGAAAGTTCTTAGGACTATTTTAAATCGATAAAGAAGAATTTATCATTGAATCCTTAAATGAGTTTATGACCAAGTGATATGCTATTACTAGGATAATAGGCATATCAAGTGTAGGTCATTATGTGCCATATAGGTTGGTTATCCTCTTAACTAAGGAGCGTGGAGACATTGGTATGGCATGCAGGTGAAATGTTAGAGTACATTTCACTGAATGTGACCAACTCCAGAGCACTCTGCTGTCAAAAATCACTTTGAAGGGATATAGGTATAAGTATCCCTCTG
The DNA here is from genome assembly GCF_000442705.2 of Elaeis guineensis. Taxonomy (NCBI): domain Eukaryota; kingdom Viridiplantae; phylum Streptophyta; class Magnoliopsida; order Arecales; family Arecaceae; genus Elaeis; species Elaeis guineensis. The sequence goes on from NC_026001.2 coordinate 33,881,380, forward strand.
ATCTGAGATCACCACGGTGACTTACAAAAAACTCACTGTACTTTGATGCTGGACTACCTAAATTTTTAATTTAGGATCGAAAGATTTTTGGGTATAGTCAAGTACTTATGAAGTCGGTGCGTGAGTCAAGATGGAATTGACCACTCTAATAAATTGGAGAGAATGCTTTGTGTTTCAATTTAATAAGACCTTGGCTAGGGCAATTCTTGTCAGGAATCACAAAATTTATTAAGTTGAGACACATAATGGATATACTGTTAAGAGTTGATAGTTTAAACTCTAAGTCATCCTAGCACAAGGGTCAAAGGGATGAATTATATGGTAACTATATCCAAATAGGTTCTTGAGTGTTGCTTTGCATACATTCGGTCTATCCAAACATTGGGTACTATTGCTAGATGGTTACTCTGATTGGTACAAAAATCTATTCTTATGCTACTGGATTAGGTTCAAACCTATAGGGTCACACACATTAGAAATTTTTTTCTGATCACATGGCTAGTCTAAAGAGTCTCAGTGCTCTCGGAGACTCTGGTGAAGAGTCCCACTAGACGTAGACTCTGTTGAAGAGTCCCACTGGATAGAGATTCTAGTGAAGAGTCCCACTAGATTTGGACTCTATCATTAATAGAAGATTAATTAGTGATTAGATCACTAATTAGCTCAATTTGATTAAGCATTAAAGTCTGGATCAAATCTGATTGAATTGGATTCAATCAGGTCAGATCTGATTAGGTTATGAGATGACCTAATTGGTAAGAAAGAAATGATCCTGATTTAATCAGATCTATGGCTCAATTAATTCATTGATTTGATCAAATTTAATTAAAGTTATAGAAGCCTAATTAGATTAGATTCAACATATTTTATTTGGATCTAATTGGATTAGATTTGAAAAAAATCTAATTGATTAAATTCTAGAGTCCCAGATGAATGGGACTCTCTCCCTTGCACCACCTAAAAGGTCTCACGCCTTTTCTCACTGCACAAAATTAGTTTGTGCATGAAAAAACTAGAAGCTAACCCTTCTTTTATCACCCTTTAAGGATAGATTTTGGTTGATTTTTAATTGAATTCAAAATGATTTGAATTTCAACCTAAAACCCTATCCCTATCTTTCTACATGTTGGCTTCTGTGAAGGATAAGAAAAAGTTGGAGTTAAATTGAAATTTAAAATAGTTTGAATTGCAACAAACTCCAGCTCTTATTCTATCTAACCTAGATTGTGCAACAACCATAAAAAAGCTACAACTTTGTGTGCCAACTGATGAGAGCTTTTCACTGTGAGATACCAGAGATAAAGAGGGGCCAAAAACCTTCTTTGGGGTGTGAGGTTTGGGTGGGCTTCTATCTTCTTTGGCGTGAACAAAGGAGGAGATAGATCTCCTCTCAGGTGAGAGACTTAGAATTGTTCTAGGATTTCTGGATGAGAAAAAAATTAAGGAGAAGAGAGTCTTCATCAGATTTTTCTCCACCATCCAACATCTTTCTCTAATCTATCTTCGATATCAAAAAGGTCTGAGGTGATCGAAGAAAGAGATCAAATCAGATCTGCCATTGGAAGCTGACTGCGTGAGCTAGTACTCCTGCAGAAGGCTGATCGGTCTAAGGGCTTTATGTGGATCATCTGTAGAGGTCGAACGTTTGTGCGGCTATGAGTGACTAGAGAGGACTTCTAGATCTATATTCTCGATTATGGAGTTCTACTATCTACACTCAGGTATTGAGTTCAAAATCCTAGAAGTAGTAGATTAGATCTATTACTAAATGCTATTTTTGGTTCACATATTTGTCATTTTAGATTCAGATTTTATGCATATAAATTCATATCATAGATCTATTTGTAGGAGTTTTAATATTAGATCTTATGCATGTATTTATAGATTAAATACTTTAATCTAATATTCTTTCATTAAAAAATTTTTAAAATACATGCATAAAACCCCTACGCATCCCAACAGACCTAAGGTGAGAATCAAATATAACATGGATCATTTAAAGAAAATAATTAAATCTAATTAAAAGTTGAATTAAATTAAATTAAAATTTTTTTCTAAATTCAATACAATAGTTGTAGTTGGTCAAGTCTATATCTTTGATTAGACCAAATGGACCTTGATTGTGGCTCAGTGATCGAGCTCGAGTCATTAGGCTGATCAAATTAAAACTAATTAATCAGTTGGTGTCTAAGATAAGTTTGACAATCTTGATCGGTGGTCATTAATTGAGAGCTACTCATCTGGATTGAGTCTATGGCAAGTTAATGGCATATACCTCCCATCGATCTCACTTACCTGATCAATATGATAAATTATATTTTGATTAGATCGCTAAGTGATTCGAGTTGGCCCATGCTAGCTAGAAAATCAGTATGACTGATTTAGATGCCCTTAGAATGACTAGTCAGTAGTCCTCTTTATGACTTGATAAAATCAATGGGAGGATTTATGACTTGTCAATTTGATCTGCTTATCTCTAGTCTTCTTTAATCTGATTTGGTAAAGTCAGTAGAAGGATTTACGACTTATCGATTGGACCAGCCTGTCTCTAGTCTCATTCAAAGATTTGGTGAAGTCAGTGGAAGAATTTTTGATTACTGGTTATTTTTTTATTTTTCTAAAATATATTAATAAATCTTCTAAATTATTAGGTCTTTAAAATGAAATAGTTATGGTGATAACTAGATCATAGCCTCCCATTAAGTTGGATGATAATGGGTCTATTAGTCTGATAATCATTGGAGGTCCAAAGGTCTGGTGCTTATCTACTATTGAAATTATCATTTATAATATGATGATTCAAATGTATCGTTTTGACGATGGTCAGGTTGGCCGATCAAAGTCGGACCTAATCATTGTTAGTTAGATGTATTGAGTATGGTCATGTTAATAGTTGGATCTAACCAGACCTTTCAGTGGAGATCAAAGCCTACTGAAAAAGTATCTGGGGTAAAACTAATTACTAAAAGTTGTTTAAAAAAATAATTGGTTAAGAACCTGCCCATAGATGTGTTGGGAAATAAGCAATTCAAAGTATGTATATTTTTAAAAATTTTATAATGAAAGTAATAGATTAAACTATTTAATCTACTATATATGCTTTAGATTAGATCTAAACTATTTTTCTAAGGATCTATGATATAAAAATATTGCATAAAAAAATTTGATCTAAAAGAAAATACTGTATCAATCGTATCGATGTCCTGAATCAGATCTAACGTTTAGATCTGATTCGATGAGTTCAGAACCCAATACTTGATCCTGGATCGATGATCACCACTATTGATACATATGGTAGGAGGTCCTTCCTAATGCTGAGCAGCTGCATAGTGCGTCCGACCTCTACAGGTGATCCACTCGAAGTGCTGAATAGATCGTCTTTCCTGGGAGTGCTAGCTCATGATGAAGGATCTGGATGGCTGATGGAGACCCCTTTCTTTAGATCAAATAGATATCTCTAAATCAAAAGAAAAAGCTTTTCAAGGAGGAGAGGGCATGAAAGAAGAAGAATAAAATAACTTTTATTTTTCTCTCTCACAAAACAAGAACTAGGAAATCCTAGAAACCCCTCCCTGGATCTCACGCCCCAAAGAGGATCTTTTTCCTCTTCTTCTCATGCACGGACATCCACCCCTCTCTCTTAGATTTCTCACACCCTCTTTGATATTTTCTCATGCCAAATCTAAAGTAGTTTGGCACACAAAAAATCATCCC
>NC_026001.2:33885193-33912804 GCF_000442705.2 Elaeis guineensis
AAGGATGGCTTTAACCACTTTCCAGTGATTTCTCCAGGATCAGATTGGTATCTACTCACTACTCCTAGTGAGTATACAATCTGATCTTGTACATATCATGGCGTACATGATAGATCCCACGGCTGAAGCATATGAGACTCTACTCATACACTCTCTCTCTTCAGGAGTTGTCGAACAATCCTTCTTAGAGAGAGAAATTTCTTGGCCTATCGGAAGATAGCCCTTTTTGAAATTCTCCATGCTAAACCTCTTCAGCACACTGTCTATGTACATGGACTGGGATAACCCAAGCATCTTTTTAGATCTATCCCTAATGATCTTCATCCCTAGGATGTAGGATGCTTCACCCAAGTCTTCATGAAGAACTGTGATGACAACCAAACTTTTATTCTCTATAGTGTGGGGATGTCATTTTCGATTAAGAGAATGTCATCCACGTACCAGATAAGGAATACCACAACTGGACCATTTGCCCATTTATAGATGTAGGGCTCTTCTCCATTCTTAATGAAGCCATACGTTTTGATCACCTTATCAAAATGCATGTTCCAACTCCGAGAAGCTTGCTTCAATCCATAAATGGATCTCTGAAGCTTGCACACCTTGGACTCATCTGTGGATGTAAACCTCTCAGGTTGTATCATATACACCTCTTCGGTCAACTCTCCATTCAGGAAAGTTGTCTTTACATCCATCTGTTAGATCTCATAATCCAGATGGGTAGCTATTGCAAGCATTATCCGAATGGATTTGAGCATTGCCACAGGGAAAAACGTCTCGTCATAGTCATACCATAATGTTGACGATACCCTTGGCGACCAGACGGGCTTTATAGGTCTCCACTTTCCGTCTGCGTCCCTCTTTCTTTTGAAGACCCATTTACACCCAATGGGTTTAACCCTTCAGGTGGGTCAACCAATGTCCATACATCATTGACCTTCATGGACTCCATTTCGAATTTCATGGCTTCAAACCATTTCTCAGAATCAGGTCTCTGCATTGCATCCATATAGGTGATCAGATCCTCATTATTCTCATCAAGTTCGATGGGATCACCGTCTCGGACTAAGAAACCTTAGTATCTGTCCGACTGATGCGGTACTCTACCGGATCGCCTAAATGGTGCAGGTATATTGGGCTCCGAATCTGATCTAATCATATCTGACTCAGGTTCAGCTATTGGTGTCGGTCCTTCTACCTGTTGAATTTCATCAAGTTCAACCTTAGAGGCAACGATTTCTTCACCAAGGAACTCCTTTTCTAAAAAGATTGCCTTAAGGCTGACGAACACCTTTTGTTCATCAGCATGGTAGAAAAAATATCCTTTTGTCTCTTTGGGATACCCTATGAATGAGCATTTGTCAGACCTAGGTCCAAGTTTGTCTGTGACTAATCGTTTGACATAGGTCGGGCACCCCCAGACCTAAGGTGTGAAAGTGCTGGCTTACGTCCCGTCCATATCTCATATGGAGTCTTAATTACAGACTTACTTGGAACCCTATTTAACAGATAACAGGCCGATTCGAGTGCATATCCCCAGAAGGATATCGGCAAGCTAGCAAAACCCATCATGGATTGGACCATGTCTAACAGAGTCCGATTCCTCCTTTCAGACACACCATTATGCTGTGGTATTCCTGGAGGAGTCCATTGGGAGAGAATCCCATTCTCTTCTAGATATGTAAGAAACTCACTAGAAAGATATTCTCCTCCTCGATCAGATCGAAGAGTTTTAATACTCTTTCCATTTATTTTTCTACTTCACTTCGAAATCGTTTGAACATTTCAAATGAATCCGACTTATGTTTCATCAGATAGATATATCCATATCGGGATAGGTCATCCGTGAAAATTATGAAGTAGAAATATCCACCTCTAGCACTGGTGCTCATGGGCCCGCATACATCAGTATGTACTAGGCCCAAGAGCTCAGTAGCTCTCTCACCTTTTCCAGTAAAAGGTGACTTGATCATTTTACCAAGAAGACAAGACTCACAGGTTGAAGTGATTCACAATGACTGACTTCGAGGATTCCCTCTTGAGTCAACCTGTTTATTCTGTTCTTGTTTATATGACCTAGCCTACAGTGCCATAAGTAGATATCTGACACATATCTAATCTAAGATGCTTGCCAGTAGAATAGACTCTTATCAGGCTTGATCTTTTTGGTCTGGCTCTGCACAGATGTCCCAGCCTGAACTTGTACCTTCTTGACTTTCTTCTTCTTGTTCTTCTTTCCTTTCTCAAAAGGTCAAGAACCAGAAGACGAACCTCCCACTAAGTTCACCGACTCCTTGTGAAGTTGGTGATCCTTCTCAAAGTTCTGAAGCAACCCCAGTAACCCGTGGTAGTTCTCTTCAGGCTTTGTCATTCTATAATGAGTGAGGAATGGGAGATAAGACTTGGGCAGCGAGTTCAGTATTGCATCTTTTCCAAGCTGCTCATGCAAGGGAAAGCCGAGCTTGCTTAATCGTTCCATCAGCTCGATCATGTACAATACATGATCAGTGACAGAGGCACCATCTCGCATTTTGGCGTTGAAGATGGCACAACTAGTCTTGTGCCTCTCCACATCATCGGGTGTGCCAAAGGCATCCTCCAACACTTGAAGCATGTCCTTTGGCTGAGCCATCTCGAATCTGCGATTGAACTCGCCGCTCATGGTAGCCAGCATGATACAGCGCACCATGGTCCGATCACTGAGCCACTTCTGGTAAGTGTCTCTGACTGTTCCACGTGCATTGACAGCTGGCTCCTCAGGTGCAGGATCCATTATCACATATAGGATTCGTTCATGCTCCAGGACTATCTTCAACTTTCGATACCAGCTACCGAAGTTGGGTCCCACCAACTTATCATTGTCCAACAATGATCGGAGCAATAGGGAAGTGGCCATATTTGCATAAAGGAGAACCATAACCTAATTAGTAATTGATTTATTAAACCTAAAGATTTGGACTTTAATCAAAAGGTTTCTCCCATTATTTTATTCGAATTGGTAGCCTCTACCTCCAACTTGAGGAATTACCCTAATTTCTTAGCGGGTACTAGAATCCACTTAGACTGCACACAAGTCCAACTTTGGTTGGTCAACCCATGTACATCTAAGGGTAGGTTCATAACCAATTGTTTCTCTAAATAATTTTTAGTAATTTTAATTTTGCCCCAGAAACCTAATCAGTAGGCTTTGGCCTCCACTGTAAGGATCCGGTTAGGTCCAACCATTAACATGATCATACATGGTGTATCTAACCAACGAATGATTAAGCCCAACTTTGGTTGGCTCACCTAACCACCATTAGAGAGACACTTCCAAGTCATCATATGATGAGTGATAATTCCATTAGTCAACAAGCACCAGGCCTTTGGTCTGCAATGATTATTGAGTTAATGGACTCATTATCAAACACCTTAATGGGAGGCTATGATTCAGTTATCTCCATAATTTTATCATTTTAAGGACCTAATAATTTTAGAAATTTAAATAATATAGAGGATGAAGTCAGATGAACCAGCTTATCATGATCCTCCCACTGGCTTCACCAAGTCAGCTTAAGGGAGACCAGGGCTGGTCTAGGAGCACCTAAATCAGTCACACTGATTTACCTAGCTGACATGGGTCAGCTCGAATAGTCAAGTGATCCGATCAAAACATAATTTCATCAAGAGGCCAGATAAGTTCGATCAGTGGAGGGTCTGCCAAAGCTTGCCTTAGACACCATCAGAAATGGCCAGGTAAGCGGGCTCCCAATTAAAAACCACCGGTCTGGTTTACCTTAGACACCAACTGGTTTAATTAGTTTCGATTAGATCAATCTAACAGTTCATGCTAGATTGCTTAACCAAGAATCAAGTCCATTTGGTTCTCGTTAAAGACATGGACTTGACCAACTACAACTATTGTAATTGATCTAGAGAATCCTTGACCTAATCTAAGACAACAATTGATTAGATTTAGTCAATTCTCTAATTAAGTCCATCTTCAATCTAACCATAGGTCTAACCTAATTAATGGACCTAATTTTCGCTAACCCATTAACTCAATGTGTTATGGTTTGTGTCTTAGGTTCTTCAATTCACAATCCTAAAACCTATTCAAACAACTTCTTAATTCTTAATTAAGTTTTGGGCTGAGGGTTGGGTTTGGCTTTTCAAAAAATAATTTTCATATTTGTAAAATAATTTTACAATATGATTCTACCAACCATATTGCATATTTGATTCATAATCAAGATGCAAGTGAATAAACATGAAACTACTTTAGATCTAATCTAAACAGGTTCATGTAGTTGAAACAATTTCAACTTTAAACAATTTCTTTGCACAAAATTATTAACAAAGAGATTTTATTTCAGATTTAAATATTTTTTAAATCTAATAAATTATAAATTTAATCTAGATTATATCTAACAAATTTATGATTAAAGATAGATCTACACAAACTAGGACAACCTTTGCACTGTAAGGGGTAAACCTTACAGCAGGACAACCTTGCAGTTTGTGATTGATCTAAAATTTTAATTTTAGATTTAATAATCAGATTATAAATTAGATCTAATCTAAAAAATAATCTAAGCATGTATAAATAATCATGTAATAAAGAACTTAGGCTCTGAAACCAATTGTAGGAACCATATCTAGGGTTTCAGGGTTAGATCTTGAAACTTTTTCAAGATCATACAGCGGAAGACTAAAATAAATCAAAATTTATTTTCTAAAATCAAAAAATCTTTAGATCTAAGATCTTATTACATGATTATTACATAGCATTAAATCAAAAATTAAAATATATAAATATAGCATGAACTACATGTTGATCATATCAACATGTTTCTATACTACATCTAATGTATGTATTAAACAATATATCAGATCTATTACCTTGCAAGTTAGACATTCTAACCTTGTTGATCTGGGCTTGAGGATGATGTTGCAAGCCGCACACGCATCCAGCCTCTAGGAGTCATCCACACGAGCCCATGAATCTCGATCAGAAGTCCTGCTTCAGAAATCAGCACAGTATGCTAGTACTGCGCTGATCCTTCTTTGATGGTTGATCAGGTGCCTCCTTCTTCTTGATTTGGACTCTTTCAAAGATGAAAAGTAGAAGGAGGAGTTTCAAATCTGAGACGCTCTCAGAAAACTCAAGATGGAGGGAGGAAAGATATGAAAACAAAAACCCTAGAAGAAGACCATCTTCTTCTTCACGTTTTTCTCTCTAGACACCCAAACTTGCATCTTTTATATCTCTATGACCCAAAGGTATTTCTCTCTTATTTTTTGATGGCACAAAGGTCTCTCAAATCTCTAACTTCTACTTAAATTTTATAAAGAAACTCATCTTATATAGAGAGATATGATAGAGTCCTTGTCTAGGTCAAACACCTAGTCAAGGCTTATCCAAACATGGCAAGTTAAGGGACACCCAACTCTTGAGCACCTCCTCCATATTTTCATGCATGGATCACCAGAAAAGGGTGCACAATGTATACCCTAAAATCCATGAAAATTTCAAAAAAAAATTGGATAAATTCGATGCAAAATTGAAAGAGTTTTGAATTTCTAAAACTCTATCTCATAGAATTCAAAATCCAAACTTATTCTTTTTTGATTTGATCCAAACCACCTTCCATGTAAGAAAGAAGAGAGGAGACCTTTTGTGAACGTGGGAGAGATCTGGGAGAGGGCTTTTGTTGTACAAAATAAGTGGAGATTGGCGTTGAATAAGAGAGATGGCGTGGAGAAGGCTTATGTGGCGCAAGGTGGAATCCTAATCCTACTAGGATTCTATCTTATGACTTGTTTTAATTTGGTTTTTCAAACCAAATCAAATCAAAATTAGATCAACCTAATTAAAATAGGTCTTAACCCAATTAAGAACCTAATTTAATCAGATTAAATTAGATTTAAATCTGATTTAATTTTCTAATCAAATTAGAAATTAGATTGACCCAAGTCCTAGTTGAACTAGGACTAGTTTTTCCTTGCACTTGGCTTATCCAATAAACCAATTGGACTTGATCCAATCAAGCCCAAATAAAATCTAATTAAATCATATTTAATTAGACTTAATCTCAGCCCATTGGCTTAATCAAATTAAGTCAATTAGCAATCAAATTGCTAAATGATCCTCCTGCAATACTTGCACTGGGTTAAATGTCAATCGTATTGATCATTTGACCCTAGAACGATTCTTAATCATTGATCAACCATCCGATCGAATCATGAACTCTAATGTGTATGACCTCATAGGTCTGAACCTAAGCCGGTAGTACAGGAATAAATTTCTGTACCAATCGAAGTGACCATCTAGCAATGGTACCCGACGACCGGATAGGTCGAATGTGTAGAACAACATCCTTAGAACCCATGTGGATATAGTTTTCATATAATTCATCCCCTTGACCAAAATGATCATAGGACACCCCAGAGTTCAACTGTCAACTCTGATCAGGTTGTCCGCATTGTATTTCAAAATATCAAATCCATCTGATGGATTACCTTGGCCAAGGTTTTGCTAAATTGAAATACAGTGACTCATTCTTCTCCAACTCTTAGAGTGGTCAATCCCATCTCGATCACACTCTGACTTCACAAGTACTTGACTATGCCCAGAAGCCTTCCATCTCTGAATTAGAAATTCAGTTAGTCCAGTACCAAAGCACAGTGAGTTGCTTGCAAGTCACTGAGGCGATTCAAGTCTAAGGGACACTTATACCTATATCCTATCAGAGATATTCTGGACAGCAGAATACTCTGGAGTTGGTCACTTTCAATGATGATGTACCCTTACATCTCACCTGTATGCCATACCAATATCTCCACACTCTTTGATTAAGAGGACAACCAACCCATATGGCCTACAGCGACCTATGCTCGATAGAAGCTGTTGTCCTTATTAACAGCCTATCATTTGGTCATGAACAGTTTTAAGGACTAATCGATAAATCCTCTCTTTATCGAACTTAAATAGTCCTAAGGACTTCATCATAACAATGGAGTTCATTAGAAGATGAAAGCTTATGATGAAGATGCCAAATATATTTTATTTATTAACAAATCAATTACAATACTTGGTTGCTCAACCGTCAACAGCTTGACGATTGGCTTTTTGGGACATATTTCCCAACAGCACCTAGGTGAACCCAACTTCTCTTGTGGTTGGTTTACTTATATGATCCATTTTTATCAATTTTTGTATTTAATTTGAACCTAATTAAATTTGATTCAATAAGATCTAATTGTTGGATAATTAATTTATGGTTTAGATTAAATCAAGAAAGAGTTTCTTGGTTAAGAACCCTTGAAGAGAATTTATGAAGCCATGTGGGCTGATTTGTGAATTCAATAGGATCTCATATGATGGGATGCCTAGAGTAGGGTGTGGCTTTGGGGTGTAATGGGTGGCGCTCTATTTATTTGTTCCAACTATATTATGGCTAGGAATTTTAATATGATTAGAATGAGGGATCTTAACTTGATTAGGACATCCTTAAGTTGTCTATATAAAGGATCCTAGCCCTTTAGTTGTATATCAATCTTTCCTTCTCCTACCTTGCCACCACATTTCACTGTGCCACACCTCCCTCCTCTTTCTCTTTCTAGCCCATTCCTCATCTCTCTCTAGGCATCCTCCTTTGGAGCCATAGAGAGGGTGGACGGCATCAAAGGAAGTGGGTCAATTGTTGGCGCCACCTATTTGATTCTTGTTCCCTTTGCTCTCAAGTTTGTTGAGAGTTAGTTACAACCAATTATTGGTTATTGTTCTTTTTGATTAGTTGAAGGATTAAAAAAAGTGCTTAGTTTCTTCAAGAATTAAGAAAGAAAGATTAAAAGGGTCATCAAAGGGGTTCTGTTTCGATCCAGGTTTGGTTCAAGCCTATTTAGGTTGTGGTTCCAGCAAGCAGGATCTAAGAAAAAATAATTTAGATCAGCCCTATGGATATCTATAGAGGTAAGACACTTGTGCTACTGATTCAGAATGCATCCAGGCCTAGATCCAGAGATTGAATCAGATTCAACCCCAGTTACAAGTTTGAAACAAAAAGGAAAGCGATTCAGGTATGTGAATTGATTGCAGACTTTTATTTATTTTTTCTAAAATCAATATATGTTAATTTTAACATATGAACTAGATCCATAAGTACTTTCATATGATGAATGCATGCTTAGATTAAAAATATTTTAATCTGATTCTTTTACTATATTTTAGATTTAGAAAAATTTTGAAATCCACATGCATTAGCACCTATAGAAATTCCAACAGTTTTACATGCAGTGGAAGTAGATTAAATTAAAACTCTTTTCATTTAAATCATGCATCAGATCAGATTCGAAAATCATGTTTAGAATCTTGACACGAACATATCATCAATATTTGAAATTTGAAATCAAAATAAAAGGTTAGTAAAATAAATTCGAAGGTCTGATCTCCATATCTTCAGATCCTACAGATGTCCAGGATTTGAGTCGTACCCATGCAAGCGCTTGATCTTTACTAGTATCCACATGAAGATATCTGATCGAAGCATCGAGACCACTGATGTACTAGCACCTTGCAGGTCTCGCTCCTCAGCTTTGGATCTGGTCTCATTGCTATTAGAAATAATTGAACAGGACCTTGCATAAATCTGTTATGCTGAATCGCAGGGATTCTTCTAGATCACCAGAACAATCAAGAATCCTTCTTAATTTTCTTTCTCTTTCTAAAGCCTCTCTCTCAGATCTCTATCTAGAGGTGCAAGTAGGTAATGGGAATAAGGAGGAAGAAGGCATTAAGGAGGAGAAAACAATGGCCGGTAGGAAGTTACACTAACTTCCCTAGCGCATACAACATATGCTTAACCAGCTCATGCAAAAACTCTCCCCTTTTATAATTTTGTCACACAAAATACCTTCTTTTCCATACCGAAACCAGATAGAAATCAGGTTAGATTAATTAGGCTTTATCTCTTATCCAAATAAGAGTCCTAACTAATCATAAAACCAAGTACCTCTCCATACCCCTTCACGCGCGCACATGAGAAAACCAATATGAAAATCACCACCCATCCTTTCTTTCTTCATGCAAAGTGGAGAGAGAAGCTCAGAGAATCTTGGCTCAAAGGGTCAAGGTCAATTTGGTTCAAACTGAGTTCAAATCAAGTTCAAATTGAGTCTGAATTGAATCGAATTCGAAAGGCTGTCAAACCTGATCTAATCAGGATTGAAATTCAAATCTGATTTGGATAATTAAACCTAATTAATATTAAATTAAATTAAATCTAATTAAATTAAATCTAATTTAAATTAATTAGGATCTAATCCATAATTTAATTAGCCCCAATTAAATTACAATATTTGTAATTAAGTTTTAAACTAACAAATAGCAATTGCTACATCTGTAACAATTATAAATTAGTAGTTTTTAAAATTCAAATCACCAATTCAATTGATAATTCAAATATGATCCAAGCTATTGATCAGGTCATACACTTTTTGTGTGTGACCTCTATGATTCTGTTCTATTTGATAGTGAGATATACCGTGATCTCTATCACAGTATCATTAAAATTCCTTTCTATGGATTGGAATGATTCTAACTTTTCCCAACAAAGATTGTTAATTCAAAAATAATCCTAGTGAGTTTTCATGATCCATCAATGATATCTAACAGCATGTAGTGATAATCCAGCAGAATAAAAGAATGAACCTCTAAGTACAGTTATCATGTGATACAGTCCCTCTATCGTGAGTCTCAATTAGATGGAGGTCATGGAGAACTCGTCAAATCCCATCATCAGTCGTATGCTAGATTGGCTCGACTCGAGTTTATTGTGAATTTCATAAAAAAAAATTTCAATATTCACACTTGCTCCGATCAGAGACTTTCTGAACTCAGTCTCGTAAATTGCATAGGACTACTCTTTTTTCTATCAAGATCAATAGATTCTATCTAGGTGTATCCTACTCTAAATAGTGAATCTGAATCTACAATAGCTAATATAAACAGCAAAGATCCGAATGGCTAAGGATCAAGAGAACGTGTAGTCAAACTAAGTAGTTTCATTATGAACAACTAATACACCGTAGGTCAAAATACCAGTCACACCACTATAGCTTCAAGAAAATCACTGATGAGTGAGTAGATATCCAAGTGATTTTTTGTATTGATCATGCTCAATGCAAGTTATTCTCTAACAATATCTATACTCTCACCCCAGTATCCCCACACTGTAGATTTGGGACTTATCTATCCGAAAAGGAGATGATCCACGCACTGATCTTTAATGGATTGATCACTGTCCTCCGTGATGATCCTACGATCGAGAGTATTTAGAAATTAACTACTAATGATATATGTCTCAAATTCTCAACATCTTGAAAATATACAAAATCATCTTTGTTAATTTTTAAGACAAATCATGGATATATACTACATGATTGGTAATAAAAAAATTATCCGACAAGTATAAAAATATACCCTAGAAAAAGGTATACATCAGTCAAGATTGGCTTCTAGGACATACATCTAACAGCTTTATTAAGACTGGTGTAGTTGAGGCAGATCCTCTATTTGTCACTTGGTTTCATTACCACAATGATGTTGGTGATTTATTATAGGTAATGGCCTTCTCGGATGAACCCCATTATCAAGAGTATACCTAGTTCCTCCTCTATCACCCACTGGTGCTTTGGGATGCAGCTCCTCTTCTTTTGTTGAATGGGGGGGGGATTCAAGTCCACTTTCAGTCTATGGACCATGATATCAAGGGGTGTACTTAGCATGTCGCATGTCAACAAGGGAAAAACGTATGTCTTCATTGGCTTGTAGGAACACCACCAACTGATCTTGCAAGTTAGGCACTAGCTAGGTTTCGAGCTAGATCGTTCAATTTGGATCACCCCCAAATGGTATCATGACAAGGCGCTTCACCGGCTCACCTCAGAGTTCGTTCATCTCCGCCAGGTGGTCCTCAATCGACAAGGCCTCTGTTGGTTGCTTTCCTTCCATTGTAGCCAAGAAGCACTGCCAAGTGAGCATTTGGTCCCCTCGAACTTCTCTAACCCCACTCCTGGTTGGGAACCTCACGAGCAACTAATAGGTAGAAACCATAGCCTCGAGGGCATTTAGCCCAAGCCATCCAAGGATCGCATTATAAGCAGAGGGGACACTAATGACAAGGAAAGTGAGTTGCTCAGTTTTAGTCTGAAGCTCCATCTAGCAGTCACCGACAGAGTTATCGCCCCCTCCATAACCACGAAGCCTTTAGAAAACCTAACCAAAAGGGTGTTATCTTTCCTTAATCAATTGGTGGGTAGTTTCATCTCCTGAAAGGTGTTATAAAATAACACATTGACTGAGTTTTTATTATCAACTAAAATCCTTTTCACAATATAATTGATTATTGTCATTGTTACGATGACCACGTCATCATAGGGGGTTTGAACTCTATGGAGATCATCATCAGAGAAAGAAATGATGCAACCAATGCATTGCCTCTTCACCCACTCTACCCAATTTTCTGCCCCCTAGGTGCTTGTGAGACTGGAGACCATGTTGGCATCACCGATCGTAGGGCGAGAAGTTCATCGGGGGATCAGTTCTGATGATTGCCTTATTACCTACCGAGGCCACCGCGTGGTATCGACTAGGTTCTAGGAGGATCTTCAGTGGGAGGTTGTAGAGTTGTGCGCTCCTACTCCCGCCATACTCCTCTTCCTTCTCAATTGGGTTGTAGGCTCTTCCTCAAGCACCAATGTATTGCTGCAAGACTCTGATTAGATGTTGATGTGGCTGAGGTTGAACATAGTTCAAGGATCGAGATTCCAAAAAGAGAATCTGCACAAGAAGTTCACTTTTGTCAGAGTTATTTCGATAGAGACCATCCAATACTTAAGCCAGTCAGAGCTTAAGAATAATAAAGAAAAGAGAATAAGAGGGAGAATGTAAGAGCACACTCGACGTTCTTTAGAGTTGAGCCAACCTTGGGGTCCCCTTTGTTGCTTCTTTATGCAGAGGTAGAGCTGAGTATCGTTACGTGGGAACTTGGTAGGGCATTTGGCTCTCAACCCCTTAGGCTATGAAGCCACTACCCGACAGGCAAAGGGATATGTCCACTAGCTCATAGCTAGGGTTATTAGTCGTGAGTGCTAGATGTGGATCATGCCCTTGTTCCATTGAGAGATTCCAAGGACCTCCCATGTGGGTAGATAGCTTGACATCGTGAGGTTGGTGCCAAATTGATGTTTTGCTTTGGATCAGCACTTGGGCAGGCTACGTTCATTATCATCGATGGCATCCTGACCCCAGCATTGGTAGATGTCTGATTAGGGGGTTGATAGAAGCTGAAGATGATGACATGTGGCTGCCTCATCGTGGCTCCTTTGGGCTCTCTCTGACCTTTGAAGTTAATTTGTCAGCGAGTGCTCGATTGTAGTCTGAGAAGGAGATGCTGGGTCGAGTAGTGGGCAACATCTGTAATACTCATATTGGATCGAGTGGCAGGTAACTTCCACAATATTTTTCATTGGTCAACTTATCAATATTCTCATACTTCCCTAAGTGGGTAAATTATTGTCTCATGATAGCATTTACTCATGAAATAGAAAGGAAGTCTTATCCAACTAGAAGGTGGATAAGTTAATTTTTTTCATCAACTGACAAAATATTTTTTTATTTTATTTTTAATATACTTCTAACTCTATAAAAATAATATAATATTATTATCAAATAATAATATTATTTTAATATGATATATTATTATAATAATATACTGTTATAGTATAATATTTATTTTATTAATATAATATAATATTATTATAGTAAGATATAATATAACATAATAATGTATTATTTTAATATAAATAAATATGATATGCAATATTATAATATATGTTATTTTATTTTATAGAATATAATTTATTATATTATATTATATATAATATATATTATTTATATTTAAGAATATATATTATATATTATAATATATAAAATATAATAATATATTTTACTATATTATTATATATAATAATATTTATATAATAAAAGATATTATGAAAAATATAGATAGATCTTGGCAACTTATCTCCAAAACTAGTAATATAAAAGAATATTGATAATATATTTTTAAACCATTTTTCAATACATAAAAAATATGAATATATTATTTTTTATTAAAATATTATTTAAAAAATATCTATCCAAAAAAATATAAATTTTTGGATAAATTTTTTTATCCTTAAAACAATGGATGCTCAAGCCGAAAGCCCCTACATCTCATCTTGATATTGCATGCACCAGATGCAACTGGACCACATCAAATCCCACGGTTAATAACATGCCACACTACCCTTTGTATTTTCACCAATTTTCGATTGCACGCTCTCCACCATGCATATGCTTTGGGATTTACCCTGGTTCACCTCCCCCTGGTGCATGCAATAATTTCTCCAAGTCCTTTACCATACTAATATAATTTAAAAAAAATTTTACCAATTTGATACAGATATCAACTTATTTATACAAATGATGCAAAATCTGTAAAACTTTATTTCAAATAGTATTTTTCTTGAGAAAATACCATTTGAAATAGTATTTTTTTGATCCTACTCAGCATCCACCTGGAATCCTGCCACCAAAAAAAAAATAAAAAACACCATTGAAAATGACATTTCTAAAAATACCATTTTGAATGACATTTTTAGAAATGCTATTCAAAATGATATTATATATATATTATTATATATATATATATATATATATAATATATTGGTTCATTGAGCTTCTTCTCTGACGAGCTTCTTCTCCGACAATCCTCAATCTTTTTTCTCTGATGATCAACCTCCCTGTGCCGATAAGCTACCACCTCTTCTTCCCTCTCCCCCTCTTCCTTCTCTCACCCTCTTCCTCCCTCGGCCACCTCCTCCCCAATCCTACTGCCCCTTGTGCGCCTCCCCCACCGGCTGCCCCCTCCTCCCCCCATCCGACACCCTCTCGCCCCCCGTCAGCTGCCCCCTCCTCCCCCCATCCGACACCCCCCCCGCCTCCCACCGACAGCCCCCTCCCTTCCCCCCACCGACTGCACCTTCCTCCCCATATCCAACACCCCCTTCTCCCCCACCCCCCCCCCACAGCAGCTTCTAGCACCCCCCCCACCCCACCAGCTTCTACCAACCCCCCATGGTAGCGCCCCCCCTCCCCTGTTGGCCCTCTGTCGGCCCCTCTCGTGGTGGCTGCCCGTCGCCCCCAACGGTGGCTGCCCCTCCCACCCACACGGTGGCTGCCCACCCCCCCCGACGGCGGCTGCCCCCCACCCCCCATGGTGGCTGCCCGCCCCCGCTGGCCCTCTACCAGCCGGCCACCCGTCTGACACGGCCACTACCCCCCCCCCTCATGGTGGCTGCCCGCCCCCTGGCGACGGTTGCCCCCCACCCCCTATGGTGGCTGCACGTGCCCCCTCGCTGGCCCTCTATGGAACGGCAACCCGTCCGATGCGACCCCCTCGCTGGCCCTCTGCTGACTGGCCACCCATCCAACGTGACCCCTACCCCCGAACCCCCCATGGTGGCTGCCCGCCTCCCTCACTGGCCCTCTCTTCCCTCTCCCTCTGCCCGTCCGACGTCCTCTCCCCCACCCACACCGCACCCCTTCCTTCCTTCCCTCTCTCCTTCCAAACTTTTTCAATCATTTTTTTATTAATATATTTGTTAATTTAATATATCTATTGTATGTAGTAATGTTATTTATTATATTATTGAAAATCGATCGAAATTTGATTTTTTCTAAAATTTGATTAAAAAATTTAAATATATTACATTGCATAAAATCATAGACCCTTCTCTTGATTAATGTATATATTCTACGGTATCTATACATTTATATATTTTTTATGGATGGAGAATTATGCATATTAGTCAATTGACTGTCCAGTTTGAATAGTTTAAAAATTATAATTAATTCTATAAGTAATTACAGTAATCAAACGATATGCAGAGGATTCAAAAAAAAATTCAGATGGTATTTTTTTTAGTTCTCCTCACACATCTCCAGTTGTGTGGGGAGAACTAAAGAAAATACTGTCAAAATTATTTTCGAATCTTATTGCGTATCGTTTGATTACTATAATTGCCTATAGAATTAATACAATTCTTAAATGGATAGGACCTATCTTTACCTATTAGTTGATGATAGGATGCATTTATTATATAAACTATTTTATTAAAATAATTTTAATATTAAATATTTTGATTTTAATATTGTCAGATTTTTTTATAAAAATGGCCAATACTCAGATTTGTCTACTATTGTATTATGATGGCACAATAAAAAATGACGAAGATGGCGTGTAGTACAGTCAGCCTGCAAGCAGAAAGATAGGCTAAAGTCAACAAGACTGCAAAATGAGATGGACGATAGGAAAAAAAGAAGCAAGAATCATTGTGGCATTTGTAAGAAACAGGATCATGATTTGAAAAAAAAATTACGTAGTGAAGTACATGCAATTTTAAAATTTTATACAATGAAAATAATAGATTAAATAATTTAATCCTAATTATATATATAAGATCTAATCTTAGACTACCACATCAAGATCTTTGATATAGAAAAATATATATTTTAGATCTAAAAATAAAAATCACATCGATCTCATCGATACTGAAATTCTAGATCTAACTATTAGATCTACGATAAAAACAAAACAAGTTAGAGATTGTTACCAAATAAATTTTGATATTAATTTCTCCTGATCCAACAGTTGGAGAGGATATTCCTCAGATCACTCATAGCCACACAAAGTTGTCTGGCCTCTATAAAAAAATCCACATGAAGACTGGCATAGATCAGGGGCTCAGAGATGCTAGTCTGCGAACAACTTCGATAGCTAATCTTTCTTTCTTCTACAAGCACCATGGATACTCCAAAGTGATAGAAAATCTAAATGAGAAAAAAAATGAGGAGAAGAGGCTCTAAAAATAAAAAAAATATCAATTTTTGGCACCATTGATACGATCCGATGTTGTCATTAGGATACCATGATTATCAATCAAATTCTGACTTCAATAAAAATTAAAAACACATAGAAAGTAGTGAGTTGGATCGAATCCACAGAGATGGCAGGATTTTGATTTAAAATTTTTGATTTTACAAAAAGAAAATAAAATTTTAGAGAAAATAATTTAAATCAGAAAATAAAAATTAAAAGTATAAAAAATAAATCGGATACTAAGATCTATTATTTAAATCTTAGTATCTACTTGTAATAAAAATAAATAATAGAATTTAAAGTATATAAAATAAATTGATACTAAGATCTACTAACTAGATCCTAACATCTACTTGTGAAAAATAAAAGACACAAATTTAAAGTGCAAGAAAATAAATTTTGCATTGATTAAAATTAAAATTCAAATACAAAAAATTTAAAAAAATAATAAAATAAAATAAAAATTATAACAAAGATCTAAAGTTGACCAGTCTAGCCTCATCGGGAAGATGGTTGATGACCTCTTCGTCTTCCGTCGTACTCCATAGAGCGAATTGACTTTTCTTCTTCTTTTTTTGGGTCTCTAAACCTATCTAATATTTTCTCTATTTTTTTTATACTTTCTACTCAATTTTTTTGCTCCCAAAGCTTACTCCAAGACCTCCTATTTATAGATGAATTTTTTATAATTTTTTTATAGGAAAAGGAGTCTTAAAATTCTTAAAAATCATTTTAATCTCTTAAGAATATTTTTGGTCATTGGATCAGCTTCGGACCACCCAGATCTGCCCAAAAAATCCTGGTTTTAATCCAAATCAAAGTCGGATTGAATGTCAGCCGTTGGATCTGGGTTCTGATGATGTTCTGGCTGTCAGATCATGCAAAAGATCTCCTATTCAAAGTTGGGAATGTCCTCAGCCATCCGATCGCTTGATAGATCACTTCTGGGCCGTTAGATCGTGCAAAAATCCCTCTTATAAACCAGCAATGGATGCTGACCGTCGGATCTAGACCGGAATAAATTTCAGCCATTGTGTGCCACGCCCAGAATCCTTCTCTCATTGTGAGCCGCGTCTGTGGATCGCGTGAAGTTTTTTGTGGACCGCACCCTGGCTCTGTGGACCGACCGGTCGGTCCACCATGCACTGGAGATAATATTTTTTATTTTTTAGGATATTTTAGCTCAATTTTTGCTCTGATTTTTTATTTAAAAAATAAAAAAAAAATATGCATTAAATTTTTCAAAAATTTTTCATCATTTTGATGCTTAAATTACTCAATTAAATTAACATTTATTTTTTATAAATATATTTTATTTTTATTTTTTTAAAATTTATTTATTTTTATAAAAAAATTAATTTATTCATAAAATTAAGTTTTTAAAAAGATGTAAGCACCATAAATTATCAAAAATATCTTCAATAAATGCAAAGATATACCACTTATCATACCCCCCAACTTGAACTTTGCTCGTCCTCGAGTAAAGAAAGAATTTAGAATCAAGTATCGTTTAACTTAAAATCTCAAATTTCACCAAATAATTTTTAAAAGAGCCACTGATGTTCAGTAGAGTGTAAATGAGGTATATCATTAGGGTATTAATACTAGTCAATATGAGAGTTAAACTAAGAATACTAAATCTTTTCTGAACTTTTTCAAATTATCGCTACCTTTATCTCCAAATTATTGACCTTCATATGGACAAGTATATTGTTACTTTCATCTTTCATTTATTGATTGATTTTTTTTTTTTAACGTTATACTACTATTGAGTGTCTTAACCCCTTAAGCTTTCTATTTGACCCATGTAGTGAGCTTTCAGCCAATGACTCCCAAACCAGACGGCTTTAAGGCACTAGATATAGAATATCTCTCGGACCTACTTACTCAAATCAAACAGGCTACGAGTTAAAACTAGCTTTACAACAAAGCTTCTTTATCCTTCATACTTTTTGATGCGAAACTCAATGCTTGCTTAGACAAAGAGGCCCAGTTACTCAGCATGAAGTACTTAAAAAATTTTTTATTCTTCTCCCTCAACTTATCGATATTATCCTCAATGGAGTAGAAAAAATAAAGGGTGCATGTAAAGAGAAAGGAAAGGAGAGATATCACCTGATCCAAAATTTTTTTTCAAAATTGATTCTCCTCCCAACTTAGCCAAGATTATCTTCAGATTCCTATAAAAGATACTAAGTAAGACTCGATTGACCTAAATAAAATACAAAAGATAGCAAAAAGCATAAAATTAAAAATTGAAAACTGGGTTGCCTCTCAGGAAGCGCTAAGTTTACCGTCTTCAGCCAGACCATGCTGATTCTCTCACCTATCCTATGTCAAATATTGAATTGACAAATTCTAATAATTTTAGATTACCAATCTCAAGAAGATGGCCTATAATAAATTTTAATATTTTATTATCAATCTTCAAAAAGTAGTTCACATTTTTGTTCTTAATTTTAGAAAGATAGTTCACAAACCTATTCACAGACCCTAGTTTTTCGAAATTTCTCTTATTTATTCTTCTAAAATGCTCATGAATTGAGTTTTTAGGTTAGAAGTTGAGTTTGAAGCAATGGGTGCTGAAAGGGTATCGGTTGATTTTAAACATGTGTTCTCAAGTATGATCAAAGATAATTTTAATTCTGAAGGAGATGGTAATTCTAAAGTGGAAGAACTAACTTCTGAGGCTAAAGAAAATGAGACTCTTGATGGATATATCTTGGATAACTCATCCACTCTCTTCTTTTCTTCACTTAGATCAGCATCAGTACTAAGCTCAAGTTCTTTATTGGGTTAGCTTCAGTACTAACCTCTTCTTCCAAATTCATATTTTGGCTAGCATCAGTACTAGCCTCACTTACCTGATCTTGGTATGGTCCTTAAGAATCCTATCACTTTTAAACTCAAAAATTATATTGTCACTTTTAAATTGGAGATTTTTAGGTGGGACATTAGATTGATGACTAGGTCCAGATGATTGGTGGATGGGTGGGTCATTTTCAAAATTCAGTATTGGTTCATTTGGCAACTGACCTAGTTCTCTCCTCATGGTAGATTCAGTTAGTTGATATATTTGTGCTTCTAGCCTGACGAGGAATTACTGTTGGTCATGATCATCTGTTGAAGTTGACTAAATCTATCGTTGGCTAGATTGGTCTGTTGAGGAGGTGGGTATAACGGCTGATTATAATAGGATGGCTAGATAGGCTGACTAGGCTGACCACTATTATAGGCATAATTTTGGTATTGGGGCTCATTCTGAAAGTTCTGCACAGAAAAAATTTGGGTATGAGCCTAAGTCTGTTGGGGTCTCCAAGAAAAATTAAGGTGGTTCCTTCAATCTTGGTTATATGTGTTTAAGAATGAATCATTAATAGGACTAGAGTATGTTAGGAATAGTATCCCAAAGCCAATCGTCAGCCTGTTGATGGTTGTGCTCCTTTTGTATTAGTACATAAATCATAAATAAATAAAAATTATTTTGGCATTTTTCATCACAAATTGTCATCTTCTAATGAACTCCTGTGTTGTGGTGAAGCCCTTAGGACTATTTAGACTCGACAAAGGAGGATTTGTCGTTTAGTCCTTAAACCTGTTCGCGACCACATGATACGTTGTTACCAAAGACAACAATGTTTATCAAGCATAGGTCGTTGTGTACCACATAGGTTGGTTATCTTCTTAACCAAGGAGTGTGGAGACACTAGTATGGCATACAGGTGAGATGTAAAGGTACATCTGTACTGAACGTGACCGACTTCGGAGCTATCTCTGCTGTCAAGATTTGCTCCGATGGGAATGGGTATAAATATTTCTCCGACCTGAGACCGCCACAGTGACTTACAAACAACTCACTGCATTTAGGCACTGGACTACCTGAATTTCTAATTCAGTGACGGAAGGTTGCTGGGTGTAGTCAAGTACTTGACTTGTCGGTGCATGTGTCAAGATGGGATTGACCACTCCAGTTCAGGAGCTGTGTACAGTTGTGTTTCAATTTAGCAAAATCTTAGCTAGGGTAGTCCTAGTGAGGAGTCACAAGACTGTTTGAGTTGAGCATGATTCGGATGATCTAATCAGGGATGACAGTTTAACCCTGAGTCATCCTAAACACAGGGGTCAAAAGGGATGAATTATACAGTAACCATATTCACGTAGGTTCTGAGTGTTGCGATTGTGACTATTCGACCTATCCGGATGTCAGGTACCATTGCTAGATGGTCACTTCGATTAGAACAGGAATTGGTTCCTGTGCTACCGGCTTAGGTTCGAACCAACGGGGTCACATACATTAGAGGTTCCTATCTGATCTGATGGCTGATGAAGAGTCCTAATATTCGAGGACTATGAGTCCTATATGTCTGGGACTCTATGATCGAGAATTAGGATTCTCTGATCATGAGTCCCACATATTTTGGGTACCGGGGTCAAGAGTCCCACTGGTTTGGATTTTTCGATCAGAATTTCATATCGATGAATTCTGATGCCCGATTGCCCATCGAATTTAGACTCAATATTTATGAGAGATTTAATTAATGATTTGATCATTAATTAACTCAATTTGATTGAGTAATTATTTTTGGATCAAGTCCAATTGAATTGGATTCAGTTGGGTTTGACCCGATTGGTTAAGAGTTGACCTAATTGTCGAGATGGTTTGGTCCCTGATTTGATCAGGGATTGGACTTAGTCAATTTTTGATTTGATTAGGATTTTATTGAGCCTAATTAAGCTTAATAAAGTTAGGTTTAATTTAGTCTAATTGTGCTTAACCTATTTTGATTAGGTTGGTTCAATTAAGATTAAACCACCATTTGAATTTGAATCCCTGCGCCACTTCATATCTCTGCGCCCATTTGAATTCACGAGAAGAAACTTCTCGTGAATTTTTTCTCATGCAAAGCCCTTCCCACTCCCCACATTTATGCACCACATAGGTGGATAAGGATGGTTGGTTGGCCATACAAATTCAAAACAAAGTTTGAATTTGAATGAGCAACCAATCCATGCGTCATATCCTTATCCTCTTTAGAGCCCCATATCTTACACGAGAAAGAGTTTCTCGTGAAACCTTTCCACACACAAAGCAGCCACGCACCTTCTCTTTTCATGCCCAAGTGGATAGGGATGAGTTGATTTGCATTTGAATTCAAATTTGATTTGAATTCAAATGTGCAACCACTTATCTTTATCCTCTCACGTGGATAAGACACGTTTTGAACTGTTTTAAAAGAGATAGGGAGGTGGGGCGTGAGTAGAAATTTTTTGAGAGAGAAAGTGGGGCATGAGGAACCCTTTGCGTGAGTAGGAAGTCTAAAACTTTCGAGAGAAAAAGAAAGAAAAGAAAGAAAATTGGGTGCAGGATTTTCAGTGTGTTCCCTAGGGTTTCAGTCTGGGGTTCAAAAAGTGAGAAGGTGAGCTACGAGTGTCGTGAGCCCACCAAATTTTAGGGAGAGATTCATCTACCTCTCAAGCATATTTGCTGACAATCTAGAGCATCCAAAAGTCGACAAACATCGATCGAAGGAGTTCGATCAGCATCGGCCGTCAAAAGAGCTCTACAACAAGCTAGCACTCGTGAGGAACTGATCAGATCGGAAGCTTCGTATAGATAATCTGCAGAGGCCAGACACACTGTGTGGCTGTATTACGATGATCAGATCCTTCCAATGATGATCAGATTACGGCGATCGACTACCCGCACAAAGGTATTGTGTTCTGAACATAGAACAGTAAATTGTTTACTGTTCAAATTTGAATTTCAAATTTAAATGCATGCATACTATATATCATATTTAGATCCTAATGTAGGATAAATATATGTTAATTAATTAGATTAATTAATTATTTTTTTATAAAATAATGATTTTAAAAAAGTTTTAAAATTACCATTTTACCCCTGCACTCAAATTTTGCTTCAAATGGTATCAGAGCAGGTTATAAGATATGATATATGAATTTGCATGCATAGATTAAGTTATAATCTAAAAGTTTAAATTTAAAATTTAAAATTTAAAATTTAAATTTTGAATTTTGAAAGTTATTCAAAATTCAAAATTCAAATATTTGAAATTCAAAATTTGAATTTTGAATTTTAAAATTTGAAATTCGAAATTCAAAATTCAAAAATTTGAAATTTGAAATTTGAAATTTGGTTGAAATTTCAAATTTAAAATTCAAAATTTAAAATTCAAAATTTAAAATTCAAAAATTTGAAATTCAAAATTTAAAATTTAAAATTTGAAATTTGAAATTTAAATTTTGAAATTGGTATATTTAGATATACTTGATCTAAGTAGCAAGTAATCTAATTGGGTTGGTTGCCATGGTCGTCCGGTCATAGGAGAAAAGTAGGGTTTAAAGGCCCTTTCCTCCCATTCGATGGGGTCTCCTATGGCGGTAGGGGTGCCACTGCAATTATATCCCATACAGATGAAGCAGAGAAAGGACTTAATTGTAAAGATTCAATTGTAAAATTTATTATGAATGTGTTAGATTAGATCTAAAAGAATATTCATGATTTATTTTGATTGAATTATTTTCTGTTATGTAATTAGCAATAGGATTGCTATTTATGAAATGTGCTGATCTATTTGTGAAATGAGTCAACATATTTGGTGAACAGAAAATAAAATTTTTCAAATTTAAAAATTATTTTCAGAAAGCCAAACTTTGATCCATCAGCCCAAATACTTAATTAAAAGAATTAAGTGTTGTCAAGTTGGTCTAGAATTATGAATTAAGACCTAAGACAATTGCATAAACTTGTGGATCAATGGGTTAGATGGATTAGGTCCATAATTGAGTTAGACCTAAGGTTAGCTTAAAGATATAGACTAAATTAGAGTAATTGGTCAAATCTAATCAAAAGTTGAATTAGATTAGGTCAAGGACACTCTAGACTCAACTCCAATAGTTGTAGTTGAATGGGTCCATGTCTTTAACTAGACCAAGATGGACTTAATTCATGGCTACGCGGTGGAACCCTATTTACTAAGTTGATCAAATTAAAACTAATGAACCGGTTGGTGTCTAAGGTAAGTTCGGCAGTTTGACCAGTGGTTCTTAAGTGGGAGCTACTCGCATTGATTCGATCTCTGATGAGTTAATGGCATATCCCCACCACTGATCTCACTTACCTGGCCAATCTGGTGAGTTAGGTTTTGATTAGATCACTTGATGATTAGGGCTCACCCATGTCATTAGGTAAATCAATGTGACTGATTTAGGTGCTCCTAATGCCGGCTTTAATTAAATCCTTTTTAATCTGACTTGGTGAAGTCAGTAGGAGGATTGAAATTGGCTGGATAATTTCTTCTCTTCCTTCACTTAATAAAATTCTCAAAATTATTAGGTCCCTAAAATGATTAAGTTATAATGATAACTAAGTCATACCCTCCCATTAAGTGAGTGATAATGAGTCCATTAATTTAATAATCATTGGAGGCCCAAAGGCCTGGTGCTTATTGACTAATGGAATTATCATTCATAGTATGATAATTTGGTTTGAGTCTTTCTGATGGTGGTCAGGTTGGCCGACCAAAGTCGGACCTGATCATTTATTGGTCTGATTCACCAAATCAAGTCATGTTAATGGTTGGACCTAACCAGATCTTTTCAGTGGAGGCCAAAGCCTACTGATTAGGTTTTGGGGCAAAATTGATTACTAGAAGTTGTTTAGAGAAACAACTGGTTATGAACCTACCCATAGATGCACATGGGTTGACCAACCAAAGTTGGGCTCGTGTGTAGTCTGTGTGGATTCTAGTACCCCCTAAGGAATTAAAGTAATTTCTTAAATTAGAGGTTGAGGCTACCAGTTCATAAAATATTAGGAGAAACTTTAGACTAAAGTCCAAGTCTTTAGTATTAATAATTTATGTACTAATAGAAGTCTGATTTTCCTTTATGCAGCTATGGCCACTACCTTGTCGCTCCGGTCATTATTAGATAATGACAAGCTCATGGGACCTAATTTCGATAGCTGGTATCGAAAATTAAAAAATTATCTTTGAGCATGAGCGGATCCTTTATGTTGTAACGGATTTGGCACCCGAGGAGCTAGCCCCGAATGCTAGAGGGACGGTCCGAGACACTTACCAGAAGTGGCTCAATGATCGGACCACCGTTCGATGCATAATACTGGCGGCAATGAATGATGAGTTTAGCCGCAGGTTTGAGAACGCCCAGCCACAGGAGATGCTTCAAATGTTGAGCGACTCTTTTGGCACGCCTGACAACGTTGAAAGGCACAAAACTAGTTATGCCATTTTCAATGCTCGGATGAGGGATGGGGCCTCAGTCATTGATCATGTACTGTACATGATCGAAATAATTGAGCATCTAAATAAACTGGGCTTTCCCCTACACGAGCAGCTCGGTAAGGATGCGATCCTTAATTCATTGCCCAAGTCCTTCCTCTCCTTCCTTACTCATTTTCGAATGACAAAGCCTGCAGTGAACTATCACGGCTTGTTGGGATTGCTGCAGAACTTTGAGAAGGGCCACTAGCTCCATAAGAGTCGGTGAATGTTGTGGGAGGGTCTTCTTCTAGTCGTCGACCCTTTAAGAAAGGGAAGAAGAACAAGAAGAAGAAGAACAAGAAGGTGCAGCCGCATGCTGGGACGTCTGCACAGGGTCAGATCAAGAAGCGCAAGCCCGACCAGAGCCAGGTGGAGTGCTTCTTTTGCAAGAAGCAGGGCACTGGAAGAGGAACTGTCCTCTATACATTGCCTCCCTGGACCCAAACAGGTCAAAGAAGAAGCAAGATAATTATATGATAACACCTTGCAACTTTTTCATTGTGATACTACTGCTTGGGTATTGGATACCGGAAGTCCTTATCATATTTTTAATTCGATGCAGGGTCAGCAGATCAGTAGGAGATTTGATGATGGCGAGAGGTTCCTGAATGTTGAAGATGGAAGCAAAGTTTCAGTTCTAGCTTTAGGAATCATGAATCTTGTAATCAATTTTCGTAATGTAATTTAAGTGAATGTTACTATTGTCCAAGCTTTTTATTAAATATTATTTCTGTAAGCCTTTTGGCCATGTACGATTATCAATTTTTAATAAAAGAAAACGTTTGCAATATCATTTTGAATGATGTTACAATGTTTGTTGGACAACTAGATAATAGAATTTACTTACTGTCACAGCCTGTTAATGTGGTTCAAACCTCTGGTAAATGCCCTAGAATAGATAATGTGTCAAAAGTCTACCTTTGGCACTGTAGGCTAGGTCATATCAATAAGAACAGGATAAACAGGTTGGCTCAAGAAGAAATTCTTGAAGTTGGTGATTGTGAATCACTTCCAATCTGTGAGTCCTGTCTTCTTGGGAAGATGACCAAGTCACCTTTTACTGAAAAAGTGAGCGAGCCAGTGAACTCTTGGGTCTGGTACATTCTGATGTATGTGGACCCATGAGCTCAAGTGCAAGAGGTGGATATTTCTACTTCATAACCTCACAGACGACCTATCGAGGTATGGATATGTCTATTTAATAAAGCATAAGTCGGAGTCGTTTGAAATGTTCAAACTATTCCGAAATGAAGTAGAAAAACAAACTGAGAAGTGTATTAAAACTCTTCGATCTGATCGAGGAGGTGAATACCTTTCCAATGAGTTTTTGACATATTTAGGGGAGAATGGGATTTTCTCTTAGTGGACTCCTCCCGGAACACCACAGCATAATGGTGTGTCTGAAAGGAGAAATCGAACCTTATTAGACATAGTCCGATCCATGATGGGGTTTGCTGGTCTGCCGATCTTCCTTTGGGGATATGCGCTCGAATCAACTTGTTACCTTCTAAATAGGGTTCCGAGTAAGTCTGTAACCAAAACGCCATATGAGTTATGGATAGGACGTAAGTCAGTACTCTCGCACCTTAGGGTTTGGGGGTGTCCGACTTATGTTAAACATTTAATTACGGACAAGCTTGGACCTAGGTCTGACAAGTGTAATTCATAGGGTACCCAAAAGAGATCAAAGGGTATTATTTCTACCTAGCTGATGAGCAAAGGTGTTTGTCAGCCTTAAGGCAATCTTTTTAGAAAAAGAGTTCCTTGGTGAAGGGACTGTTGCCTCTAAGGTCAAACTTGAGGAAGTTCGGCAGGTGGAAAAATCGACACAAGTAGCTGAACCTGAATCAAATTTGATTAGATCAGATCCGGAGCCCATTGTTCCTGCACCCTTAAGATGATCTGGTAGAGTACCACATCAACCAGACAGATACTATGGTCTTGGTCCGAGACGGAGATCTATCAAACTTGATGAAAGCGATGAGGATCCGATCACCAACATGGATGCAATGCAGAGACCTGACTCTGAGAAATGGCTAGAGGCCATGAAATCCGAAATGGAGTCCATGAAGGTCAACGATGTGTGGACATTGGTTGACCCACCCGAAGGAGTAAAATTCATAGGGTGTAAGTGGTCTTCAAGAGGAAGAGGGGCACAGACGGAAAGGTGGAAACCTATAAAATCCGTCTGGTTGCCAAGAGATATCGTCAACATTATGTATAGACTATGATAGACATTTTCTCCTGTGGCAATGCTCAAATCCATTCGGATTATGCTGCGATAGCTGTCCATCTGGACTATGAAATCTGACAGATGGATGTGAAGACAGCTCTCCTAAATGGAGAGCTAGGCGAGAGGTGTATATGATACAACCTGAAGGATTCACATCCACAGATGAGTCTAAGGTGTGCAGGCTATAGAGGTCCATTTATGGACTTAAGCAGCATCCCGGAGTTGGAACATACGTTTGATAGGATGATCAAGACGTATGGCTTCGTTAAGAACGGAGAAGAGCCCTGCATTTATAAGTGGCTAATGGTCTAGTAGTAGTATTTCTTGTATTGTATGTGGATGACATTCTTTTAATCGAAATAATATCCCTGCATTACAGGGAATAAAGATTTGGCTGTCGTCATAATTCTCCATGAAGGATCTGGGAGAAGCTTTTTACATCTAGGGATGAGGATCTATAGGATAGATCTAAAAGGTTGCTTGGCTTATCCCAGTCCACGTACATTGATACTATACTGAAGAGGTTCAGCATGGAGAATTCAAGAAAGGCTATCTACCGATAGGCCATGGAATTTCTCTCTCGAAGAGGATTGTCCGACAACACCTCAAGAGAGAGAGCGTATGGGTAGAATTCATATGCTTCGAGCAGGATCTATCATGTACGCCATGACATGTACACGACCAGATGTGGCATACTCACTAGGGGTAGTGAGTAGATACCAATCTGATCCAGGGGAGAATCACTGGAAGGTTGTTAAAACCATCCTGAAGTATTTAAGAAATACTAAGGACCAGTGGCTTGTTTATGGTGAATCGGACTTGAGACTTATAGGGTTTACAGACTCTAGTTTTCAGTCTGATCACGATGACAGCAAGAGTGTGTCGGATTTATTTTTACCCTTAATGGTGGGGCTGTCTGCTGGAAAAGTTCAAGCAGCACACAGTGGCTGATTCAGTTTGCGAGGCAGAGTATGTCGCTGCATCAGATGCTGCCAAAGAAGCGGTGTGGCTGAAAAAATTCATCACCGAGCTCGAGTAGCACCCTCCCTTGTTGGTCCAGTTCTGCTCTACTGTGACAGCTCTGGAGCCATTGCTCAGCGAAGGAAC
>NC_026001.2:33912904-33929003 GCF_000442705.2 Elaeis guineensis
AAATGATTGAGCATCTAAATAAACTGGGCTTTCCCTGCACGAGCAGCTCGGTAAGGATGCGATCCTTAATTCATTGCCCAAGTCCTTCCTCCCCTTCCTTACTCATTTTCGAATGACAAAGCCTGCAGTGAACTACCACGGCTTGTTGGGGTTGCTGCAGAACTTTGAGAAGGACCACCAGCTCCATAAGGAGTCGGTGAATGTTGTGGGAGGGTCTTCTTCTGGTCGTCGACCCTTTAAGAAAGGGAAGAAGAACAAGAAGAAGAAGAATAAGAAGGTGCAGCCGCATGCTGGGACGTCTGCACAGGGTCAGACCAAGAAGCGCAAGCCCGACCAGAGCCAGGCGGAGTGCTTCTTTTGCAAGAAGCAGGGGCACTGGAAGAGGAACTGTCCTCTATACATTGCCTCCCTGGACCCAAACAGGCCGAAGAAGAAGCAAGGTAATTATATGATAACACCTTGCAACTTTTTCATTTGTGATACTACTGCCTGGGTATTGGATACCGGAAGCCCTTATCATATTTGCAATTCGATGCAGGGTCTGCAGGTCAGTAGGAGATTTGATGAGGCGAGAGGTTCCTGAACGTTGGAGATGGAAGCAAAGTTCAGTTCTAGCTTTAGGAATCATGAATCTTGTAATCAATTTTCGTAATGTAATTTTAAGTGAATGTTACTATTGTCCAAGCTTTTATTAAATATTATTTCTGTAAGCCTTTTGGCCATGTACGATTATCAATTTTTAATAAAAGAAAACGTTTGCAATATCATTTTGAATGATGTTACAATGTTTGTTGGACAACTAGATAATAGAATTTACTTACTGTCACAGCCTGTTAATGTGGTTCAAACCTCTGGTAAATGCCCTAGAATAGATAATGTGTCAAAAGTCTACCTTTGGCACTGTAGGCTAGGTCATATCAATAAGAACAGGATAAACAGGTTGGCTCAAGAAGAAATTCTTGAAGTTGGTGATTGTGAATCACTTCCAATCTGTGAGTCCTGTCTTCTTGGGAAGATGACCAAGTCACCTTTTACTGAAAAAAGTGAGCGAGCCAGTGAACTCTTGGGTCTGGTACATTCTGATGTATGTGGACCCATGAGCTCAAGTGCAAGAGGTGGATATTTCTACTTCATAACCTTCACAGACGACCTATCGAGGTATGGATATGTCTATTTAATAAAGCATAAGTCGGAGTCGTTTGAAATGTTCAAACTATTCCGAAATGAAGTAGAAAAACAAACTGAGAAGTGTATTAAAACTCTTCGATCTGATCGAGGAGGTGAATACCTTTCCAATGAGTTTTTGACATATTTAGGGGAGAATGGGATTTTCTCTTAGTGGACTCCTCCCGGAACACCACAGCATAATGGTGTGTCTGAAAGGAGAAATCGAACCTTATTAGACATAGTCCGATCCATGATGGGGTTTGCTGGTCTGCCGATCTTCCTTTGGGGATATGCGCTCGAATCAACTTGTTACCTTCTAAATAGGGTTCCGAGTAAGTCTGTAACCAAAACGCCATATGAGTTATGGATAGGACGTAAGTCAGTACTCTCGCACCTTAGGGTTTGGGGGTGTCCGACTTATGTTAAACATTTAATTACGGACAAGCTTGGACCTAGGTCTGACAAGTGTAATTTCATAGGGTACCCAAAAGAGATCAAAGGGTATTATTTCTACCTAGCTGATGAGCAAAAGGTGTTTGTCAGCCTTAAGGCAATCTTTTTAGAAAAAGAGTTCCTTGGTGAAGGGACTGTTGCCTCTAAGGTCAAACTTGAGGAAGTTCGGCAGGTGGAAAAATCGACACAAGTAGCTGAACCTGAATCAAATTTGATTAGATCAGATCCGGAGCCCATTGTTCCTGCACCCTTAAGATGATCTGGTAGAGTACCACATCAACCAGACAGATACTATGGTTTCTTGGTCCGAGACGGAGATCCTATCAAACTTGATGAAAGCGATGAGGATCCGATCACCAACATGGATGCAATGCAGAGACCTGACTCTGAGAAATGGCTAGAGGCCATGAAATCCGAAATGGAGTCCATGAAGGTCAACGATGTGTGGACATTGGTTGACCCACCCGAAGGAGTAAAATTCATAGGGTGTAAGTGGGTCTTCAAGAGGAAGAGGGGCACAGACGGAAAGGTGGAAACCTATAAAATCCGTCTGGTTGCCAAGAGATATCGTCAACATTATGGTATAGACTATGACTAGACATTTTCTCCTGTGGCAATGCTCAAATCCATTCGGATTATGCTTGCGATAGCTGTCCATCTGGACTATGAAATCTGACAGATGGATGTGAAGACAGCTCTCCTAAATGGAGAGCTAGGCGAAGAGGTGTATATGATACAACCTGAAGGATTCACATCCACAGATGAGTCTAAGGTGTGCAGGCTATAGAGGTCCATTTATGGACTTAAGCAGGCATCCCGGAGTTGGAACATACGTTTTGATAGGATGATCAAGACGTATGGCTTCGTTAAGAACGGAGAAGAGCCCTGCATTTATAAGTGGGCTAATGGTCTAGTAGTAGTATTTCTTGTATTGTATGTGGATGACATTCTTTTAATCGAAAATAATATCCCTGCATTACAGGGAATAAAGATTTGGCTGTCGTCATAATTCTCCATGAAGGATCTGGGAGAAGCTTTTTACATCCTAGGGATGAGGATCTATAGGGATAGATCTAAAAGGTTGCTTGGCTTATCCCAGTCCACGTACATTGATACTATACTGAAGAGGTTCAGCATGGAGAATTCCAAGAAAGGCTATCTACCGATAGGCCATGGAATTTTTCTCTCAAAGAGAGATTGTCTAACAACACCTCAAGAGAGAGAGCGTATGGGTATAATTCCATATGCTTCAGCAGCAAGATCTATCATGTATGCCATGACATGTACACGATCAGATGTGGCATACTCACTAGGGATAGTGAGTAGATACCAATCTGATCTAGGGGAGAATCACTGGAAGGTTGTTAAAACCATCATGAAGTATTTAAGAAATACTAAGGACCAGTGGCTTGTTTATGGTGAATCAGCCTTAAGACTTATAGGATTTACAGACTTTAGTTTTCAGTCTGATCATGATGACAGCAAGAGTGTGTCGGGATTTATTTTTACCCTTAATGGTGGGGCTGTCTGCCGGAAAAATTTCAAGCAGCATACAGTGGCTGATTCAGTTTGCGAGGCAGAGTATGTCGCTGCATCAGATGCTGCCAAAGAAGCGGTGTAGCTGAAAAAATTCATCACCGAGCTCGAAGTAGCACCCTCCCTTGTTGGTCCAGTTCTGCTCTACTGTGACAGCTCTGGAGCCATTACTCAAGCGAAGGAACCAAAGGCACACCAGCGGACGAAGCATATTCTGCGCCGCTACCATCTCATCTGAAAAATTGTGGATCAAGGTGACGTCGACTTTTAGAAGATCGATGGAAAGGAGAACCTGGCTGACCCATTCACTAAAGCCATTGCGGTGAAGGAGTTTGATGACTGCAAGTCGAAGATGGATATTAGATACTGCACCGATTGACTTTAGGCCAAGTGGGAGATTGTTGGGAATAGTGTCCCAAAACCAATCGTCAGCCTGTTAATGGTTGTACTCTTTTTGTATTAGTACATAAATCATAAATAAATAAAAGTTATTTTGATATTTTTTATCACAAATTGTCATCTTCTAATGAACTCCTGTGTTGTGGTGAAGTCCTTAGGACTATTTAGACTCGACAAAGGAGGATTTGTCGTTTAGTCCTTAAACCTGTTCACGACCAAATGATACGTTGTTACCAAGGACAACAATGTTTATCGAGCATAGATCATT
Source organism: Elaeis guineensis (assembly GCF_000442705.2). Classification (NCBI taxonomy): domain Eukaryota; kingdom Viridiplantae; phylum Streptophyta; class Magnoliopsida; order Arecales; family Arecaceae; genus Elaeis; species Elaeis guineensis. The sequence goes on from NC_026001.2 coordinate 33,916,728, forward strand.
GTGTGCCATATAGGTTGGTTATCTTCTTAACCAAGGAGTGTGGAGACACTGGTATGGCATACAGGTGAGATGTAAGGGTATATCTGCACTGAACGTGACCGACTCCGGAGCTATCTCTGCTGTCAAGATTTGCTTCGATGGAATATGGGTATAAATGTCCCTCCGATTTGAGACCGCCACGATGACTTGCAAGCAACTCACTACACTTAGGCACTGGACTACCTGAATTTCTAATTCAGTGACGGAAGGCTGCTGGGTGTAGTCAAGTACTTGACTTGTCAGTGTGTGTGTCAAGATGGGATTGACCACTCCAGTTCAGGAGCTGTGTACAGTCATGTTTCAATTTAGCAAAATCTTGGCTAGGGTAGTCTTAGTGAGGAGTCACAGGACTGTTTGAGTTGAGCACGATTCGGATGATCTAATCAAGGTTGACAGTTTAACCCTGAGTCATCCTAAACACAGGGGTCAAAAGAGATGAATTATATAGTAACCATATTCATGTAGGTTCTGAGTGTTGTGATTGCGACTATTCAATCTATCCAGACATCGGGTACCATTGCTAGATGGTCACTTCGATTAGTACAGGAATTGGTTTCTGTGCTACCGGCTTAGGTTCGAACCTGCGGGGTCACACACATTAGAGGTTCCTATCTAATCTGATGACTGATGAAGAGTCCTAATATTCGTGGACTATGAATCCTATGTGTCTGAAACTCTGTGATCGAAAATCAGGATTCTCTGATCATGAGTCCTACACATTTTGGGTACCGGGGTCAAGAGTCCCACTGGTTTGGGACTTTTCGATCAGAATTTCATATCGATGAATTCTGATGCCCGATTGCCCATCGAATTTAGACTCAATATTTATGAGAGATTTAATTAGTGATTTGATCATTAATTAATTCAATTTGATTGAGTAATTATTTTTGGATCAAGTACAATTGAATTGGATTCAGTTGGGTTTGACCCGATTAGGTTAAGAGTTGACCTAATCGTCGAGATGGTTTGATCCCTGATTTGATCAGAGGTTGGGCTTAGTCAATTTTTGATTTGATTAAGATTTTATTGAGCCTAATTAAGCCTAATAAAGTTGAATTTAATTTAGTCTAATTGTGCTTAACCTATTTTGATTAGGTTGGTTCAATTAAGATTAAACCACCATTTGAATTTGAATCCCTGCGCCACTTCATATCTCTGTGCCCATTTGAATTCACGAGAAGAAACTTTTCATGATTTTTTTCTCATGCAAAGCCCTTCCCACACCCCACATTTGTGCACCACATAGGTGGATAAGGATGGTTGGTTGGCCATTCAAATTCAAAACAAAGTTTGAATTTGAATGAGCAACCAATCCATGCGCCATGTCCTTATCCTCTTTAGCACCCCATATCTTATACGAGAAAGAGTTTCTTGTGAAACCTTTGCATGCACAAAGCAGCCACACACCTTCTTTTCTCACGCCCAAGTGGATAGGGATGAGTTGGTTTGCATTTGAATTCAAATTTGATTTGAATTCAAATATGCAACCACTTATCTTTATCCTCTCACGCGGATAAGACATGTTTTGAACTGTTTTAAAAGAGATAGGGAGGTGGGGCGTGTGTAGAAATTTTCTGAGAGAGAAAGTGGGGCGTGAGGAACCCTTGTGTGTGAGTAGGAAGTCTAAAACTTCCGAAAGAAAAAGAAAGAAAAGAAAGAAAATTGGGCACAGAGTTTTCAGTGTGTTCCCTAGGGTTTCAGCCTGGGGTTCGGGAAGTGAGAAGGTGAGCTACGAGTGTCGTGAGCCCACTAAATTTTAGGAAGAGATTCATCTACCTCTCAAGCACACTTGCTAATGATCTGGAGCATCAAAAGAGTTGGCAGACATCGATCGAAGGAGTTCGATCAGTATCGACCGTCAAAAGGGCTCTACAACGAGCTAGCACTCATGAGGAGCTGATCAGATCGAAAGCTTCGTATGGACGATCCGCAGAGGCTAGACATGCTGTGTGGCTGCATTGCGATTATCAAATCCTTCCAACAATGATCAGATTGCGATGATCGACTACCCGCATAAAGATATTGTATTTTGAACACAGAACAGTAGATTGTTTACTGTTCAAATTTGAATTTCAAATTTAAATACGTGCATGCTGTATATCATATTTAGATCCTAGTGTAGGGTAAACATATGTTAATTAATTAGATTAATTAATTATTTTTACTATAAAATAGTACTTTTGAAAAAGTTTTAAAATTATCATTTTACCCCTGCACTCAAATTTCACTTCAGAGTAACCTTAAGTAGCTTGAACTTGTTCTTGGATGAAAGGTAAAAACTGTGCAGTCGTGGGACATTCACTCACATGATGGGCTGGGCTAGCACAGATAGAATAAATCTCCTAATAATTAGAAGGTTGTGTGTATTGCACAGGAGATTGTAGATCTAAGGTTGGGCATTTATCTATAAAAAGGTCAACTTTATCTAATTTTGGACTAGCAGGTTCAAATCGACCTCAGGACTAGAGTCAGAATATTTGATCCCATAGAATGATGGGAACATCGATGGATTATAGATGGAAGGAATAAAATATTCTTTCATCTACCTAGGTGGTTCTTAGAATTTCTAGTCATTTGATTATCATATTTAGCATGGATCAGTTATTCAATTTCAGGATTAGGTTCAACTAGATCAGAAAAAATTATACCGTATATGTATTAGTGCAAACCCTAATATGTGTGTTGTTAAGATTTTTTTTTTTTTTAAGAAGAAAGAGGAGAAAAAGAAGAGAAAAGAAAGAAAGAGAAAAGTTATAAAGGTGAGATCCTTAAGAAAAGTCTTAGACCTAAAGACGTAAGATGAGAAGAATTAGTTATGGTTAAGTGTTAATTACAATCAAATTAGCAAATAGTTAAACCTAGATACCTACAGGTTTCTTAGACCTAATAGTTCAATGTAGAGTGGCTTAGTCTAGATATAAATTGGGTTTATTCTTACTTCTTTCAACTAGCCAGGTAAGAGGTGAGGTCGTGGGGGTCCTCTCGTTGCTTGCCTTAGACATCAATTGAATTGGTCAGGTAAGCTAATGAAATCAATTAAATAACCACTAGTCTACTTAGGCAGAGTCTTTGTAACCTCTAGCCTTAGACACTAGTTTTAGAGATGAGTCCAAACTTACTTTGTACTTGACTAACCACAATACTCAAATTAAACTCAATTGATCCTAGGGGCCTATGTCTACTTGATTTTAGTTAGGTTTGGGTTAATACGGGATGCTGGTTGGTTGTTTTTGGGTTAACGAAGGGTGATGAGATCCTCATCTTATCTTGTTATGGGTGTTGTCCTTAAATTGATTTGAGATGAATATACACAACCAATTTCAAACAAAGGGTTCTATGCAACTAAATTAGATGCATAAATTAATTAAACTTGAAAGCTTATCTTGTCTCCAGCGATCACCAAAAGAAAATCTAAGATGCTGACTGCTTCTAAGCAATTAAATTTCTACTCTTGTCATGCAATTTTTATTAGGTTTATGTGGATAAATTTTAGGTGAATTTAAAAAATAATAATAATAATAATTAATACTAAAAAAATAGCTAGGATTAGGGTTAGGATTGATCTCACCAAGCAAAATTGAAAGTTTTCTATCTCTTTTTTGAATTTTTCTCTCTCTTTTTTTCTACACAAAGATAAAAAAATAAAAAAATTAGTAATCTATATTTACAAAAAAATCAAAGAAATCAAATATTAAAAATGTTGCCTTTCCCGACAATGACGCCAAAAATTGATATGATCGCGATGTTGTCGTTAGGACATCGTGATTATCAATCAAATTCGGACTACAATAAAAATAAAAAATATATAGAAAGTAGTGAGTCAGGTCAAATACACAGAGAAGACATGATTTTGATTTGAAATCTTTGATTTTGCAAAAAAAATAAAATTTTGGAGAAAGTAATTTAAGTCAAAAATAAAAATTAAAAGTACAAAAAATAAATTGGATACTAAGATCTATTATTTAGATCCTAGCATCTACTTACAATAAAAATAAATAATAAAAATTTAAAATATAAAATAAATTGGTACTAAGATCTACTAACTAGATCCTAGCATCTACTTGTAAAAAATAAAAGACAGGAATTTAAAGTGCAAGAAAATAAATTTTATATTGATTGAAATTAAAATTTAAGTATAAAAAATTTAAAAAATAATAATAAAAAAAATAAAACTATAATAAGAATCTGAAGTTGATCAGTCTAGTCTCATCAAGAAGATGGTTGATGACCTCTCCGTCTTCCATCGTACTCCATAGAGCGAACTGATTTTTCTCCTTCTTTTCCTTGGGTCCCTAAACTTATCTAATTTTTTCTCTATTTTTTTCTATACTTTTTACTCAATTTTTTTACTCTTAAAGCTTATTCTCAGAACCCATATTTATAGATGAATTTTTCATAATTTTTTGGTAGGAAAAGGAGTCCTAAAATCCATAGAAATCATTTTAATCTCCTAGGAATATTTCTGGCTGTTGGATCAGCTTCGGACTGCCCAGATCTGCCCAGAAAATCCTCGTTTTAATCCAAATCAAAGTCGGATCAAATGTCAGCTATTGGATCTGGGTTTTGATGAAGTTCTGACCGTCGGATCGTGTAAAAGATCTCCTATTCAAAGTCAGGAACGTCTTCAGCCATCCGATTGCTTGATGGATCGCTTTTGGGCCATTAGATCATGCAAAAATCTCTCTTATAAACCAGCAATGGATGCTGACCGTCGGATCTGGGTCAGGATGAATTTCAACCATTGGATTGCACCCAGAATCCTTCTCTCGCTGTGACCCATGCCTGTGGACCGTGTGAAGTTTTCTGTGGACCGCGTCCTAGCTCTGTGGACTGATCGATCGGTCCAACGTGCATCGAAGGTAATATTTTTTATTTTTTAAGATATTTTAGCTCAATTTTTGCTCTGATTTTTTACCTGAAAAATAAAAAAATATATGTATTAAATTTTTCAAAAATTTTTCATCATTTTGGTGCTTAAATTACTTAATTAAATTAATATCTATTTTTCATAAATATGCTCTAATTTTATTTTTTTTAATTATTTATTTTTGTAAGAAAATTTAATTTATTCATAAAATTAGATTTTTAAGAAGATGTAAGCACCATAAATTACCAAAAATATCTTCAATAAATACAAAAATATACCACTTATCACACCCCGTAACTTGAACTTTGCTCATCCTCGAGTAAAGAAAGAATTTAGGATCAAGTACCGTTTAACTTAAAATCTTAAATTTCACCAAATAATTTTTAAAAGGGCCACTAATATTCAGTAGAGTGTAAATGAGGTATATCATTGGGATATTAATACTAGTCAATATGAGAGTTAAACTAAGAACACTAAATCTTTTCTGAACTTTTTCAAATTATCACTGGAGAATAAAAAAAATTTAAGTCCTCAAGTAAGTTAGTATTTAGTATTTAAGCATCTGATTATACTTAAAAATTAAGGTAAACCAAGCATTTTTAAAAAAAATTGATATACAGACTAGAGAGTTTGTGAGATATTGAGGGATCAAGTATTAAGAAAACTCAATAAAGAGATAAGTTTAGAATTTAAATAGTTTTCTTTGAGTATTTCTAAATTTTTCTACCAGCATCAAAGAAGAGTTAACTTCTTATGGGTTTGTGTAAAGTAACTATATGTTTCTTCATATATTAAAAAAAAGTTTTCAAGTACTCCATGCTGAGTAATCGGACCTTTTTGTCTAAGCAAGCATTAAGTTTCACATCAAAAAATATGAAGGACAAAGAAGCTTTGTTGTAAAGCTAGTTTTAACTCATAGCCTGTTTGATTCGAGCAAGTAAATTCAAGGGTATTCTATACCTAGTGCTCTAAAGCCATCTGGTTTGGGAGTCATTGGCTGAAAACTCACTACATGGGTCAAACAAAAAGCTTAAGGGGTTAAGACACTCAACAGCAGTACAACGTTTAAAAAAAAAAAGAGAGATAAAAAATCAATCAATAAATAAAGGACGAAAGTAATAATATACTTGTTCATATGAAGGTTAATGATTAAGAGATAAAGGTAGCGATAATTTGAAAAAGTTCAGAAAAGATTTAGTATTTTTAGTTTAACACTCATATTGACTAGTATTAATACCCCAATGACATACCTCATTTATACTCTACTGAACATTAGTGGCCCTTTTAAAAATTATTTGATGAAATTTGAGATTTTAAGTTAAACGTACTTGATTCTAAATTTTTCTTTACTCGAGGACGAGCAAAGTTCAAGTTAGCGGGGTGTGATAAGTGGTATATTTTTGTATTTATTAAAGATATTTTTGGTAACTTATAGTGCTTGCATCTTCTTAAAACCTAATTTTATGAATAAATTAAATTTTCTTATAAAAATAAATAATTTTAAAAAAATAAAATTTAAGCATATTTATGAAAAATAGATGTTAATTTAATTAAGTAATTTAAGTACCAAAATGATGAAAAATTTTGAAAAATTTAATGTATATATTTTTTTATTTTTCAGGCAAAAAATCAGAGCCAAAATATCCTAAAAAATAAAAAATATTACCTCCGATGCACGATGGATCGGTCGATCGGTCCACAAAGTCAGGGCGCGGTCCACAGGAAACTTCACGTGGTCCACAGGCGTGGCTCATAGCGAGAGAAGGATTTTGGATGCGATCCAATGGCTGAAATTCATCTCGACCCAGATTCGATGGTCAACATCCATTGCTGGTTTATAAGAGAGATTTTGTGCGATCTAATGGCCCAGAAGCAATCCATCAAGCGATCGGATGGCTGAGGACGTTCCCAACTTTGAATAGGAGATCTTTTGCATGATCTGATGGCCAGAACTTCATCAGAACCCAGATCCAACAGTTGACATTCGATCCGACTTTGATTTGGATTAAAACGAAGATTTTCTGGGCAGATCTGGGCGGTCCGAAGCTGATCCAATGGCCAGGAATATTATTAGGATATTAAAATGATTTCTAAGGATTTTAGGACTCTTTTCCTACTAAAAAATTATGAAAAATTCATCTATAAATAGGGGTCCGGATTAAGCTTTGAGAGTAGAAAAATTGAATAGAAAGTATAAAAAAAATAGAGAAAAAATTAGATAGGTTTAGAAACCCAAGAAAAAGAAGGAGAAAAGTCAGTTCGCTCTACGAAGTACGACGGAAGATGGAGAGGTCATCAACCATCTTTTCGATGAGACTGGACTGATTAACTTCAGATTTTGTTACAGTTTTATTTTTTTATTATTTTTTTTAAATTTTTTATACTTAAATTTCAATTTTAATTAATATAAAATTTATTTTCTTATATTTTAAATTTTTGTCTTTTATTTTTCGCAAGTAGATGCTAGGATCTAGTTAGTAGATCTTAGTACCAATTTATTTTATGCACTTTAAATTCCTATTATTTATTTTTATTCCAAATAGATGCTAGGATCTAAATAATAGATCTTAGTATCCGATTTATTTTTCACACTTTTAATTTTTATTTTCTGACTTAAATTGCTTTCTCCAAAATTTTATTTTTTTTACAAAATCAAAAATTTTAAATCAAAATCCTGTCTTCTTTGTGGATTCGACCCGACTGACTACCTTCTACGTGTTTTTAAGTTTTATTGAAATCGAAATTTGATTGATAATCACGATGTCCTAACGACAGCATCACGATCGTATCATTCACTAAAGAATTTTTTTTCCAAAAAGTATGCTTTACTGCTGATAAATACCTTTTGTTCAGCAGACAGATAAAAGTAATATCCCATCGTTCCTTGGAGTAGCTTACGAAATTATACTTATCAGACCTAGGACTAAGCTTGTCAGTTTATAATCATTTAACAAAAGTCAAACACCTTCAAATTCTAAAGTAAGAGAGATTCGACCTACGTTCTAACCATATCTCATATGGTGTCTTACTAACTGACTTGCTCAGAATATTATTGAGCACAAAATAGGTTGTTTCAAGTGCATATCTCTAAAAAGAGATCGACAGAGTTGCAAATCCCATCATGGATCAAATCATGTCCAACAAGATTTGATTCCTCTTTTTGAGATGCCATTATACTATAGTGTCCTTGGAGGGGTCCGTTGGAAGAGAATCCCATTCTCTCCTAGACATATCACAAATTTATTGAAAATGTATTCACCTCCTTGATCAGACCGAAGAGTTTTAATACTTTTTTCAGTTTGTTTCTCTACTTCATTACAGAACCGTTTGAATATTTCAAATGATTCGGACTTGTATTTCATCAAATAGACGTATCCATACCTAGATAAATCATCTGTGAATGTAATGAAGTACCTGTATCCTCCTCTGGCACATGTACTTATAGGTCCACATATATCAGTATGTATCAGACCCAGCACATCACTGGCTCGTTCATCTTTTTCAGTAAAAGGTGACTTGGTCATCTTTTCAAGCAAACAAAACTCACAGGTAGGTAACTATTCAAAATCATCTTTATCAAAAATTTCTTCTTCAGCTAACCTGTTCATCCTGTTCTTGTTGATATGACCTAGCCTACAATGCCAAATGTAGCATCCATGATATCATCTATTCTAGGATGTTTATTTGAAATGTATATTACATTAGGCCTAGATACAACATAGATACCATTGTTCAACTGTCCACGTAAAATTGTAACACCATTCAAAATGATATCACAAAAATTTTTCTTTATTGATATTTCATAATTGGAATTGGCCAAAAGGCCTACAGAAATAATATTTAAAAGAAAACTAGGACAGTAATGACACTCATTAAGAATAATATACTGAGATTCGAATACAAGCTTGATGATTCCTAAAGCTAGAATTAGACTTAATCTTCCATCTCCAACATTCAGAAATCTCTCACCTTCTCCAAATCTCCTAGTGACCTGAAGACTCTGAACAAATTATAAATATGAATAAGATTTTCGATATTCAATACTCAGGTCATTATATCTATAAGGAGAAGTTATAAGGTGTTATCACATAAGTACCTTGTCTAGCAACTGATTGCTTCTTCTTCTTTGGCTTGCTTGGATCAAGAAAGTGATATACTGAGGATAGTTCCTCTTTCAGTGACCCTGCTTCTTGCAAAAAAGCACTCTGCCTGACTTTGATCAGCCTTAAACTTGAGTTTCTGGGACTGACTCCCAGCACCAGGTCCCTTCTTATTCTTCTTCTTTTTCTCTTTCTTAAAGGGACGATGACTATCCGAAGAAGATCCTCTCACTAGATTCACTATCTCCTTGTGGAGCTGGCGATCTTTCTTAAAAGTCTGTAGCAACCCCAATAGATCATGGTAGTTGACTACAGGTTTCGTTATTCTGAAATGACGAGGAACGGTAAGTAAGACTTGGGTAGAGAGTTCAGGATCGCATCCTTTCCCAGCTGTTCATATAAAGAGAAATCAAGTTTGCTCAATTTTTCAATCTGCTCGATCATATATAATACATGATCGGCAACAGATGCACCTTTCTCATCTAGGCATTGAAAATGATGCAACTAGTCTTATGTCGCTCAACATTGTCAGAGTACCAAAGGAATCCCTCAACACTTGAAGCATTTTCTCTGACTGAGCTTCTTCAAACTTTTGACTGAACTCGTCGTTTATGAAGGCCCACATGATGCAACAAACGTGGTGTGGTCATTGAGCCACTTCAAATAATATCTCAAACCACTCCTCGGGCATTAGAAGTAGGCTCCTCAAGTATCGGATTTATTATCACATAAAGGATCCGCTCGTGCTCCAGGATAATCTTTAACTTTCGATACCAATTATCGAAATTTGGTCTGATAAGCTTCTCACTATTCAATAGTGATCGGAGTGACAAATTTGAGGCCATATCTGCACACATAAAGAAAGTACAAAGCCTAATTAGTATAAAATTTATTAATCCTAAAGACTTGAACTTTAGTCTAAAGATCCTCTCACTATTTTATGCGAATTGATAGCCTCTACCTTCAATTCAAGAAATTATCTTAACTTCTTAGTGGGTACTAGAATCCACACAGACTATATATAGGTCCGAGGATGGTTTGATCAATCCATATGCATCTATGGTAGGTTCTCAACCAATTATTTCTCTAAACAACTTTAGTATTTAATTTAGCCCCAGTTTTCATTTCAGTAGGCGATGGGCCTCCACTGAAAGTGCCAGTTAAGTTAAATCATTAACATGAACATACTCAATGATTTTACCTAATGAATGATCAGCCCAAGATGGCTCGATCAATCCAACTATCTTCAGATAGTTCAATAGAGTATCATATGATGAATGATAATTTCATCATTCAGAGAGGACACCAGACGGATGGCACCTGCAATATCAATCAAAAATAATGATCCATTATCACTCATCTTAATGGGAGGCCATGATCTAGTTATCACTATAACCAGCTTATTTTAGGGACTTAATAATTTAGAGAGTTTAATCAATTTAGAGAAGAGAAGAAAAGATTAATCAGTAGACCATAATCCTTCCATGACTTCACCAAGTCACTGAATCGAGTTAGATCATATGATTGAACTAGTACCTAGATCAGTCACACTGATCAACCTCAATGGCATGGGCTAACTCGAATCACTTAGCGATCTAATCAAAATCTAGTTCACTAAATTGATCAGATAAGTGAGATCGATGGGAGGGTCTGCTAAGTTTGCCTTAATACCATCGAAATAGTCAATAAGCCACTCTCAATTAAAAATCACCGATCGAAATGCCAAACTTACCTTAGACATCAATTGGTTAACTAGTTTCGATTTGACTAACCTAATAATTTGGATTCAACCACTGAGCCATAATCAAGGTCCATTTGGTCTAATTAAAGACACGGACTTAACATCTACAACTATGGTACTAAAAAATCCTGATTAATCTAATTCAAATTTGGTTAGACTTAATCAATTTCTCTACATGGTCAATCAATTCTTTGATTCTAACCTTAGATCTAATCCAATTAAAGAGAATGACCTGATTTGAGCTAACCCATGTCTCATGTTTTATGCAATGTCATTAGATCTAAATCACAATTCTAGATCCAAGCAGCTTGATACTTAATTCTCAATTAAGTTTTGCATCAACATGGTTAAGATTTCAAAAATAATTTTTCATGTAAATTTTTATATCATATCATAAAATTTTTTAGATCAAATCTAAATTTTTTTATGATTTTAAATTAAAATAATTTTGATTAAACAAGATTTGATGTAACTAACCATCTTCGCAACTTGCATCACATACAACAACACCTAGGGTTTCAAGATCTAAGATTTTGCAAGAAAGTAAGTTTTTTCTTTTGCTTTCTTCTTCATGGATCTTATAGTGGCACCCCTACACATCATGAAGAGCACCCCATTGAATGGGAGGAGAGGGTCATAAAACTCTACTTGCTCCTATGATCGGACGACCTGATGATTACCCTATCCGAGTACTTTACTACTCAGAACATCTAATTAAATAAATAATAATCAGATCTAAAAATAAATTCATTTAGATCTAATCTAAATCATAAATAATCAGATCTAATAATAAAAAAAATAAATCTAAAGTCATATTAATTTATATCAAAACAACTTAGCTTTAATATCAGTTGAAGAAAATTTACAGTAATTAGTACATGCAATTTTAAAATTTTATACAGCAAAAATAATAGATTAAATAATTTAATCCTAATGACATGTATCAGATCTAATCTTAGACTACCATATCAAGATCTTTGATATAAAAAAATATGTATTTTAGATCTAAAAATAAAAATCACATCGATCTCATCGATGCTGAAATTTTAGATCTAACTATTAAATCTACCATATAAATCAAAATAAGTTAGAGATCATTACCAAATAAATTTTGATCTTGATCTCCTCTAGTCCAATATTAGAAAGAATGTTCTTCAAATCACTCATAGCTACACGAAGTCATCTAGCCTCTATAGAAAAATCACACGAAGACTAGCACAGATCAGGGGCTCGGAGATGCTAGTCTGCGAATAACTTTGACAGCTGATCTCTTCTTCTTCTACAAGCATCTTAGACACTCCAAAGTGATAGAGGATCTGGAGAAGGAAGAGAGGAGGAGGAGAAGAGGCTCTTGAAATAAAAAATCCATAAGAATTGATTATGGGACATCCAAGAGAGGGGTCCTTTTTTATAGATTAGGAATTGGGACTTTCTAAGAAAGGGTGCCATGAATCAATGCCAAAACCTCCTTCTGGCATCTCAAAAAATTTTAAAAAAATATTAAGATGTGAAAAAAGAATCTGAAGTCT
>NC_026001.2:33929103-33979103 GCF_000442705.2 Elaeis guineensis
CCTTCAAATTCTAAAGTAAGAGAGATTCGACCTACGTTCTAACCATATCTCATATGGTGTCTTACTAACTGACTTGCTCAGAATATTATTGAGCACAAAATAGGTGTTTCAAGTGCATATCTCTAAAAAGAATCGATAGAGTTGCAAATCCCATCATGGATCAAATATGTCCAACAAGATTTGATTCCTCTTTTTTGAGATGCCATTATACTATGGTGTCCTTGGAGGGGTCCGTTGGAAGAGAATCCCATTCTCTCCTAGACATATCACAAATTTATTGAAAATGTATTCACCTCCTTGATCAGACCGAAGAGTTTTAATACTTTTTTCAGTTTGTTTCTCTACTTCATTACAGAACCGTTTGAATATTTCAAATGATTCGGACTTGTATTTCATCAAATAGACGTATCCATACTAGATAAATCATCTGTGAATGTAATGAAGTACCTGTATCCTCCTCTGGCACATGTACTTATAGGTCCACATATATCAGTATGTATCAGACCCAGCACATCACTGGCTCGTTCATCCTTTTCAGTAAAAGGTGACTTGGTCATCTTTTCAAGCAAACAAAACTCACAGGTAGGTAACTATTCAAATCATCTTTATCAAAATTTCTTCTTCAGCTAACCTGTTCATCCTGTTCTTGTTGATATGACCTAGCCTAAATGCCAAATGTAGGCATCCATGATATCATCTATTCTAGGATGTTTATTTGAAATGTATATTACATTAGGCCTAATACAACATAGATACCATTGTTCAACTGTCCACGTAAAATTGTAACACCATTCAAAATGATATCACAAAATTTTTCTTTATTGATATTTCATAATTGGAATTGGCCAAAAGGCCTACAGAAATAATATTTAAAAAAAACTAGGACAGTAATGACACTCATTAAGAAAATATACTGAGATTCGAATACAAGCTTGATGATTCCTAAAGCTAGAATTGACTTAATCTTCCATCTCCAACATTCAGAAATCTCTCACCTTCTCCAAATCTCCTAGTGACCTGAAGACTCTGGAACAAATTAAAATATGAATAAGATTTTCATATTCAATACTCAGGTCATTATATCTATAAGAGAGAAGTTATAAGGTGTTATCACATAAGTACCTTGTCTAGCAACTGATTGCTTCTTCTTCTTTGGCTTGCTTGGATCAAGAAAGTGATATACTGAGGATAGTTCCTCTTTCAGTGACCCTGCTTCTTGCAAAAAAGCACTCTGCCTGACTTTGATCAGCCTTAAACTTGAGTTTCTGGGACTGACTCCCAGCACCAGGTCCCTTCTTATTCTTCTTCTTTTTCTCTTTCTTAAAGGGACGATGACTATCCGAAGAAGATCCTCTCACTAGATTCACTATCTCCTTGTGGAGCTGGCGATCTTTCTTAAAAGTCTGTAGCAACCCCAATAGATCATGGTAGTTGACTACAGGTTTCGTATTCTGAAATGACGAGGAACGGTAAGTAAGACTTGGGTAGAGAGTTCAGGATCGCATCCTTTCCCAGCTGTTCATGAAAGAGAAATCAAGTTTGCTCAATTTTTCAATCTGCTCGATCATATATAATACATGATCGGCAACAGATGCACCTTCTCATCTAGGCATTGAAAATGATGCAACTAGTCTTATGTCGCTCAACATTGTCAGGAGTACCAAAGGAATCCTCAACACTTGAAGCATTTTCTCTGACTGAGCTTCTTCAAACTTTTGACTGAACTCGTCGTTTATAAGGCCCACATGATGCAACAAACGTGGTGTGGTCATTGAGCCACTTCAAATAATATCTCAAACCACTCCTCGGGCATTAGAAGAGGCTCCTCAGGTATCGGATTTTTATCACATAAAGGATCGCTCGTGCTCCAGGATAATCTTTAACTTTCGATACCAATTATCGAAATTTGGTCTGATAAGCTTTCACTATTCAATAGTGATCGGAGTGAAAATTTGAGGCCATATCTGCACACAAAAGAAAGTACAAAGCCTAATTAGTATAAAATTTATTAATCCTAAAGATTGACTTTAGTCTAAAGATCCTCTCACTATTTTATGCGAATTGATAGCCTCTACCTTCCAATTCAAGAAATTATCTTAATTCTTAGTGGGTACTAGAATCCACACAGACTAATATAGGTCCGAGGATGGTTGATCAATCCATATGCATCTATGGTAGGTTCTCAACCAATTATTTCTCTAAACAACTTTAGTATTTAATTTAGCCCCAGTTTTCATTTCAGTAGGCGATGGGCCTCCACTGAAAGTGCCAGTTAAGTTAAATCATTAACATGAACATACTCAATGATTTTACCTAATGAATGATCAGGCCCGAAGATGGCTCGATCAATCCAACATCATCAGATAGTTCAATAGAGTCATCATATGATGAATGATAATTTCATCATTCAGAGAGGACACCAGACGGATGGCACCTGCAATATCAATCAAAAATAATGACCATTATCACTCATCTTAATGGGAGGCCATGATCTAGTTATCACTATAACCAGCTTATTTTAGGGACTAATAATTTAGAGAGTTAATCAATTTAGAGAAGAGAAGAAAAGATTAATCAGTAGACCATAATCCTTCCATTGACTTCACCAAGTCACTGAATCGAGTTAGATCATATTGATTGAACTGGTACCTAGATCAGTCACACTGATCAACCTCAATGGCATGGGCTAACTCGAATCACTTAGCGATCTAATCAAAATCTAGTTCACAAATTGATCAGATAAGTGAGATCGATGGGAGGTCTGCTAAGTTGCCTTAGATACCATCAAAATGTCAATAAGCCACTCTCAATTAAAAATCACCGATCGAAATGCCAAACTTACCTTAGACATCAATTGGTTAACTAGTTTCGATTTGACTAACCTAATAATTTGGATTCAACCACTGAGCCATAATCAAGGTCCATTTGGTCTAATTAAAGACACGGACTTAACCATCTACAACTATGGTACTAGAAAAATCCTGATTAATCTAATTCAAATTTGGTTAGACTTAATCAATTTCTCTACATGGTCAATCAATTCTTTGATTCTAACCTTAGATCTAACCAATTAAAGAGAATGACCTGATTTGAGCTAACCCATGTCTCATTTTTATGCAATGTCATTAGATCTAAATCACAATTCTAGATCCAAGCAGCTTGATACTTAATTCTCAATTAAGTTTTGCATCAACATGGTTAAGATTTCAAAAATAATTTTTCATGTAAATTTTTTAATCATATCATAAAATTTTTTAGATCAAATCTAAATTTTTTTATGATTTTAAATTAAAATAATTTTGATTAAACAAGATTTGATGTAACTAACCATCTTCGCAACTTGCATCACATACAACAACACCTAGGGTTTCAAGATCTAAGATTTTGCAAGAAAGTAAGTTTTTCTTTTTCTTTCTTCTTCATGGATCTTATAGTGGCACCCCTACACATCATGAAGAGCACCCCATTGAATGGGAGGAGAGGGTCATAAACTCTACTTGCTCCTATGATCGGACGACCTGATGATTACCCTATCCGAGTACTTTACTACTCAGAACATCTAATTTAAATAAATAATAATCAGATCTAAAAATAAATTCATTTAGATCTAATCTAAATCATAAATAATCAGATCTAATAATAAAAAAAAATAAATCTAAAGTCATATTAATTTATATCAAAATAACTTAGCTTAATATCAGTTGAAGAAAATTTACAGTAATGTAGTACATGCAATTTTAAAATTTTATACAGCAAAATAATAGATTAAATAATTTAATCCTAATACATGTATCAGATCTAATCTTAGACTACATATCAAGATCTTTGATATAAAAAAATATGTATTTTAGATCTAAAAATAAAAATCACATCGATCTCATCGATGCTGAAATTTTAGATCTAACTATTAAATCTACCATAAATCAAAATAAGTTAGAGATCATTACCAAATAAATTTTGATCTTGATCTCCTCTAGTCCAATATTAGAAAGAATGTTCTTCAAATCACTCATAGCTACACAAGTCATCTAGCCTCTATAGAAAAATTCACACGAAGACTAGCACAGATCAGGGGCTCGGAGATGCTAGTCTGCGAATAACTTTGACAGCTGATCTCTTTCTTCTTCTACAAGCATCTTAGACACTCCAAAGTGATAGAGGATCTGGAGAAGGAAGAGAGGAGGAGGAGAAGAGGCTCTTGAAATAAAAAATCCATAAGAATTGATTATGGGACATCCAAGAGAGGGGTCCTTTTTTATAGATAGGAATTGGGACTTTCAAGAAAGGTGCCATGAATCAATGCCAAAACCTCCTTCTGGCATCTCAAAAAATTTTAAAAAAATATTAAGATGTGAAAAAGAATCTGAATCTCACACACTAAAGAATTCTTCAAGAAAAATAAAAAAATAATATAACTCTAATAATATATCATATACAAAAATCTCTTTCCTAGTCTGCATCTTATCTCTAATTCGGATGCATTTGAATTAGGCAAGAGATAATATTATGACTCATTAGCTATAGCTGACCATCCTTATTAGATCCTCTCTGATGATGCAAAAATTACAACCCAAATCCAATTAAGCCTGGAGAAATTGGCATGGATCCAGATGTGGTGCAAAAGATAAGGATAGAGTCCAGTCTGACTTGGACTCTTCATTTCTAATTCAATTCTAATCTAAATCAAATTTGGATTGAAACCACTGATAAAAATAATCTAATCTAATTAAAAATTTAAATATCTCATTAAATTTTTAATTCAATTAGAATTAGCCGAGTTCAAACTTATCGAATCAAGATAAATTTTTTTTGCAATCAATTTGATCATATCAATCTCAAACTGAGTCGAACTGAATCTAATTCAATTAGACTTGTTCCAAATTCTTTATTCAATTAAATTGAGTCAATTAGTAATCTAATTACTAATTAATTTTCCATAAATAGTAGAGTCTCAGTCTCAATGGGACTCTGCCACAGAGTCCTAGTCCAAGCAGGACTCTTCACCAGAGTCACAATCCAATTAGACTCTTCAGCCATCAGATCTGATCAAATCTTCTAATGCGTATGACCTCATAGGTTCGAACCTAAGCTAGTAGCATAAAAATAATTTTCTATACCAATCAATGTAACCATCTAGCAATGATGATCCGACGATCAGATAGGTCGAAGTGTTGCAAAGCAACCTTCTATAACCTACTGCGTATGGTTATCGTATAATTCATCTCTTTGATCTAAATACTCAAGGTGATGTAGATTTAACTGTCAACCCTAATTAAGTCAACTATATTATATTTCAACCTTTCAAATCCATCTCATGGTTTATCTTGGCCAAGGTTTTGCTAAATTAAATACACTAATGATATCTTTACCAATTTAGAGGGGTCAATTCCATCTTGACTCACACACCAACTTGATAATACTTGACTGCACCCAATATCCTTCCGTCACTAAGTTAGAAATCAGATGGTGATACTAAAGTATATAAGTTGCTTACAAGTCACGTGATGGTCTCAGATTGGAGGGACACTTATACCATACCCTTCATAAGCTACTCTTGACAGTAAGTGCTCACACATATCACATTCGATGCGAATGTACTCCTACATTCATCTGCATGCCATAACATATCTTCATACTCTTTAGTTAAGAGAACAATCAACTCATATGGCACACAATGACCTACACTTGATATCGCTATCGTCCTAGTAATAGTATATCATTTGGTCGCAAACATTTTTAAGGACTTAACGAAAATCCTCTTTGTCGATTAATAATAATCTAAGAACTTCATTACAACATAGAAGTTCAAAGATGGTCAATTTTAATAAAAATATTAAATAACTTTTATTAATAAAAATTTATATATAATTTATAAGATGAGCATAATCGTCTAATGATTGCTTTGGGATATATTTTTCAACATGATTGTCGTCACTGTCCTTGGTTACTTCTACACACATCAACTTCAAATAGTAGAAGAATTAAAGAGTTATATATTATTTTATATATTTTTAGAGTTATGTATTATTTTATAATTTTCGATAGTCGAACTGTTGTGTAATTTATGTTCAAAATTATGTATCATTCTCTATTATTCTATGTCTATTGCGAGTTATATTTATCATGAAATGAATTAGTATCATATTTTTCATGCTCTAATATACTTGGGATGTATGTTATTTTTTAAAGTCATTAATGTGTTGTAGCTTACGAGGGATGGTATCCGGACCCTCGAGACGTAGTATTCTTACATTACAGAAGATCTATCGCTCACAGCCATCATAGATGGCAATATGAGTATTATATTCTTATTATTTATATTTTTGTAAAAAAATTTTTTTTGAGAGATATACATTATCTAATTATTCTATCTTATTGCAGGAGTCCAGACACCTCCGATTATGATAGTCGATGCTAACATATGAGGATGAAGGATATCCCAGATAGAGTTATAAATTATTTATGATATCTAAGATTTTATGGAGTCTATCGGATTGGGTGGATACAGATGGATGTTGGTCTTATTATTGCCTTACTTAAGAGATGGTTCCAGAGACACACATTTCATTTTCATTCGGTAAGACGACCATCATGTTATAGGATATTAGTATCCTCACTGGACTATTAGTTGATGGTGAGGCAGTTATAGGAACTGATCCCACTCTTAGCATTCTAAGTGGCAGAATATTGCTATCGATTATTAAGATTTTATCGATGCGTAGTTTTTTATCATTCATAATTGAGGATAAGTGTTTGGATGATCATTATCGATATTTTCATATTGAAGATGATGCACCAGAGGAGATAGTGCGATAATATGTCAGAGACTGCATACTGCGATTACTAGGGGTGCCTTTTTCTGATACTTCATCGAACAAGATAAGTTGATGTTTTTATCATTATTAAAGGATTTAGATATCACTCGTAGGCTTAGTTGGGCAGTGCAGTACTAGCTTGCTGTATAGGACTATTGTCAGGGTTCTACGACGACCAGTTAGAGATCGGAGGTTATCTTGTATTATTGCAATATGAGATATACAAATTTTAATTTTCTACATTGTATAATAGCTCTGATTGGACATATCATATATGATCTTTTTTGAATTGGCAGATTTGGATATGGAGAGGATGCCGACTATCAGTTCATTACGGAGACAGTTGCTTGAGATGCCACTAGAGCAGCATGATCCCAATGTTCATTCAGATTAGATGCATCTTGGAGATATAGGTATATAAATATTAATTTCATTACTTATAAAATTTAATTATCGATGAAATTTAATAATATGAACATACTATCGAGCAGATAAAACATTACATTCGATGTTTACCATGTGTCGACAAAGATGGCATGAGTTTATAAAGATCAGTTGGATACATTGACTGATACAAGTAGATGGATAATTTTAATTTATGTAAAATATAATTTTATAGTATTCATAGTCTATTGAAAAATGAGCTTACTAATCCAATTTTACTTTTTAACTCTATCAATTTTTGTGGGAGCCATACATAGATCAGATATTTTCATATTACCATAGAGTTGCATGATGGACATGATATATGGACTGTAGGGTGTTGCTTATTTTTTTGATGTGGTGGAGTGGTATCTTCTAGATCGTGTGCTATTAGTTTGGCAGATTCAGAACATCCCAGAGTAGTTTGATATCAGCCACGACTTCATCTATTGATCGATGAGAGAGAGCTCATATTGATTGGGTATCAGATATGCATAATATATCATATTTGAATGCACGATGAGATCATATAGTTCATAGTGATCATATATAGGGGTGGCAATCGGATCGGACCAGATCATAAATGGATCGGTCATAAAATCGTCAATCCAAATCCAACCTATTTATTAAATGGTCAAAACTTCAAACCTGAACCCGATCTGTTTATTAAACAAAAATTCGACCTGACCCATTTAACCATTTATTAAATAGGTCAAATTAGGTTAAATAGGTTAAACAGGTTAAATAATTAAACAGTTAAATGGGTTAAACGGATCTTAAATGGGTTAAAAAGGTTAAACAGATCGGGTTAAATGGTTAAAATAGGTTAAACAGGTTAAACAGATTAAGTAGATTATCTGACTCAATCAACCTAAAATTAAATGGGTTAAACAGGTTAAATAGATCAGATATCTAAAATCTAAATCTGACCCAATTATTAAATAGATTAAATGGATCGATCGTTTATGATGCAAATCCGTTTAGCCTAAATCTAAACCTGTTTATAGCGGATCGAACATGGGTCGGATTGGTGGGTTGATCATATTTTGCCAGCCCTATCATATATTAGGAGGTCATCCATGTATCGAGGACTACATGACTTGATTTCTTAACATTATAGTATCAGTCATCGAACAGCCTCGGTATGTAGTTTCAGGATACGAGGGTGAGAGTTTTACTGTATGCATATTGGTAAAATCTCAAAAATTATGTGTTATGTCAATCTTATATTTAATTTCAATTCATTAAATCTTCATTTTACTTCTTATCGTTAATGCAAAATATTTTATATAACTACATTATGTCTTAATTTTATGATCTATAATGTATTGCTTTTTTTTTTGTTATGTAGACTATCGTTTGTCGGGTCTTATATTGGACACTCGTTGTGCTCTATCTATGATTGATGAGGATGAGCGGATCTGATACTGCAGGAGATGGAGAGATCATATTTAGGGACATTGACAATGATTGGAGCATTTTATGCATCAGATATGAGATATACACCATCACCACATGCTTCAAATATGCCAACATCATGTATTCGTAGATTATGCCACATGCACACATATGCCATCATTTTTTGATCTACAGATGTCAGGGCCTTCATCTTCCTACATACCCAGATGACAGCACCGAATCAAGTTGGCATCATGATTCTTCATCTGAGTGGTCTGATTTTTTTGTTACAGGCCCATCATTAGATCCATATAAGGGGTTGAGGGGGTACTCAGCACCTATTATTCCTGAATGCATGTTCATGAGACATCCATGTTATAGGAGATGAGCTATCACAGGTGACATAAGAGTAGGAGCGACCGTTGAGGACATTCGTGAGAAGGTTCAAGCGGCCATGGGCACCACGACGTCCTTGTGGGACTTAGTATTTTTTGATTTATAGTACTGTAGATTTTTTATAAACTGTATACTTTTATTCTATCTTATATTATTTATTATTATTTCTATCGGAGTTTTAGATATTTTGTTTGTTTATTCAAGTACTAGATGCTATATTGTTTGTTATGATTTTCACATGTGTCTTGAAAAAAATTGAGGAAGAAATATCACGTTAAAAGAGCTATCTAAATTAGTTTAAAAAATAATATCATATACCAAAAAAGTAAAATAATAATGAGAAAATTATCATGTATCCAAAAAAATTGTTTTAAAAATATAAATAAAATATATCATGGATCGAAGATTAAGGTGAGGAAAAAAAATTATTTTAAAATATCATTTGGAATATGTCACTACTTTTGATCCACAGATGCCAAGGATTATCTTCTACATGCCCTAGATGAAGCATCGGGTCCGAATTGGTATCATGACTCTTCATCTGAGTAGTCTGATTTTTTTGTTAAGGTTCATCATTGAATCCAGATGAGGGGTTGAAGGATTACTCAGGTAGGTACTCCAACAGATATGCATTCTCAGAGACTCCACTGTATAGGGGAGGAGGGGCAGTCGGGGGGGGGGGGTGTGGGGGGACAGCCGGTGGGGAAGGCATCGGAGGGCTGTCGATGGGGGAGGAGGTAGTCGGGGAGAGGGAAGAGGGAGAGAGAAGGAAGAGGGGCGGGGGAAGAAGAAGCGGTGGTTTATCTGCATGAGGAGGTTGATCATCAGAGAAAATGGATCAAGGGTCGTCGGAAGAAAAGCTCGTCGGAGAAGAAGCTCAATGAATCATATTTTTTTTATATATATATATATATATAAATGAAGAACGTCATTTTGAATGATGTTTTTAGAAATGCTATTTTTAATGATGTTTTTATTTTTATTTTTTTTGGATAGAATTCCAGGTAGATGCTGATCAGATCGAAAAAATATTATTTCAAATGATATTTTTTCAAAAAAAATATTTGAAATATTTTTACAAATTTTATATTATTTATATAAATAAATTGATATTTATATTAAATTGATAAAAAAATTTAAATTATATTAATATGGTAAAAGGCTCTAATTTTTCCAACATTTTGACAGCGGCCCGATACAAAATTCGTTTTTCTTGGTCGAGATTGTTGGCTCAACCCATACAAACCGTCTCTGCGACCCGTGGCCGCCTCGAGGAACCCGCGTCTCTTCTGATACCGCATGGGGTAGAGGAATAGAGGGAGGAAAGCAATGGAGGCGAGCAGTAGCAGGCACAGGAGCGTCGCCCCGCGGCCAGCCAGCGGCAGGAGTCGGAGTTCCATCCACTCTCTCGGCACCGACCTGATCTGCGCGATCTTTGCCCGTCTCGACCACTTCGAACTCGTCCGCTGCTCCGTCGTCTGCAAATCATGGTCTCTTCTCCCCCCTTCACGATTCTCTAATTTCTTCTTTATTTCAACAACATGCTGTGTTCACGCAAAATCTTAAGAGCATTTCGTTTAAACTTTCTGTTTCTAACTACCAATCTTTGGTAAAGAAAATTCAAGATGGAGAAAATTTTTTGGTTGAAAAATTCCATGTAATTCCACGTATTTTTTTTGCTCTTCGTAAATGGTCATTAAAACTGGGTTGTGAACTCTGTATTGTCTTTTTAGCTATTGCGTTAAAGTCGTCTCGGCAAACAAACACTGTGTTTACTTGATTAAAGTGCTTAAATTCGAAGAAGGGTTGATTGTGGACATTACAAATATTTCTTACTCAATTTTTGGATCCACAAGGCGTTGAGGGATCATTACGGTCTTATAAAATTTGCCTTCAGATCTCGACGGTAGATGGTAGTCCCTCAGTTATGGCCTTTCAAACTACACGACAAAGAATCTGTTTGTGCCCTGATAGACAGCTCAGCCTGATTTTGCTAATGTTTTCGTCTGCTGTCCAAAATATAGTGTCAGAACTTTAGGAGTCATGAATTTCTCTAGCTCAATATTCTCCCCGTATGAAATCTAGCAAAAGGTGTAATCGACATTTTTATTGCAAGGCTTACGAGGACCCATGCGGCTGTGTGTTAAGTCCATCAACTATGCAGTCGGTAGATCCTTGGTATGTGTGTGTGTGTATATATAAGAAGACTAAGGAACCTAAATAATACTTTCAGCTAGCCTTTTTTTGGGTGGAGTTCTGGTTGTAATAAATGGTATCAGAGCAGATCTGGCTTATGGCTATGTGTACCAGGGGATACTACATACACACAAATCTCTCTCTCTCTCTCTATGTGTGTGTGTCTCTGTATCTCTCTCTCTCTCTCTCTTTGTGTGTGTGTGTGTATATATATCTATATCTATATCTATATCTGTATCTATATTATATATCTATATATATCTATATCTATATACATTATATCATATCTATATACATGTATATACATGTATATATATGTATATACATGTATAATGTATACATGTATATACATGTATATATGTATATATATGTATATATATAATGTATATATATCTATATATATATATGTATATATATCTATATATATATGTGTGTATATATATATATATATGTGTGTGTATATATATATGTGTGTGTGTGTGTATATATATGTATATACATATACATATATACATATATATATATATATATGTATATATGATATATAGATATATAGATATCCATATATATATAGATATATGGATATACATACATACATACAGATATATATATATATATATATATATAATATATATATACATAATATACATAATATATATATATATAATATATATATATATATATATATATATAATATATATAGATATATATATGTCTGTGGCTCCGACCAACACATATACCACTGCTTCCACCGTATGCACGTGGCTGGGAAATATATATATATATATATAATAAAAAAAAAAAAAATATATATATATATCCAAGTAACCCAAATGAAACTTTCCGACTAGCCTTTTTTGGGTGAAGTTTTGGTTGTGATAAATGGTATCAAAGCAAACGGGCTTATGGCTATGTGGATAGGGGATACTACATCATAGGCCTATATGGGCTGATCACAGTTTGATTATGGTGTTTGTGATCGGATTTGTGGTACTTGTAACTGGATTTGAATGGACTTTGACCTTTAGCCTAGTGAGGAGTTAGAGCTTAAACAGGAGAGTATGTAAGGACTTGTAGGGTGTGTGTCTAGTCTTATATTGGCTATGAACAGATAGATCTTAGGTTTTTATATGGAGCCAAAGAATTTTAATAATACCTTCCAACTAGCTTTTTGGGTTAGGTCCTGGGTTATCATACTACTATTCCAACAACCTGTCACTTTTTGGTAGTCATATTGATTATACTCACAGAAAACAATGTCTTTCTCAACAAACATATACGAAGTGATATCTTGCTTTTATATAAATGGTCAATAGAATGTTCTGCCTGTTTTATAAATATTCTTTTCTATATTCTGAGTGAATTTAAAAGCGTACCATATTGAAGCTTAATTTTTGTGACATTTTGTTGAAGATTTCGTATCATTCTTTTGAACAACAAGTGTTAAAGCTTCCCTTCTCTAAAGTGCTCTGCTGAATGTAAATTATCTTATTGACAAAAATCAACAATGTGCAGCCTTTTCCTAGAGTGCTCGTTTTGTAGCCTTCCTATTGGAGTGCATTTGAAAGTGTATTTGATTGTTGCAGCATTTTGTTGGAGATTTACTTATTTTGTGCTTTGTGGGCACCCCACAAAGTGAACTTCATATCTATTATATGAAATTCTTGCAGGTTTCGAAACCATGAAACTTTTTCGTGGTGCTATTTTGCATCTCCATTTCATCATTTTATCCATATTGCAATAACTCAACGAGAATTCCAATATAAGGAGAATTATCACACAACAGTATCCTTCATGTTTTTTTATGAAACTGTTCTCATTCATTCATCATAATTAAAGGTTTATTTCTTACTCTTGTGCAATATATGATTTTCTTTAGGGCGTTATGTTGTTCTGTAAAACATTGTATATCTTAGTGGTACATACCCTCTAATTATGTCATTCTATAAAACATTGTATATCTTAGTGGTATATACCCTCTAATAATTTATATCGAATCTTGATTATATGTTTCTTGATACAATCTTGGTATCCTGGAGGTACTGGTGCACATCTGAAACTATGTTCCTAGCTGCTTAATTCACTCATCTAGAGTATTGCTCGAGGAATTCATTTCTTAGCACTATGATCCATTGCGAGGCAGTCCTTGTGTCTTATATATTCCCTCAACTCTCAAGCATGTGGTGTTCATGCAAGACCATGCTGCTAGGGAAGGCGGTACTATCTCGAATTGCCTAGATTGGAGTGTACTAATTGTATCAGGGCCGACTGCGACAGCTCCACCCTTCAGTTCGTGAAATCTAGTGCAGGAGGGGGAGAGGGAGAAGGAGAAGAGAAAAAGAGAGAGGGAGGGAGGGAGGGAGGGAGGTGTGGTGGTGGGGTGGTGAAGGGAGGGCTGAACCCTCCGATTCCCTGTTTCGAACAAAACAGGGCTAGGGGTCCTCATTTCCTCTCTCTCCTTCTCCCTCTCCCCCTACCTCGCTGGCTCCCCCTTTGTTAGTATGCCGTGAGTCGGCACAATATAGTATCATACCATACCGTACCATATTGCAGGGAGGTTGATATGGATCTCGGTACCAGTACCGCTTAAACTACTGCTTCTTCAGTCTTCACTTTATTAAATTATGCTTCTTAGTGCCTCATGTAATACAATACGAGAAAGTGTATGACATGGAGTTCATTATGCATTTTCACTTGACATGGAGTTCATTATGCGTCATTGGTGGGGTAAATATTCTTATTAATCTGAACAGAAGATCTTCATTCTCACTTCTCTGAACTTTTTGATGTAAAACTAAACACATGCAGATTGTTTCTAATAAGAAAAGTAAAGTTTTGAGTGGTAATTAATATTTATCAATTTTAAATTACATGGGTTTATCTCTTAAGAGATCTGAGGTGCAACTTTTTTTTTTTAAATCAGGAACAATGTCATCTACCAATCTTCATTGATGAGAGATCGATATTACAAAAAGAATCCACATATCAGGAACAGTTCCAATATTTCAATTCCACCAGAAACATCGATGAAGATCTATTTAGAAGAGCTGGCCATGGAACAGCACAGATTAGCCCTTACAAGTGGTTCTGCTGAAGTTCATCAATGGACTGGTCATCCAGTCAGGTATGCTCATTTGTCTAGTTCATCTTATATTTATATGTTATTCAATTATGACCCATACATTGCACTGAAAAGGTCTGCATCAGACTTTTTATTTTTTATTTTATTTTTTCACAAGCTACTTTTATAAAAATTGTGATCATAAAACCATCATAGTTTAATTTGCAGTTTTACTAAAAATAGTACTGCTGTAAGGCTGTACTGTTGGTGCATGCATGTATTCTTGCATCCTTTGAAAAGATGTTCACAATTTGATTATTTATACTCATACGCATATGTTTTTTCAAAAATAACTTTTTTTTTTTGAATAACTATATATTTTTTCCCAAAATAACATTTTTTTGAATAACCCAAATGACTAACAATTTGTGGTAAAATATCTAATAATCAAAATAACTTTTCCATCACTCATACTAAGGTTCTTATTAAGGCTTCTTTGTGTGGATGGCCCTGCTACCTGATCTTAATTAACCCAAAATTTTGGGTTTGCTGAAGCACTAAATTGTGAGATAGTTTTCTCTATCTTTTGTATTCTTTTTTGTAAATAAACCTTAAAAAGATCCTCTGTATCAGGAAGTTTCATTTAGTAATATAGTTCCATTCTTTACTCTCTTGTACCCTCCCTCCCTTTTTTTTCTAATTTCATCTTGATTGCATGATCCTTACATCAAATAATGACGAATCTTGAGGCTAGAAGTGGCTAATAACTTGTCAATCTCAAAATGTTTTCTTGATGTAAGATCAGTCAAATTACACGCACCATACATATAATGTCACGTTGGGTTTCCTAAGGGCTTTTCAGATCCACAAGGTGTAAGAATCCAGTAAGCTGTTTACTCGTTTGCACGGATATGAAGCAAACCTCATGTAGACATGGAGTGGGTTTTTAAATTTGAATGAGAAAGCATGGTGTTTGGCATCACCTCCAGTTTTTATTTTTCAGTTTTCATGAAAACTAAAACCAATTTCTACTACTACTACTACTATTACTACTACTACTACTACTATTATTATTATTATTTTAACTGGTACCCAGAATTTGTTTGGTAGTCAGTTGGGTTGTGTTTGGCGACAGTGGCAGCAGGGAGGTGGTGATGGTGACCATAGGTGGTTTTGGTTTTCAAAAACTTTGATAGTTTCCACAATTTCTAGAAACTAAGAAGGGTTTTCAAAGAATTGAAAAAGGAAATAGGGTTACCAAATGCTATTTCTGCCTCAGTTTCTGTGTTTTTGAAAAACAAAAGCTAGAAATGGGATGTAATGCCAAACAGGGCATAGCTGTATAGGTCAGCTGGGCAACCTAGAAAAGCTTGATACTCTCAATTTTGTGAACTGAGACTTATGGACTTTTTTTTTTGGAATTTTATTATTTTTCTTTTTCAAAGGGCCCTTTATATTGCTGGCCCCTCCATTTTAAAGAGGGATATGGGTGTCATCAAGCAGAAGATTTTGGAGTTGGAGTAAATTCAATCTTTTGAGGTTTAGTTGTTGGCCAAGGATTGCTGAATGTCCCAAACCGGATGGTTCATGGCAATCCGAGCCATCCCGACAGAAAATCGAGATGGTTCGATCGAGCAAAATGGCACACTAGAGAGGGAGAGGGGGAGAGAGAGAGAGAGAGGAGTGGGAGATAGGGGATGACGTCGTCGGAGGTCAGTGGTGGCCCGCTGAGGCAACTAGAGGGCTGCAGAGATCTTCACGGCTCGGCGTCACTCGATAGGATATTTAATCGAGCGAGAAAAGAGAGAGAGGGGAGCGATGGTACTAGAGAGATGCAATCAGTAGAGAGGTTGCCGAAGGGCGCCAGATGGCTGCTGGGTTATCTTACGGCAGAAAACGCATGGACGGAGCCACGGCCGTGAAACGAGGGCGATCACCCCTATTCACTTGTTGGCTTTTTTTAAAAATGAAGATGAATTAAGTGAAGCCGGCAGATCCATTGCTGGTTTTACTGTTTGAGAATTTTTTTTTAAAAATCTAAGAAACAGTGAAGTCGGTGACAAGTGTGCCGCTTCACCAAACCTATTACCAGCTTCACTATAATTAGCATTTTTCTAAAAATAAATCTTGAAACAGGGGTGATTGCCCTGTTTTATGTTGCGGTGCCGGAGGTCATGATCGCGCCATCCGGCGGCCAATCGAAGGTCCTTCGGTGGCCTCTCTGATAGCTTTCCCTCCCTCCTTTTCTTTCTCTCCCCCCTCTCTCTATCTCTCTCTCTCAACCAAGGATTGGCGGATGAAGCGGAGGCCTTGGTGGCCCTTCGAGCACATCGGTGGCCCACCTGTGGCCACCACCTGCATCTCCTCCGACCATGCTCTCCCTCCCTCTCCTTCCCTCCCCCTCCCCTCTTTCTCTTTTTTCCTCCTCTCAGTTTTCTTCTCCTCTATGTCGGTTTGCACTGGTCGGTCCAGTATGGATCTGTACCAATCTGTACTATCGGACAGTCGGCACGGCTCCAATATCGAGTTCGCCAACCTTGGTTGTTACATTTAAGCTTTTGTATTCCTCTCTTTAGTTTTCGACTTCTTTGTATCCTTGTGTTTTTCCTTCAGTGCTTCTTCCTTTTTCTTCTTATTTAGTATATTAACCATCATATTCCAAATTCTAATCGGTTCCAAAGTAATCATCTAGTGGAAGTCCTCAAGGCTTCTTTGATCTCATCTTTGAGCTCCGTACGTATGCCAAGATATTATCCTAAAATAACTATATGTTTGAGATGCTAAACCTATTTCAAATGTTTAAATTCTTTCTCCATCATACAATCTGTCTATTCTTACCTAACAACCCTGCTGTGTATTAACCAAGGTTGTTACACCATCTAGGTACCGGATCCTGTACCAGTATCATCCTATTGTAGTATCGATACATAGTCTGGTATGAGATGGCGAGGCATATCGAGCATCGGTGCGATATGAGATTATATACTGTATGATGGGTAAGTATGGTATCGACTGGTATTAACATTCATTGAATCATCTCGAATCAGACAGTTCAGGACGTTCCAAGCCGTATGATGGCAAATCGGATGGTTCAGTTGGACAAATCAAAACACCAGACAAGGGAGAGGGAAAGAGGGGTAGAGAGAGAGGAGAGGATGGAAAGAGAAGATGACACCATCGGAGGTCGGTGGTGGCCGGTCGAGGCTGCTGGAGGTTCGCGGAGCCTTCCGTGGCTTGGGTCGTCCGATAGGATGTTTAATTGAGAGAGATAGAGAGAGGGGGGAGCAACGATATCGAAGGAAGATGTAGCTAGCAGAGAGGTCGTTGGAGGGCACAGGATGGCTGTCGTGGCCATTGGGCGGTGAAAAGTGCACGGATGGAGATGCGGCTGCAGAATAGGGGTGATCGTCTTTGTTTAATTCATTGCACCTTTTTAAAAATGATGATGAATAGTGAAGCCGACAATGGATTTGCGGCTTTACTGCGGTCGAGATTTTTTAAAAAATCTCGTGAAATAGGGATGATTATCTTTGTTTCATGCTCGCGGCATCACAGGCCACGATTGCACCATCTGACAGCCACGATGGCTAGCCGACGGCCTCTCTGATAGCTTCCCCTCCCTCCTTTTCTTTTTCTGCTGCCTTCTCTCCATCTCTCTCTCTCTCTCGGCCGAGATTTGACAGAGAAAGTAGAGGGCTTGGCGGCCCTCTGAGCGCACCCGCGGCTAGCGTCTCCTCTGGCCACCCTCTCCCTCTCTCCCCCTTCTTCCTCCTCCACCTCCCTCTCTCTCTTTTCTCTTTTCCTCCTCCCTAGTTTCCTTCTTTTCTTCTGTATCGGTTTGCACCGATTTGGTCTGGTATAGATCCGTATCAATTTGTACTGCCAGTTCGCTTGTACAGATCCTGATTCTGGTTCCGCATAGCTTGACTGGTACATTGAACTTTGATTACAACATGTCTACAGTTTGAAACTAAAGAATGAAATTTAATCTATTAAATTCTTCAACACTCGTGACGTTCCCTAGTCTTTGGATGCATCAACATACTTGAAGGCCTTAGGCCCTCAACCATCCCGCTCCTGTTTTTTTCTCTGTTTTCTTCTATATTGTTTTGTCTTGTTATTCAGCTTTGCAATATCTTTCCACAAGAAGCTCTAGTATTTAAGCTACATTAGGAGCAGTGCACTCATCAAATATGATGTTCATTGGCTCACGATAAGATCTAGGTTTGAAGAAGAATAGTTATAGAGGATATGGTCCTAGAGGCTATCATGATCCTTAACATGGTAAGAGGATGAGAATAAGCAAATTTGAGGCCAACATTCTGCCTGGACTGTTACAACCATTTCTTGGATGAGAAAATCTGCATAAAAATTGGTGGTGATAGATGACCAATTAGTGTGAGAAGGTAGATCAGCCACATTAAAAGATAGATAGGGGATACATAGAGTATGTGAGGATGCAGAATTTACTGTCAGAGGAGATATTTATTGTCTTGAAATTCGGGAACAATATCTAGCAGGATAATGAAATGCTATACAAGGTAGACTTGTCAGAAGGATCACTAAAAGATCTGCAGAGTCTAAAATTATCTAGTGCATTTGAAGACATGGATTGTGCATTTTTGCGGTGACTTATAAGTATCAGAATAATAGTTGGCAAAAGGAGGTATTGTAACCAGTGCCTTAAGTGTCAACACCAGACCCCATACCATACCTTGCTGCTATATGGCAGTCCATTACAGTATACCTTGCACTCGCACAGGGTATGTTGTTGGAGTTGGCATAACACTTGTACCATGTGGTGTTATAAGGATGTATCAAGCCTGAAATTCTATTGGTGTTGTACAGGTAAGCACAGTACATCTAGTACCTGCTAGTACAAGTTGATAGTTGCAAACTTATTCAGAACACCTAAGGGCAACTTAAGAATTAGTAGAGAACTGAAGTTTGGTATCCTGCTTCAATCATCTGGAAAGTCTCTCCGAGGTGGTCCAGGCAAGGATAGCACTCTACCTTGTGGAGATCTATAGCAGTCTTAATAAAATCACATAAAATAAGCAATGAAAAAACACTATCACATCTAATGCAAGTATGGTGAGGCAGAGGGTTATGATGTGCCATAAGTGGCTCATATTCTAGTCAAATGTTACCCCTTAACTAACATTGAAACTAAGATCTTCTTCTTGTTAATTAATATTTAGCAATAATCTTGGGTAGATTTTGGGTATTTATACAGGGCCAAGGAATTTAAACAATATCTTCAGCTAGCATTTTAGGCAAGGTCCTAGATTATCACACTTGAGTTATCCTGTTTTTTCTTTTTTATGAGTTTTTGCATGTGTGTGTGCATGTGTGTGTGTGTGGTATTCCGTAGTTGTAAGTTGTAATTGAAACCTTACCTGTCCTTGGCCTTATAAGCAAATGGACTCGTTCTTATCTTGTCCGCACTCTTTGGTTTTTATGTCTTCCTTGAAAATATAGCTGATAGATCTTTCAACTGAAGAGTGGCTCTAAGGATCTATAAACTCATTGTGTTTTCTTTTCTTTTGCTTTGGATGTCTTTGGATTATTATAACATAAATGGGTTAATTCCTATTTTTAAATGAATATCTATATATCTGTATTTATATCTATCGGTGTAGACGTATGTGTATATATTCAAGTTGCATTATTGTGTTTTGTTATTAGAAATGTTGGATACACTGGAGCCAGTTGATGGTCATTGACATCCCTCCATATTCGTGACACAATGGTTAGGCCTACTTATCATTGGGGGAAAAACAAAGACATGTAATAGCTGCAATAATATTGCTCTCTTTTCTTTGTGATCATTTGCTTGGAATATGATAATATGCTGTGATGCTTTCATGTTTGTATTGCAGTTCATATTTCTTGGTCTTATTTGCCTAGTTTTGATCCATCACTTTGCAATACCTATTTTAGTTTATCTTTTATACAAGTTGTTTTCTTAAGTTATTTAAATTTCTCAGTTCAAAAATTTTTGGTTAAACTCTACAATTTTTTAATAATCTTGTTTTGACCAAAGATGAAGTATCGATTATTAAAAACCTTAACTAAATTGAAGTAATTTGAAGAAATTAGAAATATATGTTGTTCGAGGTTGCCGTATCGGGCTGAACCGCTCGATATGGGGCGTACCGAACCGGATCGACGGCCAGCCGATCCGGTTTGGCCATTTGTTTCGAAAACCACCTCCGAACCACACCGAACCGGGCAGTTCGGCACGATTCAGATCCATACGCCAAAATCGGACGGTATGGACCGGTATGCGAGGGCCATACCGTCTGAAATCAGATGGTATTATGTCAGATGTTTGTCAATGCCGAGTGGTAGGAGAGCAGATATGCGAGGACCGGCACTGATGGAGTCATGTGGAGAACTTGGTGACGAGTCAGTCATTCTGGCAGCAGGCTGAGAAGGTAGTGAAGGCTATTAAGCCATTATATAAGGTGCTTCGTATCGTGGATAGTGAAAGATATCCCTAGATGGGCTTCTTATATTACATGATGGAGAGGACAAAGAAACAGATCAGTAAGAATGATCCGAAGCATGCTCAAAATTCATTAACATCATTGAGCGTCATTGGACTATCAGATGGATAGAGATTTGCATCTAGTCGGTAAATACGGATTCAAAAATATTTTAAATTTTTTTTATGCCTGTAAAAGTGTACTTAATCAATTATGGAATTTATCTGCAGTTTATTATTTAAATCCGAGATTCCAGTATACCATTCTGAGATAGATATGGATAATGAGTTTCTTGTTGCTTTTCGTAATGTGATATATAAGACGATGTCCGATCCAGAAATCGTATCGTTGTGTCTGCAAAAGGTATGCTAGTTTAAAATAGATGTGATTATTCAACTGAATTCGATCTGTACTCAATGATATATTTATAAATTTAATAAATATATTTTTTTACAGACGAAACAGTTTATAGAGGGATCAGACAGCTTTGAGTCCCATCAGCTGTCGTAAGCAAAAAGCAGATGAATCCAAATAAATTACATATCAATAATGAGCAGCATAGATTGATATGTAATTTTACTTAATAATATCATAAAATTTGATATGTAATTTTGCTTTTGCAGCTGAATGGTGGATTCATTTTGAAATATCCGAAGAATATTTGAGAGGTATGGCTGTCCGTATTCTTTCTCAAACGGTCTCTGTTAGTGGCTATGAGCGCAATTGGTCGACTTTTGCCCTTATTCACAGCAAATAGAGAAATTGTCTGACACAAAAATGCCTTAATGATCTTGTATATGTTCACTATAATCTGAGATTGAGGTTAAAATGCATTCAAGAGAAAGTACAACTGAAGTACACTGATCCGACACTAGATGATTATGCTGACGAGGACGACAATCTGATCATCGAATGGCTTGCAGGTCAGCAGCAGAAGTTAGAGCTTAATGAGCTGGGGTCTCCACCACGACCAGCCATTGTGGTAGCTAGGGAGATCAGAGTGGATCCAGGGCAATGGACAGAAAAAATATTCCACATAAGATTCCAGTTGATCAGCAACAGTCTGAGGGGACACAGGAGACTCATTTATCACATAACTCGATGTCCGATACATTCTCATAAAGTTTGAGCGATAGATATTTAGACGAGGTCGGCAGTCAGCAAGAAGACATCCATCTTCCCAATTACAGAAAACTCAATCACAGAAGGGCACAAGGGAGAAAAAAAGACAGTTGCACGTACACCACTTTCGAGAGTATAGAAGCTATCTGGCTCAGATTCGAAGATCAGAAAAAGTGATGATGATACTGGTAGTAGTAGTCATGGATCTGATGATCAAGGAGGAACTGGAGGACAGGAGACTACTGCTTATGAGACTCAGTCGTAGGATGATATTCGATTCACTGGTGAGTCCCAGTTTACACATACATAAGATAGGGATCATGGTGGATGAGTTGGTAGAGACCGTGGGGAGCCGATTTCATATAGATGATGGGCTCCTAGAGGTCGTCTAGTATACGATACAGCTGCAGAAGATCTTGCACGTGGAGCAGGTTCATGGATGTATCTGGATCATCCTCGCATTATGGATCCTATTATCCGCAGCCATCTTATGATTCATATGGATATGGTGCATCCGAGGCATGTCTTCTAGTGGTTACTACTCTATGCAGTCTGGAGCATCTTACAGATCGGATTTTGCTACCGACATATTCGGATGGGCTCCTCCACAGCCATACCATTATTCTGAAGATACTTCTCAGAGTTTGAGTAAGAAATCTGAGATTCTTACAATCCAGAAAGGATGCCTTATGGGATGAATATTCAAGAGTACAGTGCATCTTAGTTAGAGGGTTGGACTGATGTTCCTTCAAATTATGCTAATGATCCAGGTATCTACGAAGTCACAGACGCTTGACGAGATATTAAATGCAGAGTAGATCTTGAGGTTAGTATATCATTTTTTGTGCTTTGTACTTTAAAAATTTAGATATATTTTAATGTACATTTATATATTTTCTTTTTAATTTTAGGATGATATAGTTGTAATATAATGTAAATAAATATACATTTGAAATTTTGGATCAAGAGTCCTGTATCGCTATCGAACTCAAAATTGAACCAAATATGTCAATAATATGCAATATAATGTAATTTTGGGGTTGTATTTATGAATTAATAACTTGAACACTCCAAAAAAAAAGAAATGAAACAAAAAAAAAATTTACCGGTATTGAACCGATACGTCGAAGCATACCGTGTTTGGTACGGTATGTACCGGTATCATACCATACCGTACCGGTCCGCCACTGGTATGGGGTTTGGTACGGGTACAGCGGACTTAGTTGTTCCCATATCAGGCTGCATCTTTTATCCCAAAATGATCACATGCAAGGTTTTAAGTCCCTGCTAGATGGGGGCATTCCAGCCATCCCATCCCATTTTTGTGAGAAAGCTCAATTGGGATAGGTTTGGAGCTCCAAAACTTATCTATGCAGGGAGAGAAGAAGAAAGAGGGAGGAAAGAAAGGAAAGATGAAGAAAGAGGAAAAGTGAAAAGAAGGAGAAAGAAAAAAAAAGAAAGAAAGGCAGAAGAAAAGAAAGGAAGGAATGAAGGAAGAAGGGAAAGAGAAAGAAGGAAAAGTAACAAGTAAAGGAAGGGATAAGGAAAAGAAAGAAAGGAAGGTAGCATACAAAGAAAGGATGGAAAGAAAGAAGAAAA
The DNA here is from genome assembly GCF_000442705.2 of Elaeis guineensis. Lineage (NCBI taxonomy): Eukaryota > Viridiplantae > Streptophyta > Magnoliopsida > Arecales > Arecaceae > Elaeis > Elaeis guineensis. The sequence continues at coordinate 33,952,605 of NC_026001.2, forward strand.
GAAAGAAAGGAAGGAAAGAAGAGGGGAGAAAGACAGAGGTTTTTTGCCAGGATGCATGATTGGGACTTTTGCGGGGATAAGACAAGATGGGAGGGGATCCCATTCCATAGAAAAACCAAGACACCCTCATCCTATGGGATTTAAAATCTTGATCACATGCACTTGATTAATCAATAATTCAAAATATTTGTCCTATTCATTCTTAAGCAACCATTATCCTGAAGAAATGTCACCAAAAATTTCTCTACGCAATGAAATGACTTAACATTTTGGTATAATTGATATCAACATAATTATTCTTATATTGTTGATGGATGCCGCCAGTTTAGATTTTCTTTTTCACTCCACCACCTTAACTACTTTTCTAGCCAGGCAACTTTCGTATTCTTCTGATCAACAGGGCCATATCCTCCAATTTTCTGCTCTATATCAAGAGTTTAGTAAGAGGGGAGAACTTGTTATGCTTAAGTTTATCACACATGCTTGGTTTTTAGCTACTTGTCAAGTCTAGGGGCTTTGAAAGCTAGACCTTTATAAAACCCACTAGATTACATGAGAGGTTACTCATTACTTTTTAAGTAGTTTTTAGCAGAGCTAGGATGACATTGCATATAAGTAGATTATGTTTTTGCTTCTTTACTATTTTATTTTCTCACAGGGTTAATATATGTCGCATGAAGAGAGGAGTTATTCTTACAGGAGTTGGAGATAAGGTATTGGTAATTTCTATTAATATCTTGCATTGAATTGTTATTGTTGATGAAAGAATCCGTTACAGTGAACCTTATTTTATGAAGTTGTATAAGAATTTTACATTTGTAGGCTTTTGTCAGGGTATATCTGTAAAATCTTGGCACAAAAAATGTAGAATGTACTAGAATACAAATAGTAGCACTGAACAAAGTTCATCTTTATTTCTAAATTATATTCATGATTAACTAGTTAACTAGTTTAAGACCAGTGCAATACATGTAGAAGAGGCTGGTGAAGATGGAGCTAAGTATATCTGGGCAGTAACCTGACTACGTGATAATACATGATGCTTGTATTATTTAAAGTTTAATCTGTATTTTGATCCTATATTTTTGTTAGAGATTCTGCCAACTAGAACCGAAGGATAAATGTATTCCTATCTCAACGAACCAGAACCACTGGCAATCTTGTGGACCAAGCAGATGAAAAGGTGATTATTGTGATAGTAATTTTTCATGCTGTGGACAATTACATGTGTAGACATATCCAAGAGTTTTCCAATAACAGAGATATTATGCAAGGAGCTCTTTTCTATTTTCCTTCTTGAAATGATCCTTTTACAGAGTTTAGTCTGCACATGCAGACCTCATGCAATATAACAAAACAATTAATGGTGAAAAATATAAATAATTGATGGACAGTGAGCAATTTAACATCAAATTATTGCAGATATTATTTTATGATGCCCGCCTTGTGGGAGAAATCTTTGGTCTTATCCATTCAATTCTTTCAATAAAAGCATCTGCAATATGTTCTCTGGCAAAAGATGTTCATCCTTGTTATGCTTTCTCCTGAATAAAGACCTTGCATGGCCGCATGTCTCTTGGTGCTCAACCATATATTCTTACTAGTATTATAGGATGTCCTGTTCAATAGTAATAGTCAGCGCACTTCAGTCTGCCATGCTGCTCTTGGAATTCCGGACTAATTAGAATGTGGTTAACAGCTTGCTATTTATGGTTACTCTTATGACCAATCTCTCATGTTAAATTCCTAAACCAAATACATTGATAAGTAGATAACAGGTAGGTATATTTATGCATTTGATCATGCAGCACTATTTTGGCTTTTTCACAGTTAAATTAAATAAAATGAGGATCTGGATGCACTTCAGTGTCCTATGCATGCTTTTGGAATTCAGGACTAAATAGAATGTGGTTAATAGCTTGCTATTTATAGTCACTCTTATGACCAGTCTATTACATTAAATTCCTAAACCAAATACATTCATATGTAGGTAATAGGTAGGTAAACTTATGCATTTGATCATGCAGCACTGTTTTGGCTTTTTTACACTTAAATCAAATAAGGATGAGGATTCATCCAACAAATCTGTGCTTACTTGACATAAGTCTTCTATGTATCTTAGGTTTAGCCAGATCTGGTTCGCTAAAATATGTTATTTGAAGATGTTTATATGTGGCATATAGATTGTTATTTCCTAAAGATGATATTGATAAATCGTAAAACATCCTTGTATTGTATGCAATAGGGTATTCTAGAAGAATGCATGAGCTAACTTGCTTTTCCACAATATATAGTGAATCTGATTGTTTGATGTCCAAAAAAACCCCTAACCCTTTCTTTCCTTCTCCTCCATTTTTGAAAGGCCCAAGCACCCTTTCCTTCTCCTTCCCTAAACAGAACCTATCGGCTTCTATTTTTAGGCTTGGTATAGTATGGTGGTTTAGGTGGGTACCACTGGGTCGGTAGTGAAGGCAGGTTAGATCCATCCTCCTGAGGAACTCACTTGGTTGAGGCTGGTTACAAGACTGAGAAGTTGAGTCCATTCCTCAGCAGTCAGTGTAGCACAAGAATGGCCAAGTGTACAGGCTGACTTGTTTACATGTAATTCTTCAGCCATTTGTTTCTGTTTCCATTTATTTCAGACATTACATGTAAAGGGAGTATCCCCTATTCGAACTTTTCTAAATTTTTGACTGAGTTTAAATTTCAACTTTTGAATGCTTAAAGTGTTTCACAAATCTAAAGATTTTGTGCATTCTTTTAAACCTAAAAAATCATCAAAACCTAAAAGTCCTGGTTGAAAAGTTTTATGCATTAGTCTCCAATTCATATTACCTGTTATAGTGCTATTCAGTTTTGGTGCATTTATAGAACATCCAATTTTTAGATTTTCGTATGCACTCATGTGTATGTATTTTCCTAGGTGTAAGTTGGGTTATTGCAAATATGTTGTCAGAGAGCACAAGAGGAGGTTACAGCCTATACTTACATATCCTTTAATCTGGGAAGGCTGTTATGGTTCTTTTACCTCGTTCCTATTGCTTCTTTTTTTAACATTTTTGTCATCTTAATGAATTTGGTTGGGCTGTACTTTCCCCACAAGAAAAAAAAAGTTGAAACTAAAGCTGATATTATTTAAATTTTAAAATATAAGAGATGGATAAAGGAAATAAATTAGAAAAAGAATGCTAGGAAGGTAAAAGAGGAGAAGAGTCAATGAGAACAAAAAAGGTGGAAGGGAAAATGGGGAGATGCAAAGCTGCAAATTTGAAATTTTATCCAAGTGAATCCCCCTTATTGTTAATCTCTACGGCTTTTCTATCTATAAAATGAAATACTGAAATGCCCATCATATGTGGGTCAAGTGGCCTGCATATATTATCATTGTTTGCCATCTGGACCTTCTCTAGTGCACTCTTTTTTCCCATGGGAAGCCACATGACATTGTAAAGCCCTTGATAGATGATAGATTGAATATGACTTATGTAAGTGCACATGCATGTTTTAGCATTGGAACGTATTACATTTGAGCTGCAGCTATTAGAATGAATTTGTTATTATTCCAAATTTTGAAGATATTTTTAACTTTTAGGTTATTTTCTTTGTACACTAATCTCAATATGTTTTAGCACTTTGAAGTAATGTTGCAGAATCAGTAATTGTTAGCTTGTGATCTGTGTATTTTGGTCTAACTCAATTTAGTTCTTGAAGTCATTTATATGAGCTTTTGATATTTAGAAATATGACCCCAAGAGGTATTTGAATTCTTATGAGCAAAATGGATAATATGTTCTATATCTTTGGCATTTTTCAAATATATTTATGCTAGGTGCTGCGGCTGTGGTCTGCTGAAAGCTGCAAATATCTGGATGAATATTCCCTTCCGGACATGAAGCCATTAGTTGATTGTGATTTTGATGAGAATAAGGTAAATCAGTTCATTAAGCAAAAAAATGCCTTGAAACTCTCTTCTAGTTAGATAATGATGCTTGATGAAATTCAGATATTTGATTATATTTGGGATGAGGACAAGAGAATCTCATTCTTTAAAGCAAAAAATTCCTTGAGATTCTACTCTAGTTGCGAAATGATGCTTGATTACATTCCCTTATTCCATCATATTTGGAAGTTTTCTGTAGATATCTGTAGATCAGCAAGCATTTTTTTTCACATGCAAATGCAGATCAAGATTTCTTCTTCTTCTTCTTCTTCTTCTTTTATAAACATTATGACTTTTTTCAGAGTGTTGTAATCTGAGGTTTTAACAGACTTCCCAATGTTGTCCTCCATTTAAGGTTTCGTGTATCTGTATGATTTTGTTCAAGGATCACATTTAATAGCTTGAAAATAATACTCTTTATCCATCTATTGTACCATATGGAAGTCATCCTTTATTATATCTTTATTTGGATTATCAATCAAACAAGCTTTTTGTGAGCAGCACATATTTGGCACGAAATTCAGCTTGATATTGGCTTCTTCAGTCTGTAGCTAGCTGAAAATGAGCCAAAAGATTTTGCACTCAAAAAACAAAGGAGCTGAATATGAGTTAAGCCTAGCTTACCTGGTGTTGACTCTGATTGCACGATATACACACTTGCATATATACATATACACTTATATTCACATATACAAATTATTATAATTATTTATATCTTGTTTTGTTATTCTATATCTTTTGCGAAGTAATTTAAAATTTGTATTTGAAGTGATTCATATATCATTCTAACAGATGTTTATTTTCTATTAAACATTGTAGACTAGATCATAGATGTACAGTGCATGTTAGCCAAACGGATGGGATGAAATTAGTGGGATTCAAGGAAGCCCTAGCCACCAGCCCTCTCTCTGGCCCTCCCCTTTTTGGCTATTTCCCATCCTTCTCCTCCATTCCTGCAAAGAAAGTCTTAGCCCCTGAACCATTCTTCTATCTTCTAACCTCCAAGATGAGTTGATGACAGACGAAGATGATGTTCAAAGAAAGTCCTAGATCCACCCTCTCTCTTTGGCCCTCTCATATAGTTGATGTTATTATCTTGTGCTAGGGAGGGTCGATGGAACCATCCTGAACTATCTAACTTGGGGAGTAGTGGACTAAACTACGCCAGAATCTGGACAAACTTAGGTTCTGTTCAACTTTGGACCAAAATCGGTCATAACCACTCCGAGTCAAGTGGAATCGCCCAATGCTAGCCATTTCGAGCAACACTAACTCGATTTGTCTACACCAAACTAGTTCTAGTTTATAAAACACCCCTCCCCTATCATGTTCATGATCCTTACCGTTGGTTCCTTCAATGAGGGCTTCCAGTCCTTGATGGCATCATCAAGAAAGATGCTAGTTTGTAGCTTCACCTTGCGCTCTCTCTTTGCCACCCTTTCAAATCTTTGCCATGCTGGACATGTAGCAGATGACAAATTCGCTGCTGAGATCATTTCTATTGCCTCTATTGACTTTGGCTTCCACTCTATGAGCTATTTCCTTACCTTGAGATCCTTGATGCCTTCTGGCGCTTAGATCAAGTACCAATGGGGACCATGGGCTTTACCCCATGCCTTCCTCCCTTCCCCTCTCTTTGTAAACTTATGGGTAAAATCTAGGCTTTGGGTTAACTGACACATGATTTGTATCGGAAAGCATACCATGTGTTAGTATCAAGGTACGCCGTCTCAGTACTGGACACTATATAGATGCCATTGTTGCTATGTTGGTACAACCAGTATAGGTGCTGGTTCAGCATACTAAGTGTTGGTACCAAGGTTTGTAGAATCGGAATCGAATCCCATGCCCGGCCGGTGTATGGTTTGGCACACTACTGTATTGGATCGGAACTAATGCAGCCAAAAAAGTAGGGGAGAGGGAGAACGGAGAGGAAGAGAGAGAGAGGAAAGAGAGGGAGGCCAGTGGAGATACTGCAATGGCCATGGAGGGCCGTCGAGGCCTTTGAAGCTCCTCTTTAGTCCAAACAAATGAAAATAGAGATAGAGAGAGGGAGAGAGAGATGGTGGGGAAGCTGGAACTGATCGAAATGGGGCGAGTCGCTTGTGTTCTGATCCACTAGAGGCCATGGGGGAAAATCCAATTGTCTGGAGGTTCTGCAGCCTCGATGGCCACCGTTGGCTTCCCCGCCATCTCCCCTCCATCCATTTCGCTTCCTTCCTCTCTCTCTATGTTCATTTATTTGGATTCCAGAGAGCTCCGGAGGCATTGGTGGGCCACGTTGGCCTTTTCCTCTTTCCCTCCTCTTTCTCTCTCTTTTTCCTTCTCCCTTCATTTTTATCATATTTCGAATCGAACTCTAGAACCGCATTGGTAGGCCGCTAATATGGTTTGGCATATGTCCAGAACCGTCCAGTTCGGGGTAGTTCGGCGAACCATGGTTGGTACGCTCCCCATACCGCATATCGGACTAGTATCATATAGTACAATATGCCTCATATCGACCAATTTGGGATGGTATGACATACCATAGACAGTATGGTACAGTACTATACATACAGACCTAGCACTCCATCAATAAGGTCACCATTGATGGTTATGCTAACCCTGGTGTCACACCTGTAGAAGGTTTACAAAGGTGATTATTGTGCCCATTTCAATCTTGTGTCAGAATGTACTAGAATTGACTTGTCTTTTGTCACTCTTCAAGACTCAATGACCTGCATCATTGCCAATCGCATCCTGTTTGCTCCTCTAGCTCATTGCATTTGGTCCCTTGGTTCTGATCCTTTTCTTTGCTTAACTACATTGATCCCTAATTGAGCATTAGGGTCCCAAGCTCAAGTTGGTTGAAGCTAAATGAGCCAAGCCTAAGCTATGAAGACCAACTTCATTCAAGCTTAAGCCAAGCTTTAGCTTTTTGATTTTTCTCAGTAGAGCTTGATTGAGCCCACTTGCCCGTGTTTGGCTCGTTTGCACCCAAAATCTTAACGTGGAACCAATGTTATTAATGGCATACCTCAGGCGCAAAAGGTGCTAGGTGCAAGGGTCATCGCCTCTGTGCCCCCTAGGTGAGGCAACAATCCTCTGGCACAGCCTAGGCGCCTCAAGCGGCAAGCCTCTACATTGTTTAGAGGTGCAATGAGGGCCCAAGAGGTGTAGGATTCCCGCAATATTAATTTTTAGTTTTTAAGAAATAGAAAAGGTCGGTTATAGTACATAGGAAAGGTCAATTATAGTAAATAGGGGTTGGAAAGCATCATTGAAAGTCAAATGGGCTTTAAAAACCTATATGAGCTCTTGGAATCGTCTAAAAGAATCGGAGCTAGAGCTAGTTTTTAAAAATCTGCAGTGTTTTTGGGTTTGAGCTAGTTTTTACATGCTGGATTTCTTACCTATAGCTAGATTTTTTTTGTTTTTACTTTTTAATGATAGGGTGCTAGTTTTTACTTACTGGAATTCTTGTTTATACCTAGTTCTCTATTTTTCTGTTTTTGGTGCCTGAGCTCTCAGGCGCGTGTCTGCACCTTGCGTCTAGGCTCCAGGAACCCCTAGCACCTAGGTGTGCCTAGACTAGAGCCTTTAACAACATTGCGTGGAACAATATTCAGTTCAACAATTGGTCCTCAATAAATAAAACAAATTTGGCAGCACTGTTAGAAGTCTATCTTGGAAACATAGAAAACCTATTGTTCAAAGTTCAAACTATGCTTTCTACCATTGAATTAGGTTACATGCCTCTGCTCCTGGTCCATATTCTTGCTGGAACCAGCCACCAGAGTTTCATCAGATAATTGGAAAATTATATTTTTGCATGAACTTAATGAAGAGTTTAGATATTGTTTTAAGAATTGTTGTATTCAAAAGCAAAAACAAGATGAGTTTTGGATGATCATATATTATAATATTTACCAAGAATTATGTTCACTGGCTTAACTACAAAGCAGCCAAATTTGACAAATGATTTTATTTTGATGCTTCACTCTTTATGTAATATCTAGGTTGTTGGTATGACTAGTGCTCAACTATGCATATGGAGACGTAGTGGTCAAAGAAGCAGATTTCAGTTTCGTGAAGCTATCTTCCAACATGGCTTATGCATGCGGTGAGCAATCAGATATGCAATTATTTCTTAACATTCAGTAGATTTACATAACTTCTTTCATGGACAATGATGCTGTAATGTGTCAAAGAAAATTTTATTTGATTGTCTTGACCCACACATAAAACAAGTTACTATTTTGATACATATTGGTTTACTATTATTTCTCTAATTGTTGTTTGTGTGGAGCAATCTTAGATAGACATGTTAATATCATACTTCCAATGGGATACTTCAGTATCTTTGTAGGGAGAGTGACCTATATTTGCATTGAAAGGACATGAGAGACGATAGAAGTAACATTCTTAGACAGTCATGAGAGAGAGTTGGGAACTGCTTTAAGTGACAACTAGCCTGCAATGGGAAAACTGAGAAAAAACGAATTGTGAAGCCATCCAGGAATAGTTGGGTAAGGCTTGTTAGTTATTTTCACGTTAATGATATTATTGTGAAGTTTACAAGGTTGCAAACATCTCAGTTGATACTATTCCATTGGAGGTTTGTACTGGACATGCAGCTGCAAGCTTTTGAAGAGATTCAAATCCTTCCGATGCTTGAAAATATTTATCACCTAATTCCAGAAATTTCTGGTTGCTTAACTTTATATTTACATGGTGAAGTTTTTCTCCCTTTCTTTCTTTTTCTTTGGACCAATCAATGTTGCTTATTTAACTTGCCTTCTTTCGATGCTTGAAAATATTTATCACCTAATTCCAGAAATTTCTGGTTGCTTAACTTTTTATTTACATGGTGAAGTTTTTCTCCCTTTCTTTCTTTTTCTTTGGACCAATCAATGTTGCTTATTTAACTTGCCTTCTTTCACTGCAATTAAATGCTTAGAACCAAGTTTCCTGTACCGGTACGATGCCGGATCGGCCGACGGTACGATACGGCACGTCTCCATTCCGTTCCGAACGAGGCGAACCGACGAAGGAAATCGAGAAAGAAAAAGAGAGAAAGAGAGAGAAATAGAGAGAGAGAGGGAGGAAGGAAGAAAAGGAAGGGGATCCGTCGGAGGGGCCGCCAGAGGCCCTCCAGCGGACAGCCGTGGCCGTCGGGCGGCGGAACGGCCTCCCGCGGCTCCGTGCGGGGAACAGGGGCGATCCGCCCCTGTTTCTCGATTTTTTTAAAAAAAAGTTTTTTCAAAATGAAGTCGGCAAGTGGTTTGCCGACTTAATTAAGTGAAGTCAGCAAACCACTTACTGACTTCGTTTTGAAAAAGCTTTTTTAAAAAAAAATTTCGAGAAACAGGGGCGATCCGCCCCTGTTCCCCGCGCGGAGCCGCGGGAGGTCGTTCCACAGCCCGACAGCCACGGTTGCCCGCCGGAGGGCCTCCGGCGGCCCCTCCCTTCTTTTTCTTCCTTCCTCCCTCTCTCTCTCTCTATTTCTCTCTCTTCCTCTCTTTTTCTTCCCGGCAACGCATGTACCGTTTTGCATGCCGGACCATCTCGTTCTCCGTCGGACGGTTCGGCATGCCCATATCGGGCGTTCGGTCCGGTATGGCAAACCTGCTTAGAACTAATATACAAGTCATATTTTGTTTTTTCAAATAAGAAAATCTTATTTAAAAAAAAAACACATTTCTTGATGTGCATATGTAATTGCATATGCTATAAGTGTTACATAATAGCAGTGTTACCTAGACACATGACACGAATGTCGAGTGTCCAAAAGAATCCAAAAAAGAATCTTCTAAAAATTGCATATTGGGACACATTTGCGTTTTATAAATGTGTGCATAAATATGTACTGGTTTATGTGCATCACAAATTGGTATGGGTTAAACCTCATGTTCTTTAACTCTATAAAATTTTATAACTGATAGCAGTTACCTTAGATTGATAATTGCTATATAGAAGTGCCGAAGGTTTATATGCAGCGATGATGATATCATGATTTGATGATTTGAACCATCAAAGAGTGTCATGGAGTATCCTATGTGTCCGACACATCAAAAAACTCAAAATTCAAGGTCTAGGTAGCTCTACATTCTAATCATTCATGTAAATCATGCTACTAGTAATTGTTAGTCCACTCTCATGGATTTTTTATGAACATAAAAAGTTTAATTGTCACTTAATCACATTTGTAAATAAAAAAAACCTTGAATCTTCAATTTAGGTTCATCTTAAGGCCGCGTTTGGATGGGAATAAGAAAACCTCGAATACGAAGGTATATGGCTATAGGAATAGTTATGCCACAAGTTAGTTTTATTTTGTTTGGTTATAATTTTTGAAATAACTAGTGGTTGACGGTATTTTTGTCCATTGAGATATTAGTGGGCATAAATGATGGCTTTATGATAGGAATAGCATCTGATAGCTTTCCATTTTAATAGTTATGTCTAGCACTGGCATATTTGATTGGTGTAACCGAGGTTCTTTGAGTCAGTACTAAAGGGTGTATTGGCTGGTGATTGATTCGGCATGGTATGGGTCTATATCATGTTGTTCCAGGATGTATTGAAAATAGTGAGATGGAGCTGGAGAGGGAGAAAATGAGAGAGGAAGAGAGAGATAGGGGGAGGGAGAGGGACAGAGTAGGAAGGGAAAGGGCCATCTAAACTCTAATCCTAACCCTAACCCTATGCGAGATAGAGAGAGAAAGAGGGAGGGAGGGAGGGGAAGGGGCCCTCTAAATTGTAACCCTAACCCTAATCACAAGAGAGAGAGAGAGATGGATGGAGGGAGGGCTTACTAGAGAGTGTAGCCTCTCAAACTATAGAGGAGATTTACAATCATTTCGGGGTGGAGAGGGCAATCGGCCTCTCGAATGGTGGAGGGGGGGGTCATGAGCACCGTGGGGTGGGGTCTTTGAACCATAACATGGCAGTTTTTTTTTTTTTTGGGGGGGGGGGGGAATCGACCTCTTGAATGGTGGAGGGGGAGGGGTCACAGGCATCATGGCGTGGGGGATGCTACGTACCATAGTATCAAGGGAGGAGGGAGGATTGGCCCCTCGAGTGCGAGCCACTAAAGGCCTCTTGAGTGGTGGCATTTAAGCCGTCTTGTTTTTACTGGTTGAATCATGCCAGTAACTTACTGGTTCGACTCGGTACACCCCAAATTGGCCAGTACAGTGTACTCTGAACCATTCAATTTGGCATGGTTTGGGAGTCCCTGGTTGTTACAGTTATATGCCTATTTTTCAGGGCTATTTGGCTGGCATAATGCTTATTCCAATCTTATGTTTGTTTAATTCTTGAACCAAATACTACCTAAGTTTTTACTTGATTCAAGTTATAAGTTGTAAAAGTCACATGGATTAAGTCCTGGTGTGGCCTAGTGCATCCTAGCTGTCTTGGATCTTTTTTTTTTGGAAAGACTGGGTCCTAGGGTTGTGTGGGACCCTAGGTCTCTTTAAACTTGGGCATACTGGTCATTCCCGATTGGTACCATCCAGGACCAACCATGTCTTTAACTAGGTTAAGCTGTCCCAACCAGGGTAGAGGTGGGATTCATTGGAAAAATTGAACTTGAGACTTGTTTGCTGTTTGTTGGGCTGTTTGCACGGGCCATAGGAAAAGAGAGGAATGAAAAATGGGAAAAGAGATATGATAGAAAAATTAGGAAGAGGAGATGCTCAGGTCCATCCTCCTCTAAGCTGAAATTGTTTTATCTAAGAATCAAGTATATAAGCAAAATTGTTTTCTTCCCCATCATTTTTTTCTATTTATCCATTTATTTTCCTGAGAATCAAGTAAATAAGCGAAAGCCATGCCTGATTTTTTTTCCATTCGGCTTGAAATTTGGATATTTTGTAGATGGGTATAGCACCATAACTTTTTTTTTGGGATGCATATTTCATTATTACATTATTTCGAGTGCGAATTATATTATTTTTAGAATAAAACAATTATTCAAATAACAATTAATGTTGGGGGAAAAATTGTAGCATGTGTGCACAATAAGTGTAGACATGCTATCATGTTATTGCTAGATGTGGATTAATTTTGGGCGTGTACTGGTTGTGTTAATCTAATCATGGACTTAAAAAAAGCCTATCCTAGTCCTACGATATGACAAAAGACTCAAAGAATCTTATAAACATTCATTAAAAGACAACAGTTCAGAAAAAAAGGCTGTCTTCTTTGTCAATCATGAGGATAGGTCCCAAGTGGGAATGAGATTGTCTGATACTTTCTTGACCTTTAGAGCCAAAATCTTCTACCTGGGTAATACATCTTCTTGGAATCTCTAACATGCACCTGCTTCCCAAGCACTTGCTTACTGGAAGTTTCGGAATCATTCACTTCCCTAATTGGCACCTGCATTCACTCTTGATTTTGGCAACTAGGTCTTCACTAGATCCTGGGACCTTGGTTCAATATGATCCCTGAGACTGAGGTTTAAAACCTTGGTCACATGCATGCTTTCTGTAACCTTGCGAATTAACTTGGAATTTGGTATGCCCCTATGATAAGATAGATTGGATCACATTCACTATGAAGATGTCTAACATATGTGTGTACTTTTTTTCTTTATTTTTCAGAACCTGCATAAGCTATCTTGTCACTGACCATAACATGGTGCGTTTATCTTTCTTCAAAAAGTATACATGGAACAGCACATCCGCCTTCTTATCATAAAAAAAGAACGGCACATCCCCTCAATCTGTGATGATTTTTTAGGTAATGAACTTTAATGGCTGCATAGAGTGGTAATTATAAGGCTCTTTTGGAATGGAGAGTACCTCTATCCAAGTTAAGTGAGATAACATAAATAGTTTGAGGCAGAAAAGGTGGGACATACCAAAATAAATCTATTCTACCATTTTGTTAGAATGCTTATATCCAAGTTGAGTGGAAAAAGTGAGTAAACAGTCTTCAATAGTCCTTTCCCCTTTCCACAGCTTCCTTCATTCGAAAATGTAGGATAGGAAGGGTAAGGGTTGGCCATGTGTGACAGTGGACCTAAAAATGATGGATTAGGGTTTTGGAGAAAGGATCGCACCCAATGCTTATGGTCTAATCATGCTGTCCTTATTTTTGATGCCTCCGTTCTCCAAGCTAGAGACAAGGTTTGATGACTAGACCACATAATAATAATATAGGCAAGGATAATTTAACTCTGATACCAAAAGTACTTATCAACCACAGAAAATAAACAGTAAGAACACATAATAATAGGGATTAGAGAACATAGAAGACCACTAAAGTAGAAGAATCAGTGGAAAGAAGTACTAAAGAGAGAATAAGAGAAGGGGAGGTAAGATAGCTGGACTATGGCTTCTTTTCTTTCTAGCAATCAATCATCCCGAAACCATATCTGAAAAGAGAAGATTACTATGTTTATATAGACTTGACATTGTAACATCGTTAAATCTTGGCCCTTGAACTTGAAACAATTCTTAATCATGAATTAAAACATAAGAAAAAAAAATCTGAAAGCAACAAAAGACCCTAGTTGGTTGCTGCTACGTACCTTGAACAATTGCTGCTACAGTAATTAATACATATGAACAGGCCCTGCTACAGTAATGCTACAGAAATTTAACATTAAAGGCGTTTTAATCATAACTACAACTCTGTTGAAACATGGACTGCTTGGAGTTTTAAAATGGCTATTCTCTTATATCAAAAAGTTGTTGAATTAGATAAAGTGGAAGAAAAGAGAATGGAGGAGGTTTGTTCCAGTCTATTCTGTACTATCCCAGAACTAAACAGCCGTAAAAGTTCATCTTACAAACAGTTTGCTGCTTTGGGAAGTTTATTATATTTCTGGAGTTATTGGCTACTTTATTTATCATTTTTCTGTTATCTTTAGATGGAAGTCCTGTTCTCTAAAATTAGTGGCTCTTGTATCTGCTTTCAATCATTTGTTCATTTATTGATGCAGCTATACTGATCCGGAGGCTGTCATTGGTTGTGATGATGGCAGAGCCCATATTTTTGATATGTACAGTGGGAGCTGCTCTCGAATCATTAGGTACATGTTGGAAGAATAAGGAATCTCATGTATGATGCATGCTATGCATTTTTATTTAGTTATAACAAGATGCCACTGTTTGAGCTTATTAACGTCCCCTATTATTTAGGAGAAAAAATTCATTTTCTCCAAGCATGTCTTGTTAGGCACTATACCGTTCTTAATTTTGGTCTAATGTGTTAGTTACATGTCAAATAACTTCTTTCTGTCATTTTCTACATGCCATCTCACTAGATTGCTTCATCATTTTGTTGTACTATAAATTTGTAAGTGAAATATGTAACATCATCCCATACAGCTGACTACCTTTTACCATATTATATTCTGTGTTCAACATGTCTGCAGAATGCACTCTGGTCCTGTGACATGCCTGGCAACTGATGACCAATTGATTCTTGGTGGTTCTACATTTGGAAGCATAACTGTTGCAGATCTCTCATCTGGTGAAGATTGGGAGTTCTAAAATCATCTTTTTCACCCACAGGTGATCATCATACAAGAAGTTTATAATTAATATGATATGTTCATTATATGCTATTGAATTGCTCAGGTATTGGCCATTTCATTAAGTTTATTTTGGCCATGATACTAGTTAAGAAGCTATAATGCTAACTGGAAAATAGGATATGCTTTTCTCTGATCATTATTTAATTGTTAACATTGTGCAAACATGTAAACACCAATGAGCTGGCTATTGCTCAAGTTCAGCTTCTCGACTATTTCATGTAGACCAGCCTTGATCTCAATCCTCGGAAGTCAGGTGACAACTCTAATGGAAGTCCTTAATCAAAAATTGAAGGGAGCAAAGGCAAAAAGGCATGAGGAGAGAGATAATAAAGATGCTCAGGAAAGATATCAGTGAAAATAACATGCATCAAGCTGCAAAATCGTACTCAATATTTTTATGTTTAAGACAAGGTCCGTCATACCGGACTGAACCACTTGGTACGGGCGCACCGAACCAGATCGGCTGGCTTTTTTATGTTTAAGTCACAAGGTCCGCCGTACCGGGCTGAACCACCTGGTACGGGGCACACCGAACCGAATCGGCGGCCAGCCGATCCGGTTCGGCCATTTTCCTCGAAAACCAGCTCCGAACCGTACTGAATCGGGTGGTTCGGTACGATTCGACTTCATACCGCCCAAAATCGGGCGGTATGGACCGGTATGGTTCGGTTCGGCGTTGAACCGAATCATACCGATATCTTCACGTGAAGGGAGTTGGGGGGTTATGGGGTGGGGCCTGGGTTGTCTTTTAGTGACAGCCCAGTGGGTTGTCTGAGAGACTCGAAAACTCTCAGAGAACTTTCGAGCTCGTCTGAGACTCAACGAGACGTCAAAAAAATAAGAAAAAGAAAAAAAATTTCATCAAATTGCAGCACTGGATCGAAGAGATGTTGATTTTTGGTCAGAAGTAAGGTAATGTATTATTCTTTTAGTAAATATTTTATTTTTTATGTTTTTGTCCTTAAAAAAAGATAAAAACGAAGAAGTATGAAAATAAGAGAAATTATACCAAAATTTTATGATTTTGGTATGATTTAATCATATGTGATAGATCTTTGGAAGATCTATATGATGACACTAAAATCGTTGATTTTCATTAATTATATATTTTTTAAATATTCATATATATTGATTCATAAAAAATTATTAAAAAAATAAATTCAAAAAATAAAAAAATTAGAGTTTCAGAATCATGTTTAGAATGATTCAAGCTACTTAAATCTAACCTCTATTTTTTTTAAAATTTTTGAAATTAAAAATTTTTTTATAATTATTTAAATAATAAAAAAATTATTATCAAATAAAAAAAATGTAAAAATAGTGTTATATTTTAGTTAATTCAAAAATATTAGTTGAAGCATATAACATATTTTTTTGAATTTATAAGTTTTAAAATTATTATTGAAATTTTTTTGAATTTATATATAATATTTTTTAATAATTCTTAAACTATCGTGTTTTGTTATACTTGTAGATATTTGTAAGAAAAATTCAGAGCATGACATTCGTTGATTTTAATTAATTATATATTTTTTAATATATATTTATTCATAAAAATTATTAAAAAAATAAATTAAAAAAATAAGTTTCAGAATCATGTTTAGAATGATTCGAGCAATCAAGCTACTTGAATCTAACCTCAAATTTTTTTAAAATTTTTGAAATTTATAAATATTTTTGTAATTATTTAAATAATAAAAAAATATTATCAAATAAAAAATATGTAAAATTAGTATTATATTACAGTTAATTCAAAAATATTATTTAAAGCATATAACATATTTTTTTTGAATTTATGAGTTTTAAAATTATTATTGAATTTTTTTTAAATTTATATATAATATTTTTTAATAATTATTAAACTGTTGTATTTTGTTATACTTGCAGAAATGAGTAAGAAGAAAGATTTAGAGCGTGATATTGGTTGGGATTATAGCGAGATGCTTTCGGCTCGATATCTTTGAAGATGCAAGTGGTGCAACACAGAGTTCAAGGAAGGAGAGATGATGAGGTTGAAGTAACACCTGGCTGATGGTTATCCTGATGTGTCAATGTGTCGGAAATGTCCGCAGGAGGTCCGACAGTTGATGAAAAAGTACTTCGTTGATTCGAAAGCAGCGAAAGAAAGGACAAAGCAGAAAAGAGCGAAAGTGGACCGTCGAGCTGCAGAGTCACCTTCTTATCACTCTAGAGAATCAGAGGAGACTTTCGCTCTAGATGATGAAGAGGCACAGATTGAGGCTGCCATTCAGACGAGCTTGGCTGATCAGTACCGATAGGAGGAGATGGTCTGGTATAGAGAGCAATTTGGACTATCATGCTATGAATCGGAGTCTGGATTAGTGACCGATGGAGAAAAATTCGAGTTTAGGAGGACTACCTCGGTCAGAGAGTTCGATGGTAGAGGGAGCAGACAGCATGTCATCTTTGTTGGGAGCTTTTGGCAGTAGGAGATCCTCCAGAGATATTCCAGCAGGAGCCACCATCTATGATTTGGATCCACATGCTTTTTCCAGCAAGGATTCAAAGCAGTAGAGGATTGACACTATGGTGAAAAAAGATAAGAAGAAGGATATGTGGTGAGCTATTGAATCATGACTTCATTTCAGCCATATTTCAGCAAATGCAGCAGACAATCCTTACTATCGATCTGTCATTTCAGCCATAGAGGCTGTCGGCCAGGGTGTAGATTCGTCAGGATCTAAGAACATCTATGATCAGCTTCTTGACAGTAACAAGGATGATCTATAGAGATGGATTGCTTCTTATAAGAATAAATGACCTACATACGAACTGACAGTGATGTATGATGGTTGGACTGGTCCTAGACGGAGCATCATTAATTTTTTGACATACTGTGATGGAAAAATATTTTTCACAAATCAATTGATGCTTCAGATAAGATGCACGATGTCACATATATTCTTGGTCTGATGGAGGAGGTGATTGATTCAATGGGTGAGCAGTATGTCGTGCAGGTCATCACAGATAATGGATCACAATATAAGACTGTCGGAAAGTTGCTGATGGAGCAGCGACCGCAGATATACTGGACTCCATGTGCTGCACATTGCATTGATCTTATATTGATGGATATTGGGAAGATTTGTAGGGTGCAGCAGGTAGTGGAGATTGTCCAGACTATTACTAGATTCATCTACAATTACACATGGGTTCTTTTATTGATGCGGACGTATACTGGGAGGGAGATCTTAAGATCAGGTATCACACGATTTGCTACCAACTACATAGCACTTGATAGTCTTCTTTAGAAGAAAGCAGCCTTACGTCAGATGTTTGTCAGTGCCGAGTGGCAGGAGAGCAGATATGCGAGGGTTGGCACTGATGGAAGTCATGTGGAGAATTTGGTGACGAGTCAATCATTTTGGCAGCTGGCTGAGAAGGTAGTAAAGACTATTAAGCCATTATATGAGGTGCTTCGCACCATGGATAGTGAAAGATACCTCCAGATGGGCTTCTTATATTATATAATGGAGAGGATAAAGAACAGATTAGTGAGAATGATCCGAATCATGCTCAAGAATTTATTAACATCATTGAGCATCGTTGGACTATTAGATTGTAGAGATTTGCATCTAGCCGGTGACCACAGATTCAAGAATATTTTAAAATATTTTTTTTATACTTGTAAAAGTGTATTTAATCAATTATGGAATTTATCTGCAGCTTATTATTTGAATTCGAGATTCCAGTATATCATTCCTGGGATATATATGGATAACGAGCTTCTTGCTGCTCTTCATAATGTGATATATAAAATGGTGTCCGATCTAAAAATCACATCGTTGTGTCTGCAAGAGGTATGCTAGTTTAAAACAGATGTAATTATTCAACTGAATTCGATCTGTACTCAACGATATATTTATAAATTTAATAAATATATTTTTTTACAGACGAAACAGTTTAGAGAGAGATCAGACAGTTTTGGAGTCCTATCAGCTGTCGTAAGCAAAAAGTAGAGGAATGCCGATAAATTACATATCAATAATGAGCAGCATAGATTGATATGTAATTTTGCTTAATAATATCATAAAATTTGATATGTAATTTTGCTTTTGCAGCTGAATGGTGGATTCATTTTGGAATATCCGCAGAACATTTGAGAGGTGTGGCTGTCTGCATTCTTTCCCAGACGATCTCTACTAGTGACTGTGAGTGCAATTGGTCGACTTTTATTTTATCCACAGCAAACAGAGAAATCGTCTGACACAAAAATGTTTCAATGATCTTGTATATGTTCACTATAATCTGAGGTTGAGGTTAAAATGCATTCAGAAGGAAGTACAACTGAAGTACACTGATTCGACACTAGATGATTATGCTGACGAGGATGACGATCTGATCATCGGATGGCTTGCAGGTCAGCAGCAGGAGCCAGAGCTTGATGAGTCGGGATCCTCTCCACGACCAGTCAGTGTGGTAGCTAGGGAGATCAGGGTGGATCCAGGGCAATGGGTAGAAAGAAATATTCTGCATAAGGTTCCAGCTGATCAGCCACAGCCTGAGAGGACACAGGGAACTCATTATCACATGACTCGATGTCCGATATATTCTCACAGAGGTTCAAGCGCAGATGTTTGGACGAGGTCGGCAGTCAGCAAGAAGACATTCATCCTCCCAATCACAGGAAACTCAATCATAGAGGGGCACAAGGGGGAGAAAAAAAAGACAGTTGCACGTGCACCACTCTCGAGAGTACAGGAGCTATCTGGCTCAGATTTGGAGATCAAAGAGAGTGATGATGATACTGATGGTAGTAGTCATGGATCTGATGATCATGAAGAAACTGGAGGACAGGAGACCACTGCTTATGAGACACAGCCGCAGGGTGATATTCGATTCACCGATGAGTCTCAGTTTACACATGCCACACAAAATATGGACCATAGTGGACGAGTCGGTAGAGATCGTGGGGAGTCGATTTCATATAGACGATGGGCTCCTAGAGGTCGTCCAGCACACGATGCAGCTGCAGATGATCTTGCACGTAGAGTAAGGTCCATGGATGTATCTGGATTATCTTGCATTATGGATCCTATTATCCGTAGCCACCTTATGATCCATATGGATATGGTGCATCCGAGGTATCGTCTTCTAGTGGTTATTACCCTATGCAGCCTAGAGCATCTTACGGATCAAATTTTGCTACTGACATATTCGGATGGGCTCCTCCATAGCCATACTATCATCCCAAGGATACTTCTCAGAGTCAGAGTTTGAGTGAGAGATCTGAGATATTTTACAATCCAAAAAGGATGCCTTGTGGGACGAATATTCAAGAGTACAGTGCATCTTGGTTAGAGAGTTGGACTGATGTTCCTCCAGATTATGTTAATAATTCGGATATCTACGAGCGTCACAGACACTTGACGAGATATTAAAGGCAGAGTAGATCTTGAGGTTAGTATATCATTTTTTGTGTTTTATACTTTAAAAGTTTAGATATATTTTAATGCACATTTATATATATATTTTTTAATTTTAAAATGATATAGTTGTAATATAATGTAAATAAATATATATTTAGAATTTTGGATCAAGAATCTTTGTACGGCTACCAAACTCAAAAATTGAACCCAATATCCTTGAACACCAATATTATCCGGTAAACATCCATTTTAACAAGCTGAGGCTTAAGATTATATTGGCATACTATACATTATGATCCATCTTCTGAATTCCTTGTCTCATCCTCTTTTCTGTGTAAAATATATAGGTTACATGTTTCCTCCATTCCCAAAATGTTGCGTTTATTACAATTTTTTGCTTTCCATCATATTACAGCTCTCGCTCGTTGTCAGCTCCATGGACCTTTCTGTATATCTTTTCTAATAATGATTCTTTCTTGTTCAAGTTGTCAATGCTGAATACCCCCTCTTTCTGTTTTTACTTCCAGTTGTAAGGTTCCAACAGGCCTAACGAATCTACTCAAGATGTTAGCTGACCAAAAAGCATGGCCAGTGATGAAAATCCTCCCCACATAGCAAGAACCATTGCCATTAAATTTTTACATGGTTACTTTTCTAACTGTTAGAGACAGTACAGACACTTCATATTGTCGTCTTTCCCATTTCTTTTTGTATAATAGATGTGGTATTCTCATTATCTGCTGGCCGCATACTCCTTGTATTATTATGTTTGGCCCAAGTCCTTCTAGCGTTTGTGTTGCAAATTGCAATCTTATTTCAAATTCTCCAAGTTTTGTGGTATCAGAGCCTGGATGGTTTCTTGGCATCATTTGCTGACAACTTCAAGCAATGAATGTCATTGGATTTCTCTTTAATCATGCATTGCATACCACAAACCTAAACTCTTGGGCCTTCTGAAGCTCTAGTGAGGGGTTGCTCTATATGCTGTGGAGTCTAAAGATTGCTGGGTGCCTCATTGATGATTAGGTCTCAAAATCAGTCTTGCTCTGCCCTTGCTCATGCAGAATTAGTGCTGAACATGGTGCTCTTGTCTTGCTTTGCCTTGTGCAATCTCTTCTCCTGTTTCAAGCATAAGCTTTTAAATTACACAGTGAATTGCACAGTCGCCACTGCAAGAGTTCGAGTCAAATTGTGAAGAGAATCTTGGCTGTGACTTGTTATAGCTCTCCTGCCAGCTACTTGTTTGTCATATTGTCAAGCACAGCCTGATCCCAACTTGACTCAATTCTTCACATCTCAAGTCAGATTCCCTGTCTTGTGTCTGACTTGTCAAAGGGGAGATCATCTCAGCACAATTCGTACTGTGTACTCATCATCATCTCTCTGAGGCCCTATTTCATAAATCAGACCACCATCTTTTCAGGTATCTGTTACTGAGGAAGCAACCGCCACATTGCTTTTTATTTTGTAACACTCCCCTGTTAGGCTTTTGTTCTGTTGCAACAGCTGCATGTCAATTTATTGAGGCAGCAATCATCAATATGATTATCAACACTTCTTAGGGTGCTAACAGCTACATCATTTTCTTATGGATGTTTCATTAATCCTCATTACCTCATTAGCCCACAAGTGTGAATATCATGGGCATGGTATTCCGAACCGGCCTAAATTGGCCGGTACCCCCTATACCAAACCGTACCAGTGGGGAGCCGGTCTGGTTTAAGTCGGATTTTTGAAAAATGGGCTGAACCAAACTGGTCAATTCGGTACGGTATCGGCGTGAACCGCTCGATACTGAGTGGTTTAGTTTGATTCAGTATGGTTCGGGGCCGGTTCAGTCTAGTTTCTTTTTTTTTTTAGTGCCAGTGGGTGGGATTTTTTTTTGATTTTTTATTATCGATACAATATAGTACCATACTGTACCGGCCGGCAATTGACACGGGTTCTGGTACTGAGTTCGCGAACTTTGATCATGGGCCTCTCTAGAAAGCATGTCTTGGACCACTAAAGAAGCCGAATTGTCATCAATAACCTTCTGCTGCTATTGATGCCTGAGTCAGCACTCTCAGACGTTGGTACCACTACATCCTTTATTAAGCCAACAGTTACCCAACTTGCCTTTGAGTTTTCCATCTGCTATGTTTGCCAACTCTGGAATGTCTCGGTCCTCTTGGATATTAGACTCGGGGGCCACATCATATGAAGTCAGATGCTTCTATCTTAATAGCATACTCATGCTCTCTAATTCTCAAATTCGGATGGCTGATAGGACTCCTTTGGTTATTTCTCGATATGGCTATACCAAGCATTCAGGTTCCAGCGGGACGTCCCATAGGACATCAGGATGAGGTACCATCTCATGTGTCGGGATAGGGCCGTCCCACTAGTTTTCCGGCATCCCGATCGGAGCGTCTTAGGACATCCTCTGTCCCAAGTGTCGGGACGAGGCGGGACAGCAGCGCATCTCGTTTCATGAAAAAATCGAAGCAGCCCCATCTCATGGGATTTAAAATCTTGGGCTATACCTCTCCATGTTCTGATCCTAGTGGTCGACTTTCCCTATCTAAGGTCTCACATGTTCCTTAGCTTCTTGTGAAACCAGTACTTGGTAGTCCTTGCTTATTCTGGTTTCACCATCTCATTTTCTTCATCTTCTTGTTTTTGTGCAGGACCCTTATACAGGTGAAGGAATTGGGCCAGGTTGCAAAGTTGATCAGCTTTGTCAGCTGGAACATCTTCATGTTCTTCCCTCTTCTTCCTCTTTGGCTTTGTGGTCTTCTGCATGTCATGCCATGGCTTGTTTTCTTCTGATCTGTGGCACCATGGACAAGGTCATGTCTCTTCTTCTCTTCTTATATACTCGTCTACGTGATGAGTTTTGACTTTTGGGTACTATCAAACTTTTCTCCTTTATCTGCTTGTATGAGCTGTAAGTTGAGAAAACATTTCACCCTTCCTTTTCCTTCAAGCAAGTCAATCATTGGCTTTATTTGATTTAGTCCATTCTGACATTTGGGGTCCAGCACCTTTACCTTCTGTGGGTTGTTTATCTTATAATTTTTATTTCATAGATGACCATTCTCGTTTTACCTTGGTTTTATCTCATGTGATCAAGATGTCTCTCGTATCTATCCTGACTTTACATCTATGGTCCATAGCTAGCTTGATCTACCCATCAAGGTATTTCTGTCTGATGGAGCTTGTGTGTATTTATCTACTGAGCTTAGAGCTTTTCTTCTTTCCTGTGCCACTATTCATCAACAGCCATGCCCTTGCTGACCTGAGTAAAATGGTGTTGCTGAAAGAGAAACATTTCATCCTTTAGAGACAGCTCGAGTTCCTCTTATTTCTGCTTGCATGCCTCATAAATTATAGGCTGAGGCAGTTTTCACTTCGACCTATCTTATCAATCGAATTCCTTCTTTTGTTCTTGTTGGTTTTGTACTTTATGAACATCTATTCTCTATTTCTCCTACGTTTGGATCTTCATATTTTTGGTGTACCTGCTTCATACTTCCCCCTGGGGTATGCACTGAATTCTCACCGAGGGCACCTAAGTGCATTTTTCCAGAATATAGCTCTGAACATAAAGGATATTAATCTTGTGACCCCTGTACTTAGAGATTGTGCATTTGTAATCATGTCCCTTTCTTTAAGTCAATTTCTTATTACTCTTCTTCAGCTCAAGATCATTCATTTATGGATATTCCTCACCTTGAGCCTCTTCCTAATTCATCTCCCACTTTGGATTCCTTACCTATATCTTCTTCCCCAATCTATTCTGCCATCATCTAATTTACATGCCTTAAGTCTTCCAATTACATGGCCTCCTATTACTCACACTTAGTTGTGTCATCCTTGACCACTTCATGAGTCCTATTTTTCTAGACATCCGTCTCAATGCTCCACTTGATGCTTGCCATCAATCAGCTATTTTGCCTAGTTTGGATGATAGTCCTGTGGTGTTGCCTTTGTCATAATCTGAAGCATTCTCAACATTCTCTTGCTCGCTATGCTTGGCTTATGATTGATTTTTATACCTCTCAGTTCAAATCCTTGTGATTATTTATACCCATCGTGGACCCCAGTCCAACTGTGAGGTTGTTCAGCTACAGGGTGGTGAGCTGCTATGTCTAAATAGCCATGTGCTCTGAAAGAATCTCATACTTGCGATCTTGTTGCCTTGCCTGCTAGAAAAAAGGTTTGCAGGAGGGTTTATAAAATTAAGACCTGCTCTGATGGTTCCGCAGAGTACTATAAAGCTTGTCTAGTGGACCGAGGATTCACTTGGGAGTATGGTATTTATCTTGAAGAATCCTTTGCTCTTGTTGGAAAGATGACTTCTATTTGTGTTCTTGTGTTGCTGTAGCATGTGGATAGCCCCTTTCTTATTGATGTTGGGCTTCTTTCTAAACCCACCCATTATCAACAACTTGTTGGAGCCCTTGTCTTACTATTTCTTGACTAGCAATGCTCTTCATGTTGTGAGCCAATTTGTTAGTGCTTCATGATCTGTTTGCTATGCTGTTGTCTTGTGTTCTTCAATATCTTCATGCAACCATTACTTGCTCAGCTCTCTCTACCTCAACTTGGAGATTTGAGCTTATGTGGATGTTGATTAGGCTGGTGATCCTATAGATCCACACTCTACTATTGGCTTTCTTGTCTTCTTTGGCAATTCGCATGTCTTATGGAAAAGTAAGAAGTAAGATGTTTCTTGCTCTAGTGTTGAGGTTGAGTATTTTGCTGTGTCAGACATTGTAGTAGTGGTTGTTTGGCTTCATCGACTAATCTCTGATATGGGTGCCCACATCTCTTCTCCTACTCCTTTGTACTATGACAACCACAGTGCCATTAGTGTAGTTGAAAATCCTGTTTTCATGAACAAATGAAGCATATGGAGTTCGACTATCACTTCATCCAATAGTTTTTATCCACATACTCAACTTATCTCACCCATTGAATAAATTGCTGACCTCCTTATGAAGACACATACTACTAATCATTTTTGGTATTTATTTAGCAAACTATATGGTAGACCCACCTTGTGTTTCAGGCACAGTGTAGAGATAGTGCATAATGTACACACTCTTTATATACTCATATTTATCATTTCCTTTGTATATTTTCTGTGCTATATCGGACACTTCAGGAGTGGTTTTTTGGTTTCATGTCTACTCTCTAGTATGTGTCTCCAAATGTCTTCTGCAACTCCTTTATACTATGACAACCAAAGTACAATTCACATAGATAACAATCTGGTTTTTCATGAAAGGATGAAGCATATTGAATTCAACTACCACTTTCATCCAACAATTTTATCCACACCCTTTCTCTTATATCTCACCCATCGAGCAACTTGCTTGCCTCTTTATGAAGATACATATTACTCACTTTCGATACTTATCAAGCAAAAACTATGGTTGACCCACCTTGAGTTTCAAAGTGTGTGTTAGAGATAGTACATATGTACTCTTTTTATGTACTCTTTGTATTATTATAGCTACCATTTCCTATTGTATATTTTCTATATTATTCTCACCATGTGGTGAGTACATATACCTTGTATATATATTATGTTGAGCTATGTCCTTAAAAAAGGGTGACCAAGTGCAGGAGGCTAAGGAGGGTCAGATATGCACAACCTTACTCCATGGATAATTCACCTAACTGCTCCAAATGGTTTGGGGCGTGTTAAACTGTACCGGCGGCTAATTGGTGCGGTCGGGCATTTGATTCCAAACATCTGCGAAAATGGAGCAAGGAGAAGAAAAGAGATGAAGAGAGAGTGAGGAGGTGATAGAAGAAGAGGGAAAGGCAGGTGGTAGCCGACGGTAGTCTGTCGAGACCGTTGGAGGGCCGTCGAGGCCTCTGAGGGTCCATGAGATGTGAGAAGAGAGAGATAGAGAGAGAGGAAGGGAGAGAAACGGAGCGAGGGAAAGGCGATGGGGAGGCCATTAGATGGCCCAAAACTGCCTTCGATCGCTACAGGGTGGTTTTGGGCCATTCGATGGCCATGGTGGCCCTCCAACGGCCTCTCCGCCACCTTCCCTTCGCTCCTCTTCTCTCCCTTCCCTTCTCTCTGTTTCTCTCTGCTCTCATTTTCTCTCGCGGAGGATCGTGGAGTCTAGGAGGCCTTGGCAGCCCTCCAGTGGCCTCTGCGACATCTCCGCTGGCCTCTCTTTTCTTTCCTCCCTCTCCCTCCCTCTCTCTCTCTCTTTTCATTTTCGATTCATCCCTCATTTCTGTGTCAGTTTGGGTCCATACAGTCCGGTATGAGGGCATATCGACTGACTTGTACTGCTGGCCAGCCGGCATGGGATCCGGTTCGGAGTCGATGATCCTTGTCTGCATGTATAAAGACTGTTTTTATGTTTCAAACCTGTGGCACCCAAGTCACACAATGGCAACTTTGTTGTTGCACCAAGACCCTCCTTCCCTTATAGCGATCGTGTGGCAATCTCAATTCAAATTCTTCAAGTTTCAATCATAGAGGAATAAAGAACAATATATTAATCTTCATATTATTCAAGGTTTCCCATGACAAGTAATTTAAACAAGCATGCATGGGAAGTCTCCCGTTTCTTCAAAATTTTCATGGACCTCAATGAAGTAGTCATTTTCTTATGACA
>NC_026001.2:33984103-34046877 GCF_000442705.2 Elaeis guineensis
ACATCTCATACATGATAGTGCCCATCCATCCTTACTCCTTACCCATTTCTCTTGCTAAAATCTAGTTGGCGTGCAACAGGCTTTGGGTTAGGCCATGCTGACCTCAAGCATTGGTCTCGGAGTGGCATTGGTTTCAGGAGGCCCTAGGTCAGGCTTGGGCCAAAATTTAACTTTTGATACTTTGTCTAGGCCCAGCCAAAAGAATGCACAGTTCCTTAGAAAGATGAATTATCTGTTGTTAGATTCAGGTAAAGAGCAGCAGGAAATAGATCACAAAATAAATTGATTTTGATGTTAGAATTACCAAGGAGACATGAATATGTTGATGGAGAAACAAGACAATAAGTACAGGAGAGAAGGATGGGAAGGTACGGGGAGATACTGCTTTAACCAGGCTTCAAATAAGCTTTTCTTTTATTCAAAGAAATTTCTGCCTACATGATTGTTGGATGCCACAAACTAGGCCACATATAAGGCCAATCAGACTTCTATTCTTTCCTAATTTGAGTCTAATCAGGACTCAGTAACCTACATGATTGTTGGATGCCACAAACTAGGCCACATATAAGGCCAATCAGACTTCTATTCTTTCCTAATTTGAGTCTAATCAGGACTCAGTAACCTCAGCAAACAAAATATAACAAAATCCCTTTCAACCAACTGTTAATACTTAATAAGAGTCCTCACTATTTGGACACTGTGGTAATCATTTTTCATGCTATGGTAATGTGATTGGTATCCAGCCACTTTTTAACTTCACAAGGAATCTAAAAGTACTATTTCAGACCAATGATAAGTACGGGATTGTTGGATGAAATTGTAGCTGTGCCAGATGTTCCTTGTAGCAAGGTGGGACCTTAACATACCTCAAATGCTGCCCAAGTTTGCATCATGAACCCTCGTAGGTATGAACAGTGATCTGAAAGCTTCTGAGCTGATAGGCATTATGCCTGCCTTAGGCCTTAGCAGTTGCTCTTCAATGATCATTGCATCAACTAACTGTAAAAAAATTCGACTTAGTTGATTTGGCGTAGGGACCAAACGAGACATCTTTATTTGAGCCAGCATCTTGCTGTAGCCTGCTTTACTTTCATTTGTCAGAGGTCTTTCAAAAGTACAAATGTGAAGGGCTTCCATGCTTGAAAATGTATGGATTTGTGAAAACATCATGTTGTACCCTTCCTTCAAAAATCCATGGTCGTTAAGAAGTACATGATGCGATTCTGTATTTTATCATCGACCTGACCTATTATATTAGATTAAACACTTGTCATGGACTTTAAGACTGGTATTTCTAACTGTGCAATTGTACATCGATTATGGTATTGCTTGATGTT
The DNA here is from genome assembly GCF_000442705.2 of Elaeis guineensis. Lineage (NCBI taxonomy): Eukaryota > Viridiplantae > Streptophyta > Magnoliopsida > Arecales > Arecaceae > Elaeis > Elaeis guineensis. The sequence goes on from NC_026001.2 coordinate 33,985,441, forward strand.
TAGCTTCAAACTACAAATGGTGTTTTGGAGATGATCTTGGTGCAACTCCCAGAATCAATCCCCATGCTGCATAGTTGTCCATTGCAATGTATTCTTGTCTGGAAAATATTCGATCGATGTACTCTGTTTTGGAAAATATTGCTTCATCTTGAATCTTCATGATCACTTTCCTATATGTAATGGGAAGAAGTTAAAGAATGATGCAATGCATGTTTCTCTACTTTATTATTAAAACTCTTTTTATCACTTTCTTTGGCTTCAAGACAGACACTCTTTGGCCTTCTATTCAGAGCCAGCATTGGTGATGAGACAAGCCTTATCAGCAAGTGTCACCAACTGATTAGGGCATCATAGAGAAGTGCTCAAATCGTTTGCACGTAAAGCATCATATATTAGTTATTGATGTGAAACTTGTGCCTAGTTCATTTTTGCACTTGATAGATGTGCTAGCTTGTGGCTTGCGGCTACAGAAGCTGTTGGTGTCTTTGATTGGTTTAAGTTTCTGGTATGACATATGCAGATTTGAAAAAAAATCTGAAGAAACTTCACAGTTGATCTTTTCATCTATTCCTTAATTCTATTGCCATATACACAGCATTCATTAGTGTATAATGGATGGTACGCTGTAACGGTCCATACCAGGCAATACCATGTTGTACCAGTACTGAATCGGTTCGCAGTATGGGAGGTGAATTGAGTATTGGTATGCTGAATAAACTCCATATCAGGCATACCGATATTGTACCATGTTGGTATTAGTACACAGTCGCATACCAAGATTGTGAACCTTGGCATAAAGTATGCTTGTAGCTAAGCTTTGAGACTTGGGGGTTTAAACTTGCAATTAAGATCATAACATTCTTGACCCATGAAGATTCAGGAGTCGCCATGCTGTATAACCTAGCAATATACTCCTTGATTGCCAAACTCCATGACCTGAAATGTGTGAACTACAATAGGAGCCATTGCTTGTAGTTTGGAGGCATGAATCAATGAATCATTGCTGCTTCTGTCTTGATGGTGGGACAATTATGTTGGTGACACTTGGTACATCATTCACCATGTATGTGGTGTATCCTCTATTTCAATAAACAAAAGTCGACACGCTTGTGAAAGTTGGTCCCACTTGAAGTAGTTTTCACTTGAGTGAACCCAGATAAGGAGGATCTCTAGATTTTGTCAATAATCCATGATGCAATCAACCATCTCGAGTTTTGTTTCACATCATGGAGCAATTCTTTGATCTCAACTCATAGGGCAAGAGTTTCTTGAGGGAATGCCCGAACATTGACATATGGATGTTGTGGGATAGAAAAAATCTAATTTCGATACGTTTTTCATCTCTAGCTTCATTTCAATAAATAGATGTCAACACTCCTTTAAAAGCTGGTCCCACTTGAAGTAGCTTTCAAGAGCATAAATCCAAATCAAGACGACCCAAGGATTATATCCACCATGAAATCAGCCAACTCAAGATTTGTTTCATGGTCTATTTCAACAACTCTTTGATCTCCACTCGGACGAGTAGGAATTTCTATATTTAGCATCTGAGCATTTACCTATGGAAGTTGTGGAACTGAAGAAGATCTAATACTAAATCTTGCATCACCAGGATTTTGAATTTGAAGAACTGATGATCCAAAAGTTTGCTTTAATGTATTTGATTTTGCTGAAGTCACTTCCTATTGAAGATCGCAACTTCTTGTTCAGTTCCCTTGTAGACTTGGACAAAGGCCTGAAGTTGATTTTCTAATTTTACATTGGAGATCATAGTGGGAAAAGGAGAAAAGAGACCAAAGAAAGAAAGAGGATGAATTGGAACAAGAAACTGGGTTTCATATCCAACTGAAGCAGGATTACATTATCACAACATGCAAAAGAGCCAGAAGAATAGGTCAGGTGAAGTTTTTAACTGGATTAATCATTGGCTGTCCAAGACATGAGAACAGGAAGCAGGGAACCAGGGTCTGTTGTTTCAGCATTGGTTACTGATCAAGGACCGGTAGCCATATGGGATATGGTACCAAAATTGTGAACCTTGCTATTTCATATTGAATGAGAATCCTGATTCCTGATTGTGCCCAGCACCATTATGAACATTATTCATGCCACAGTAATGCATGAACAATTACCTTATCCCTTATGAACTTTTAAAACTAATCTGAATATTTATTACCAATAAAATATAAATCTCCTCAATCTCTAGGGCTGTTGGATGAGACTATGAGAGAGCATTTGTGCTCACTTCATAGATGTTCCTCTAAGAGGGTGGGATCCTACAATACATTTTTTGTGCACGCCCACCAAGAAAAATATTTTGTTTCAGCCTCCACTGGTACAACAGTGATCGAGAACTTTTGGGGCTGATTTTTTTAGCTGTTGAACCCTTTCAGGGGCCTTAAGCAGCAAATTTTCAATGATTATTGCATCATATTGATTGTGAGTAGATGAGGACCTACGGTAAGATTGTAGGTTGTAAATGAAAGCTCATACATGTGAACTGAAAGAAAGGAGGCAAGGTATGCAGGATGGATCTGTGTTGTTGCTTCAAGTAGGAGAGAGGAGCGAGCTATGAACAATATATCAAAGACAAACCGATGAAAACAAACTTGAATGCATTTATTAGCTTTTGATTGGCTGTTTGTGCATATGGGAGAGGGAGGGAAGGAGTTCAAAAGGCAATACACTGGGTTAATCTGCATCGTTAAATAGGGAGATGATGGGAAGTGGATCATAAGAAGTGAGTGGGTATGATGTTATCTGTAAGACTATAACTACAGGGATATGCCTTCTGAAAACTTGTGCTTTTGTATAGTTATTTTAGCACAAACTTATGGAGAGTTTATAAGTAAATATGGTTGATAATCAATTCTATATTTCAAAATGTAAGTTGTGTAAATAAATGTTGTATATTTTTATAGTGATCTTTCTTTCATTTTGGTCATGTACTACTAAGGACCTCTTTGGTAGGCTGAATAGAGGTGGAATGGCCCACATCTTATTCCCGGTTCATGTTTCCAAGTGTTTGTTGCAAACAGCGATTGTTGCCGCTCGGAACAAGGTTATATCTTAACACAAATGTAGGAGAGAGATGGCATGATTCTATTCTACCATTTTAGTGGAATAGACTGATACAGCATTCTCCCAATTTTGTTTTTGTCCTCATCCACTTTTTGATAATATGGAAAGTGGGGAGGGTGATTTTTCCTGGGTTAAAATCTAAATCAGTGTATCAAATGCACATTAAACCTATGCACTTATTCCTTGCATTTATCCTTCCAACCAAAAGGACAAAACTCCTATTCCATGGAACAAGTCCTGTCCATTCAAACTTATCCTGATAAGCTTCTCTTATCCTTTCATTATTTATTTTGCAGCCAAAAGCTGCCCGGCAGTCTAGGTTTTTTATAGAAAGTCAGGAAAACTAGGAAAATTGGGGACTCGCAAACATTGTGAAGTCGTTTGGAGGCCTCATCATATGTGAAGCCCACATCCTTAGGACAACTAATCATTGTATTACCTTAGTGATTTGATATAGGTCTCTCCAGCACAACGCATCAACTCACACAGTGGTATACATATTGCATGAGAAAATATGCCATCAAATGGAATATCACAGTCAGTTTTAGCTTAGTATTAACTTTAGGCATCTTTAACTGTGTTTCGGATGCTTGAAAATCTTCTAAAAGTACCTTGGTTTCTTCAACCATTTCATAGGACTCTGAGACCACTCTGGGAGGTACGGGCTAGTCCAAATGTCATCTATGCAATGCATCATTTATCAAGTGATACATCGAGCTTAGCTGTTGGGGGACTTGATGGTGTACTTCGCATTCTTAATCAAAGTACTGGTGAAATCATGTCCAGCTTGGTCGTAAATTTTTCCTTGAAGGGCAATAAGGAGGTTGTTGAGAAGAAGAAGGCAAGTGTGCTCTCTGGAGTCTCCTTTGTGGAAAGCATTCCTAGATACTTGCGGCCTCCCATCACTTGTCTGGCTGTCGGCATGAAGAAGGTTGTCACTACTCACAATGAGAAGTTTGTTAGGGTATGGAGATTCCATGAATAGTTAATTGGGGATTAATCTCTCTCTCTCTCTCTCTCTCATATGGGGGTTTGGAACTAGCAATTCATTTTGTTGTGAAATTTGAATATGCTAACCATGTGTTTTCATCTCCTTGAGCTGCGGTGATGGATCTGATATGGATACAGTTCTAACGCTAAAATAATTGTTCGTGTATTTTATCCTTTTCTTGCTGAGTACAGAGTTTGGTTAACTAAAATATTGCATATGTCTGGTAAATCTCTTGTTATGCATCTCTCAGCTAGGTTAGCTACAGTTCTGATCTTGTTTCCAGAAGTGCATGGGCTGCCACCATTCGGCTTGCTATGCTAGTTGAGCAATTCTTTGTGAACACTGGAGCTGCTAGTGATCATTCAGACTTGTTACCTTCCACATGGTGTTTCACTTCACTTAATTTTTGTATTGATCTTCAGGTTCATGGTCTGCGGAGTGAAATTGCATGTTGCTAGTATCTACCCTAAAGTTAATGTTGTTTATGAGCGTGAAAGATACAAAATCATAAGAAAAATAGAGAATTCATTGAAAACTTGCAGTGAAAATATGCAAGTAATTATTTTCTTTCCAGCCTACAGATGCTAGGTCTAGTTCTAGGCTGGTTGCTGGGGTAGAGAGCGCAGGCAGCTGCATTTTGTGGGCCTATGAGACCCAAGAAACCCTGGAGCCAATACATGAAACTAATTTAGAGAGAGGTGTAGATGCTAAACTTGAGCTAGAGAAAGTATTCCTGCAACCCTCGTAGTTGGTCCTTTGGGAAACTGAGGTTCTAGGTCTATCCCTCTCTAAGGTGTAAATGAGAGATGTTAGAGAATAGGAAATAAAGTCTTCATCCATATTTGTTGCAAACAAATAGATGAATCAATTGCATTCTGGTGATGTTTTTGTTCGTTTTAAAAAGATAACTGACAAGTTGGATATTAGTTATATCTATATTCCTTTTAATCAAGAAGTTTAAATATATAGTTGATAACTTTAGTAATGCTAGAACATGATGGCAGTGAGATAGTCATGAAAGATGACGAAAAGTAAACAAAGTCTGGGTTAATGTTTGTGGAACTGTCTTTGTACAAAATTATATGTTTGATAAAGTTGTGCTGTCTTGGTATCAATTCCGCATCAGAAATATATTGGTGCAGCATTGGTAGGGTTGGTTTGATATACTGACATTTGGTATGTCTTTTGTATCGCATATTGGTTCGTATTGGTACAGTAAGGTATACTTGATAGTCCGGATATCATCGACTGACAAGGTGTACTTTAGTTGATATGCACATTAACTTAAATTACCAATTAGAATTGAATCCTTGAATATTAATTAGATGCGTGCATCTAATGAAACAAATATTAGCCAAATGGACTAAATAATCGGCAGGTTTATCTGCTTTTGTATTAATAGCCTTGTGAGACTGCAAATTATCCATAAGCTAAAATAAACCACATGCTACACTGCCAGATATAAATTTGCAACTATTTTTAGGCATATGCTGGAAAAACACGTATAAAATATTCACTGCACCAATCTTTCATAGCCACTTTTATTTATTTGCACGGATGGAGTCCAGAATCTCTAGATAATAATCAGTGAGATCATGAGTAACATTAGGAAAATATTTAAACACGAAAGATACAACCATTTAACCGTTTACACGAAATATGTATACACCTTTAAATTAAATAGTTGATACTAAAATGTTGCACGGGAGAACATCCAAAAAAATACCGCCTAATCACCGGAAAAACTAATGTCTGCTATACGTTGCTCTAAACCATTCCCTTCAGCAACCTGACATGTTTGGGCTGAACATATCTATTGATTTCCATAAATTGGTTTGATGAAAATGTGTTGAATGCCCTCGAAATCTCCATCTGGAATCACAATTGTATTATAAGCTTATAGTCATCCCACCATAATCTCTTAAAACAAGCATTAACCCTCCAAACCAAATTAGAATATCAGAATTGGATTATAAGTTAATTAATTTTCAAACATAATTGTTATCAAATAGTTATTTGTATATATTATATCATATATTTATATTTTTCTAAAATTTAATATTTTTCTATATTTTCTAAATGAGTCAATTTATATAATTTAAGATTGTTCAAATCGTGTCTATTTGATAATTGTGATCCAATGACCGGTCTATTAGAACTTTATGGGGCAATAAAACTTATTTGCAGGAGAAGCCATCGATGCCATCAACGATCTTTGAGATCAGTTTACCTGCAATCATAAGAAAAAATCAAGCTAGATATGCTCCTCGCTGTTCACGGCCGCATCTTGGTTTTTCAATCCTAACTCCAAGTATTCCTATTGGAAATGGCCTCATAAGCTCTTAGATGAGTCAGGAACCAAGTCCATAGGGGTGTTCTTTTATAATATGCCTCATCCATCAAAAGCATATCTGAATCAGTTATAAAGACCGAGATAGACATTATTTATAATGGTTATGTAGAGTTAATCTTTATCACAATAACCATCAAGTATATTCTTATCATTTTATCGGATGTTTATCTATAGTTAGAGTTTAGATAAACACTAAACTAACTAAAACAAATTTCAATACGTGTTAGTGTGGGCTACATCTAATGGTGCTTAATCAGATAAATTCTAACATTCTCCCACTTGATCCAACCTAACATAATCATCTTCATTTTAATTATTTAAAATATTTAAAAATTTTTAATAAAATTTTATGCTGGATCTAATAATTGAAAAATTGATATGGATCCATATTTAAAAACTTAATCGTTACATGGATATACGCTATATACTTGATTATAAAATAATTATCAGTATGAATCATGACGGCAAACATATTACAATCAGCACACAATCTTTCATATATCACAATGCTAATGACACATCATAATTAAGTTCTTTATATTAAATTTTATTTTATAAATAAATGGAACTTTATACCTATTCCTTGATCTTCTTTATATCATATAGTAAATAGTTTATCAGCATAAATTAAAATAAATTAAACTTTATTATAAATCCATAGTGTCCAATATATATTAATCATGAAATGATCTATTGAATTCCATATGATCACATGATTTCTCAAAATTCTGAAAATGAGTCTTTAGTCAACGGATCTACAATTATCAGCTTTGTATAATATGTTCCATAGACATTATGTCCTTTATTCTCTCACGAAGAGCCAAGTATTTACTATCAATATACATGTTGATGCTTGTAATCTTTGTACAATAAGAAAATCTTACTACAGAATTATCATAATATATTTTTATCGATTTGATAATAGAGTCAATAATTTCAAATCTTATGATAAAATTTTGTAACCATATAGCTTATGAGGAAGTCTTGTATAGGCTATATACTTTGCTTCCATAGTGAATGTACTAAACAAGATCTTATTTTATACTCATTCATGATATAGCACCTCTTCTAGGTAGAAAGATGTATTTGGTAATAGACTTCCTACTATTGATGCATCTATTAAAGTTTGAATCCTAATAGATCATTACTTCATAATATCAGATCGATTGTATATGAGCATTTAAATTTTTATACCTTACAGATAATGTATGATTTTCTTTATAGCTTTTCAATGCTCCATTTTTGGATCATGTTGATAATGTCTAAGCATTGATGCAGTCAAAGCAAAGTCTGAATGCATACAAACATAGGCATAGGTCAAACTCCTAATAACAATGCATAGGTTATGAACCTTATTTTCTCTCTCTTTATCTCAATTCTTAGATATTGAGATTTATTAAATTTATTATCCTTACAATAAAAACATACTTAGAAAAATATTTTTCATCCTAAATTTAATACTATAGATATGTAGTCCTTTAAGATGGTCCAAGCAGCCCTTAAGGATATATCTCGGGAATCATAATACCAATAGTATAAGCGGCTTCACCAATATCTTAGATCTCAAAATTTTAGGATAGAAAATGTTTGGTTTCCTACTGGCAAGTATATATTATAGATATAATATCAGAATTATGAACGTACTCTTGCTAACCTTGGGGTATACATTAATTAATAGTATGTTTTTTTTAACCCAAAGAAGTGACCATCTCATTAAATTTGAGATATTACTATCTAGAAGCTTGTTTAAGACCATAAATAGATTTTCTTTAATCTGCAAACCATATGCTCTTATCCACTAATAACAAAACTCTCGGATTATTTCATGTAAACCTCTTCCTCTAAATCACTATTGAGAAAGGCCGTTTTCACATCTATCTATGAAGCTCTAAGTCAAAATAAGCCATTAAAGCCATAATAATCTAAATAGTCTTTTGATAAAATAGAAGAATAGGTTTTTTAAAGGCCAATACCTTTCTTTTGTATGAATTCTTTTGCCACAAGTCTGATTTTATATCATTCGACCTTTCCAATGAGATTTTTTTGACCATAAAGATCCATTTGCAATCTATTGTTTGCACCTCTTTAAGTAAGTCAACTTATGTCTAGATGTTGTTGTTATCCATAAAGCCTAGCTTTTTTTCATGTCATCTAACTATTATAAGGAGTCATCATCTTCCATGGCTTGTAAGAACATCTCAAGGTCATACCCTTTTCTCCATATTAGTCTACTACACTATATAATTAGAAGATATAGCAGATTTTCTTATTTTAGTAGATTTTTAGAGAGCTATCTCTTGATCTGCTCATGGTGGTAGTTGAACAATTGTTTCTTCGATAATAGGAACCTTATGTGATGGAACTTGATGAAGTGGTGGTCCCTCCCGAATATTATCTCTAGGAATAATAATAGGAATCATCACTTCAATCTGCTTTTCAGATACAAAATTTATTTTTATATTTTCTCAAACATAATATTTTAAGGTTCTCCACTCCCACTAAATATGTCATCTTCTAGAAATCCAGCTTTATTAGTTTCTACCATATGTGATATATGAGATGGATAATAGAATCCATATCCTTTTGACTTCTTTGAATAATCAATAAAAAAAATCACTGATCATTTTGAGATTCATCTTTTCTTGTGAGTTATAAACTTTGACTTTAGCTGGACAACCCCATATACACATATATCCTAAGTTAGATTTGCTACCAGTCTATAGCTCATAAGGAGATCTTTAAATTACCTTAGCGGGACCTTATATAATATATATGTAGCTATCTTTACAGTCTCACCTCATAAGAAAATAGGTAGGTAAAATAACTTATCACAATCTGAATCATTTCTTTAAGCATTCGATTTCTTCTTTCAGTTATACCCTTCTAACCTGGTGTACTTAACATTGTGTATTGGAATACAATGTCTTATTCGTTTAAAATTTTATTAATTATCTTGGCCTTTGTCCCATCTCTATGTATTTACCATAGTATTTATCACCTTTGTCGGATCTGACTATTTTTATCACTTTTTCTGATTGTCTCTCTAATTTTATTTTGAAATTTCTTAAAGGCCTAAAAACATCAGTCCTATCAAACAGAAGATATATATATATATATATATCATGAATAATCATCAATTAATATGATAAAATACACATACTAGACATGGGGAAAAGATCTTCATGCATAATGTGAATGATTTTCAAAGTTTCATCAATCCTCCTGGCACCCTTCTTAAATGTATATATTTGCTTTTCTTTATATAGTTAATACATATCACATAGAAAAGAATATGAAAACTAACTCTAGAATCTAAGACTAACCTATAGTATCCAATTGTCTTAATAAATAAACATGTTTGAAATCCAATGATAATGGATTGTTCACTTTCAATCAGAGGCCTACTTGATAGAAAGCCCTGCAAGTTTTTAACAATGTGCATAAATGCATTAGAGTTAATGCACCAAATAAAATTAGAAATATTTATTAAACTTGATTCAAAATACATACAAAAGTAAAGGGTATTTTTCTTTTACAGTCACTTTTCATATTTTATGCATTTTTTCTTTAAATATCCTTCCTTTTTGTAGAAGAATTATTTGACAATTAATGGATGCATCTAATGCCACACTAATTCTTTCTTTCTTTGGATACATCATTTTATTTACCTGCTCTTCCATTAACTTGATGTGTGTTGATCCAAAGATTGATTTTGATGAATACAAAATATTTAAGTACTTATTTTGATATTAATGAATTGTTGAAGTTTTTGTGAAGAAAATTTCAGGAAGGCAAAGTTATTCTTGAGAAACATTTATTGAATACCAAGTTTTGGAGTTGAAGAAAACTAAATGAATATAGCTACATCATGAGAAATCAAGTGGAACAGACAAAAAGTCGATCCTTAGATTCAAAGAATCAACTCTAGCACACATATGTGAAGTGGCACAGACTAAGAATCGACCCCCTACTTGACCTCGGATCAACTCTCTCAAGAAAGACAAAGAACTGCATTCTACAAATCAGTCTTCAAGCCGACTCCTACTTCTATCGAGCCAATTCATAGTTTACTCGAGTCAACCCTAACTTGATCTCGGATTGACTCGACTATGGCTAACAGTTCTAATTGCTAATTCTAAAAAAAATTTAAAATTGCTCAGGTGGTTTCCAACGACTAGTTTTTGGTCTCCAATATTTAGAAATAGTTTTTTTAGTTCTTTTAGAGGTTTTAAAGGTTACTAAATAAAAAAAAAGCCAAGAAAGAGAGAAAAATAAAGTGAAAACCTAAGAATATTCATAAGAGAGCTACAAGCATCTAACTCTTTAAAAATCTTGAAGCATTCAAGTGTTTTCAATACATTGATTGCAAACTTCCTCCACTTATTCTCCAAAGAGCTTCATCAACTTTTTATTTACTCTTTTAGGAGCTTTTTCTGTGTTTACAATTGTATCACTCCTTCATTGTAAATAAGTTTTAAGTGGGATTAAAACTTGAGGAAAAGCAATGTCCAAGTCTTAAATTGGATTAGAATTGTTGTGAAAGTCTAGAATTGGCTTGAGGGTATGGTTTTAATTGATTTTCACTTAGAAAATCAATTGAATTTTAATTGTGAGCCTAAAAAATAGTCAAACTGTAATCTAAGGAGAGATTATAGTAAAATTTCTAAGGATGGCTTGGGGAGTAGACGTAGATTCTGAGTTTGATACCGAACCACTATAAAAATTTGATGTTTGTATGTGGCTTCTTATTTCTTTATATTACTTTTTATTTGCATCATTGTTTTAGTGTTTATTATTTAGCATTCACTTACTTCACATGGCCTGATATTTGTGTACAGCAAGTTTCAATTTTCAATCCAACTCAACCCCTCCTCTTTGGTTGTCTCTCTAAACCACAAGTGGTATCAAAGACTAATGCTCAGCCTGACTTGATCTAATAATCAAAAGTTAAAGATCAAATGACAGCCCAAATTGATGCATCTTTTGTCGAAGGATAATCGACCAATAAACCTCCTTTGTTTAATGGCACAACTACATATACTAGAAAGTACATTTGTGCATCTTTATAAAAATAATTGATTATGACCTTTAGAGTGTCATAATCAATGACCCATAATCATAGTAGATTGCACGTCACACCCAAATCAGAAAAAGATTGGGATGATCTTGATAAAAAAATGATTCAATTAAATGCTAAAGCTATGAATATTCTTTATTGCTCGCTAGATGCTAATGAATTCTGTTGGTGCAAAAATCCACTTGCGCCGGAGAAGCTGGAGTCGAGGGAGTCGCGGTCGCCGTCGGGACCTGCAAAGGAAGTCTAAACCAGAGGTGGGGTTGCTCCGGCAAGACCCTCCGATGCTCAAGTCAGTTCTCTGCCTCAACAAGAATGGAGTGCTCGAACGGAGAATTTAGCAGAGTTTTGAGGTAAAAATTAAGAGCTTATTGAATAACGTATCTGGGGCCCCCTTTTATAGGCGGAGGGGGCAGTAGCCTGATAGTGACGCCTGTAACCGTCTGGCAGTGGGCTGCCCAGGGTCAGACGGAGTTTGTTGCGAAGAGTAGTGGAGTGGACCCGTGGCCATCACCGAGGCGTGCCACGTGGAGTCTGCCGCGGGAGTGGAGCGGCGTCTGTTGTCGCGACTTGCCAGCGGATGGGAGAATGCGCGGTATCCGTCGCAGGAAGTGGAGTAGGATCGTGGCAGTTATTGTGGCCTGCCAGGGAGTAGTGGAGCTGCGCGGGATCCGTCGTAGGAAGTGGAGCAGTGCTGTGACCGTTACTGTGCCTGTCAGGGAGTGATGGAGCTGCGCGGAATCTACCGCAGGAAGTGGAGCAGGATCATGGCCGTTATTGTGGCCTGCCTGGGAGTGCAGATCCATCGGCTGAAGTTCGGCAGCAGTCGGAGCTGATGACGGAGTCCGGCTCCCGTAGGAGTCCGGGCGGAGTCCTCCTTGCGGTTGGAGTCGTGGGCGGAGCCCGGCTCCCGTGGGAGTTTGGGCGGAGTCCCTGCAATTAAAGTCAGGTGCGAAGTCCGGCTCCCATAGGAGTCTGGACAGAGCTTACCGGCAGTCGAGGTTGGCGACGAAGCCCGGCTCCCATAGGAGTCCGGGCGAGTCCCGCTTGAGGTCGGAGTCGTAGGCGGAGCCTGGCTCCCGTGGGAGTCCGGGAGGAGTCCTCTCGGAGTTGAAGTCACGGGCGGAGCCCGGCTCCCGTAGGAGTCCGGGCGGAGTCCCTGCAATTAAAATCAGGTGCGAAGTCTGGCTCCCATAGGAGTCCGGACGGAGCTTACCGGCAGTCGAAGTTGGCGACGGAGCCGGCTCCCGTAGGAGTCCGGACGGAGTCCCGCTTGAGGTCGGAGTCGTAGGCGGAGCCCGGCTCCCGTGGGAGTTGGGCGGAGTCCTCTCGGAGTTGAAGTCGCGGGCGGAGCCCGGCTCCCGTAGGAGTCCGGGCGGAGTCCCCTGCAATTAAAGTCAGGCGCGAAGTCCGGCTCCCATAGGAGTCCGGACGGAGCTTACCGGCAGTCGAAGTTGGCGATGGAGCCCGGCTCCCGTAGGAGTCCGGGCGGAGTCCCGCTTGAGGTCGGAGTCGTAGGCGGAGCCCGGCTCCCGTGGGAGTCCGGGCGGAGTCCTCTCGGAGTTGAAGTCGCGGGTGGAGCCGGCTCCCGTAGGAGTCCGGGCGGAGTCCCCTGCAATTAAAGTCAGGCGCGAAGTCCGGCTCCCATAGGAGTCCGGACGGAGCTTACCGGCAGTCGAGGTTGGCGACGGAGCCCGGCTCCCGTAGGAGTCCGGCGGAGTCCCGCTTGAGGTCGGAGTCGTAGGCGGAGCTCGGCTCCCGTGGGAGTCCGGGCGGAGTCCTTTCGGAGTTGAAGTCGCGGCGGAGCCCGGCTCCCGTAGGAGTCCGGGCGGAGTCCCCTGCAATTAAAGTCAGGCGCGAAGTCCGGCTCCCATAGGAGTCCGGACGGAGCTTACCGGCAGTCGAGGTTGGCGACGGAGCCCGGCTCCCGTAGGAGTCCGGGCGGAGTCCCGCTTGAGGTCGGAGTCGTAGGCGGAGCCCGGCTCCCGTGGGAGTCCGGGCGGAGTCCTCTCGGAGTTGAAGTCCGGGCGGAGCCCGGCTCCCGTAGGAGTCCGGGCGGAGTCCCCTGCAATTAAAGTCAGGCACGAAGTCCGGCTCCCATAGGAGTCCGGACGGAGCTTACCGGCAGTCGAAGTTGGCGACGGAGCCCGGCTCCCGTAGGAGTCCGGGCGGAGTCCCGCTTGAGGTCGGAGTCGTAGGCGGAGCCCGGCTCCCGTGGGAGTCCGGGCGGAGTCCTCTCGGAGTTGAAGTCGCGGGCGGAGCCCGGCTCCCGTAGGAGTCCGGGCGGAGTCCCTGCAATTAAAGTCAGGCGCGAAGTCCGGCTCCCATAGGAGTCCGGACGGAGCTTACCGGCAGTCGAAGTTGGCGACGGAGCCCGGCTCCCGTAGGAGTCCGGGCGGAGTCCCGCTTGAGGTCGGAGTCGTAGGCGGAGCCCGGCTCCCGTGGGAGTCCGAGCGGAGTCCTCTCGAGTTGAAGTCGCGGGCGGAGCCGGCTCCCGTAGGAGTCCGGGCGGAGTCCCCTGCAATTAAAGTCAGGCGCGAAGTCCGGCTCCCATAGGAGTCCGGACGGAGCTTACCGGCAGTCGAGGTTGGCGACGGAGCCCGGCTCCCGTAGGAGTCCGGGCGGAGTCCCGCTTGAGGTCGGAGTCGTAGGCGGAGCCCGGCTCCCGTGGGAGTCCGGGCGGAGTCCTCTCGGAGTTGAAGTCGCGGGCGGAGCCCGGCTCCCGTAGGAGTCCGGGCGGAGTCCCCTGCAATTAAAGTCAGGCGCGAAGTCGGCTCCCATAGGAGTCCGGACGGAGCTTACCGGCAGTCGAAGTTGGCGACGAGCCCGGCTCCGTAGGAGTCCGGGCGGAGTCCCGCTTGAGGTCGGAGTCGTAGGCGGAGCCCGCTCCCGTGGGAGTCGGGCGGAGTCCTCTCGGAGTTGAAGTCGCGGGCGGAGCCCGGCTCCCGTAGGAGTCCGGGCGGAGTCCCCTGCAATTAAAGTCAGGCGCGAAGTCCGGCTCCCATAGGAGTCCGGACGGAGCTTACCGGAGTCGAGGTTGGCGACGGAGCCCGGCTCCCGTAGGAGTCCGGGCGGAGTCCCGCTTGAGGTCGAGTCGTAGGCGGAGCCCGGCTCCCGTGGGAGTCCGGGCGGAGTCCTTTCGGAGTTGAAGTCGCGGCGGACCCGGCTCCGTAGGAGTCCGGGCAGAGTCCCCTGCAATTAAAGTCAGGCGCGAAGTCCGGCTCCCATAGGAGTCCGGACGGAGCTTACCGGCAGTCGAGGTTGGCGACGGAGCCCGGCTCCCGTAGGAGTCCGGGCGGAGTCCCGCTTGAGGTCGGAGTCGTAGGCGGAGCCCGGCTCCCGTGGGAGTCCGGGCGGAGTCCTCTCGGAGTTGAAGTCGCGGGCGGAGCCCGCTCCCGTAGGAGTCCGGGCGGAGTCCCCTGCAATTAAAGTCAGGCGCGAAGTCCGGCTCCCATAGAGTCCGGACGGAGCTTACCGGCAGTCGAGGTTGGGACGGAGCCCGGCTCCCGTAGGAGTCCGGGGAGTCCCGCTTGAGGTCGGAGTCGTAGGCGGAGCCCGCTCCCGTGGGAGTCCGGCGGAGTCCTTTCGGAGTTGATTCTGCTGAGAACTTCGGCTGTGGGTATTTTGTACCCAACACCAGTCCCCTACTTCCGAGTTTGAATTTCGAATGAAGAAGTACAGAGATATAGCCGAAGTTGTCCCCTCGAATCCTGCGCACGGCGCCCCCATATATTTTTGCATTAAATGTGCGCGTGCTGGAGTCTTTTCGAATCGGGGCGATACGAAGGGACCCTTCGAAATTTTGCCAGTACACTGGCCCAGGTACGGTCCATAATGGCCCTGCCGATTCGTCAGCCGCTTTTAGCCGCCCACCGGGGGGACACGTGTCTGACGCGGGCTGGCCTGGGGGGATTCGCGATCATTATGGCGCCGGATCCCAGGGTCTATTTAAACCCGTCCTTCCACCTTTAGGGCCCTACTCCGTTCCAAAGTTTTTATCTGTGTTGTCTTCCCTTCGAGAGCCCTGTCTCAGTTGGCATCTTCTCGAGCCGTAGGCGCCCTCCAAATCATCCCTCTGGTCCCTCAGAGCGATCTAGGTTAGTTCCGGCACCTTCAACCTTCTTCCCACCACTTAGGGACTTCTTCTCTGTCATTATTTTTGTATTCCTCCGAGTTAGTTTCCTGTGACCTCTCGCCCCTCATCCGGTCCGTCTTCTTAGGGATCTTTAGAGCTCTCCTTCAAACCTACCCGAAATGTCGTCTGGCTCTTCTGCTCCCTGCAGTTCCGGGAGTTCTTCCGCCTCAAACCCCCAGGTCCCTTGCTCTGTAAACGAACCTGCGTCTGGGCTGGGCTCCGCCAATTTTTGCACCGGGCGCCATTCCATGTTCCTGACTCCGGAGGAACTCCTTCTGATAAGGGTTCAGTATGGAGTTCCTCCGGAGTACGACTTGAGCTGCCTGGCCCTTCTGACCGGGCCAGCACTCCCCCATCCGATCATTTTTGTCTGTATCAGGAAGCGTTCCGTGCCGGACTCTGGCTTCCGCTTCCTTCCTTTGTTGTTGCCCTCTTCCGCTTCTTAGACATCTCTTGGCTTTCGTGGCCCCGAATTCTTTTAGGTTTTTGATAGATTTCTCTCTCTTTGCCACGTAGTCGAGGTCCAACCGTCCCTCTCCCTGTTTAGGCACTTCTATACTTTCAAACGTCATCCTTCGACGAAGGACTGGTGGTACTTCTCCCCCCAGTTCGGTAAGAAGGGGTTGCTGAAAGGTGCCCCTTCTTCAATCCACAATTGAAAGGGAAATACCTCTTCGTCCACTGCCCGACCTGAGGCTGGGCCTGCCCCCTTAGGGCTCTTTGAGGGATTCTGTTCGTCGGGCCCCTAGTCTGGGGGAGGATGACCTCCAGGCTGCCCGGAAGCTTCTTGCCTATTCCGCTCCTTCCCTTCCCAATCTTCTGAGGGAGCAATTTCTTTTCAACATCGGCCTGAGCCCCCAGGATCCTGCGAGTATTCATCTTTTCCTTTATCTTCTCTTTTCATGCCTTTTCCTTTTTCTTTCCCTTTTTACCTCTTCTTCCTTCTCTCTCTTTTTCCCTCTGTTTCTTTCTTTCTTTCTTTCCCCTTTTTTTTTTTTTTTTTTGATCTTTGACTCTTGATTGATTGGTTCGCTTCTTTTTCTTCTTTCTTTTTTTCTTTTTTTTTTTTTTTTTTTTAAGGGATGGACGCCGAAGCAGCGCGGATGCTTGCCAGGGGCCTCAGGGTCCACAAGAGAAAGGGCGTCGCAACCTCCGGATCGGCGAAGAGGGTCAGGGCGGAGGAGTCGAGCTTGGCCGCACCTGCCCAGGCGGCCCCAGTGATTAACATTCCCTCGGATGCCGAGGCAACGGCTCCCCGGGCCTCCTCGAGGAGTCCGCCGACTGGGGCCCCTGTTTCGGGGTCCGCTCCACGGAGGCGCCCGTGGCCGAGAGGGGAAGAGGAAGAAATCGATGGCCGCAGGGTGAGTAGCCGCCGAACTGCCACCGACGAGTCCCTCTGCTCCGAAGAGGGGCCGGAGAATCTCTTCAATGTCAGGGATTTGATCAGGCGGTTGATCGACGGCTGCATTCTGCCGACATCGTCGAGAGGATCGACCGCGCCGATCCTGAGCAGCGAGCCTGGGACTCTTTGGGGTCCTTCCTTAAGGTAAGCAAATCTTTATTTACCTGGCTACTCGGCCTTTGTTCTGATTCCCTAGCTGTCCTTGCAGATTGGGCACCAGCTCCTCGCCAATATCGAGGTGGTGAACCGTGCGAGGAGGAACATCCTCCAGGTGGAGGAGCACTGCCGGGCCGAGGTTGCTCGCCTCCAAGCGAAGACGGCCGAAGTAGCCGCCCTCCAAGAGGCCCTGGAAAGAGAGAAACAAGCCCGGGAGGAGGAGAGGCAGACCTTGGAGGAGTCGGCGAGAAGGGCGAGGCCGAGGTCGCCAACTTGGCTGAGCAGATTTCGGTCTTGATCTCAGAGGCCAGAGTCCTTGCGGTAGAGAAAAATTCAGAGTCCTAAGGTCTTGTTGATTGCAGCTCGGAGACTCTGACCCTACTTCCAAGGACACACCGTGACACTACTCACCGACCAACCAATCAAGGCGTTTTGCATCGGGCGGACACCTCCGGGAGAATGGCAAAATAGCGATCGAGCTCACGAAATTCGACATCAACTACCGACCCAGACAGCAGTGAAGGCCCAAATACTGGCAGATTTCATAGTAGAGTGCACCATCCCAGAGGAGGCTGAACCTGAGCAAAGCAAAGTTGACAACCTGAAGTCTCAACTGAACTCCCCCAACGAAGAGGCCAATCCCTCCGATCGCTTTTGGACCCTCTATGTGGACGGATCTTCCAACATGTCGGGCGCAGGTGCAGGCCTGATCTTGGTCAGTCCAGAGGGAGTCATCATGGAGTACGCTCTGCATTTCGAGTTCCCCACAACAAACAATGGAGCAGAATATGAAGCTCTGATCGCAGGACTAAGGATCGCCAAAGAGCTGGGAATAGGTCAACTCCGGGTACACAGCGACTCCCAACTGGTGGTGGGACAAGTCAGCGGGAGTTATGAAGCGCGGGAAGACAGTATGGCCAAATACCTTGAGAAAGTAAAGGAGCTTACCCCCACCTTTCGTAGCTTCAACATTAGGCAGATTCCAAGGTTGGAGAATACCAGAGCTGACCTTCTCTCCAAGCTGGCAACGTTGGCTCCGACCGAGTTGCCCAAAGGCATTCTCTTTGAAGTTCTGAAGCACCCGAGTACAGAAGAGTCGCAGCCCGTGATGGAGATTGACCACGAACCCAGCTGGATCGACCCATGATAATCTATCTCAGAGATGGAGTCCTCCCCCAGGATGTGAAAGAAGCTCGAAAGCTCCGAAATCAAGCCTCCAGATACCTCCTTTATGAGGGCAAATTGTACAAGAGATCATACTCTTTACCCCTCTTAAAATGTCTCCGGCCCTCGGAAGCTGACTACGCCTTGTGGGAAGTACATGAAGGAATTTGCGGAAACCATTTGGGAGCTAGATCTTTATCCCACAAGTTGCTCCGCCAAGGATATTACTGGCCAACGATGCATCATGATTCGATTGAATATGTCAAAAAGTGTGATCGATGCCAGAGATACGCCAACATCCAGAGACAGCCCGCCACCGCGCTCACACCCTTGAGTGCCCCATGGCCTTTTGCACAATGGGGGATGGATATCCTTGGCCCCTTTCCCATGACGTCTGGGCAAAGGAAGTTCCTCCTTGTAGCGATCGACTACTTCACCAAATGGGTTGAAGCCGAACCACTAGCGAAAATCACAGAAGCAAAAGTGCAAGATTTCATCTGGAAGTCGATCGTGTGTAGGTTCGGTCTGCTAGAACCCTAATCACTGATAATGGACGGCAATTTGCGGGAGCAAAATTTGTCGAATTCTGTGAAGATCTAAACATCTCCCACAACTTCACATCAGTAGCCCATCCCAGGCGAACGGCGAAGCTGAGGTGACTAACAGAACCCTTTTGCAGGGGATTAAGACAAGGCTTGAAAAAGCGAAGGAACTTGGGCGGACGAGCTTTATCATGTGCTGTGGCGTATCGAACTACCCAGAGGCTACCTACGGGGGAGACCCCCTTTGCTTTAGCCTTCGGTACGGAAGCCGTCATCCCAATCAGCTTAAACTTCCGTCGGCACGAGTCGTGGCATTCGACGAACATCAAAATTCACAAAGTCTTAGAGCCAACCTCGACCTGCTGGAAGAAAGACGGGAGATTGCTCAGGTTCGAATGGCAGCCTACAGACAGAAAGTTGCTCGATATTACAACGCCCGGGTCAAGAACAAAGCCTTTAAAGCAGGAGATCTAGTGCTTCGACGAGCTGCTGTCTCGCAACCTCAGGACCGGGGGAAACTCGCCCCAAACTGGGAAAGACCGTATGAAGTCAAAGAAGTAGTCCGGCCAGGAACTTATTATCTTAAGGAACTCGAGGAGCCGACCTCCCGCGACCGTGGAGCTCGAAAAACTTACGGGTGTACTACCAATAACTTCATTTTAATTGAAAGTTGCATACCTGTATGTCTTTGAACAATTCGCACAAACTGTGTAGAAACGAAAGGGAAACGTCGTCCCGACAAAGCCGAAGGCCCGGTTCCATTTAGACCGGATGGGGGAGAGGCCCTGCAACGCCCATATGCGCCCCCACAGCCCTGTTAGGACAGGAGGAGAACCTCGCCCTAACTTGAGCAAAGTCGAAGGCCCGTTCCATTTAGACCGGATGGGGGGAGAGGCCCTGCAACGCCCATATGCGCCCCCACAGCCCTGTTAGGGACAGGAGGAGAACTCGCCCTAATTGAGCAAAGTCAAAGGCCCGTTCTTTTAGATCGGATGGGGGGAGAGGCTTACAGCATCCTAACGTGCCCCCACAGTCCTGTTAGGGACAGGAGGAGAACCTCGCCCTAACTTGAGCAAAGTCAAAGGCCCGGTTCTTTTAGACCGGATGGGGGGAGAGGCCTTACACGCCCTAACGTGCCCCCACAGCCATGTCAGGAATAGGAGGAGGACCTCGTCCTGACATGAGCAAAGTCAGAGGCCCGATTCTTTTAGACCGGATGGGGGGAGAGCCCTGCAACGCCCATATGCACCCCCAGGAGGAAAACCTTGCCCTAGCTTAAGCAACTTCAACCGGTGGTAAGCCCAGCCCGGACCCCTACGGGAGCCGGGCTCCGTCGCCAACTTCGATTTCTGATAAATCCCGTCGGACTTCCACGGGAGCCGACTTCGTACCCTATTTGATTGCAGGAAGACTTCGCCCTGACTCCTACGGGAGCCGGGCTCCGTCCACGACGCCAAGGAAGACTCCGCCCGGACTCCTACGGGAGCCGGGCTCCGCCCGCAACATCAACTCCGAGAGGACTCTGCCCGACTCCTACGGGAGCCGGGCTCCGCCCACGACTCCAACCTCAAGGGGGACTCCGCCCGGACTCCTACGGGAGCGGGCTCCGTCGCCAACTTCAACCGCCGGTAAGATCCGTCCGGACTCCTACGGGAGCCGACTTCACACCTAACTTTAATTGCAGGAGGACTCCGCCCGGACTCCTACGGGAGCCGGGCTCCGCCCGCAACATCAACTCCGAGAGGACTCTGCCCGGACTCCTACGGGAGCCGGGCTCCGCCCACAACTCCAACTTCAAGAGGACTCTCCGCCCGGACTCCTACGGGAGCCGGACTTCGTCACCAACTTCAACACTAGTGTTCTTCATCCAGACTCCCACGGGAGCCGAACTTCGCCTCGACTTCAGCGGAGAAAAACTCCAAGCGAAAAAGGAAGGCAATGGACCACAACAGCGACGATTGAAAAACAAACAGCGCCCGAGGTACAGAAAACCCTGTCACAGCAAGGATTGAGACTCCCATCGGGAGTCCCAGCTTTCAAGGAAGCTTTCGACGCAAAATAGGACAACTTACTCAGGGTGACAGAACTCGGACCCCCGAACTCAAGCCCTAAGAGGGACCCCAAGCCCGAATGGCCCCGGGCGAGCCTGCGGCCATTGACGGAAAAGATGGGTTGGTGCAATGGCAATCGGGTACCTTCGAACGACGTAAAAATCGAAAAGGAGCTTGGCAAATGACAATCCAACACGAATAAAAGGGACCACCGATGACCTTAGGACGACGTAAAAAAAAAAAAAGAGAAAAGGAAAAAAAGAAAAGGAGGAAGAGAGAAGAAGAAGAATAAAGAAGTTCGACAGACAACTATTCGATGCAAGATGCGGACGAAGTAACAAAATCTCCTTTTCATTTTTTAACTAACAAGATGTACGTTACAAGACCCGTGGGCAGAAAAAAAAAATATACATCATTGCAAGTCTCGCGAACATGGTTTGGAAAGGATACACCGGAGGACGCTTCAAGCTGCAAACTTCTCTTCCCATTTCTGTCCTTCCCAGCCGCGTTGTCCAGTGCGTGTGACGGGCCCATCGGCTTTCGCCCCGCCTTGTTTCGCTCCACCTCCGAAGTCCCAACCTTAGGGGGAAAAGGATGGGATAGATCCCCGGGGCGTAGGGGCAACGGCAGCGGCGACGAAGACCTGTTTCAAGAAGAACCGGAGTCACCCCGGGGGCAGCGGTGGCACCAGAGATATGCGTCATCACCGAATGCTCCATGACAGCCACCGTCCAAAATGCTCCGGCAAGGTCGGCATGCGCTACTTCCACCGTCCCCGCAACAAGTTTCACTACCCCACCGTCGACGTCGACCGCTTCTGGTCCCTCGGCCCCGACGACATCAAAGATCCCGCCACAGCTTGTGACGGCAGTTCTGCCCTCCTGATCGGTGTCACACCGTCTTGCTACTCCAAAATTCTCAGGCAGAACACCTTTACCGGCGGTCCCATTATTAAACCCCTGTTGTTGAAGGAATTCTTCCCCAAGCCCCCTTTAAAGCAACAGGGAACTGCAGCAGCCGCTCGATGATCGGAGAACTCGCAGACCGCTGTTCTCCTCCTTGCCTTCCTCCAAGTCCTTGGCATCCTCTCGAGAATGGCCTCTGAGGTAGGGGACCTGGGGGGAAACCCCTTAGAGAGGAATCAGGGGGCTGAGGATGGCAGAGAGACGGCAGTGACCGGCGCGAAGGGCGCTCGGAGTCGGCAGGGGCACCAAGGGGATGGCTGAGTAGCTAGGCTCTCAGAAGAAAGAAAGGTGCCGTCCTTTTGGCAGAATGAAGCCCCGAAGGAAGGGTAGGGGGTTTAAATAGGCAGCGGATTTAGCGCAATTATGGCGGCGGGTGTCCCTAGGCCAACCGGTGCTTACCACATGTCCCGCGTGTCCCACTCGCCGCTATCGAGGATTGACTGTTTGCGAATTTTCATAGCGGATGCTTGGGCTCGCGTTTCGACGGGAGTTCCGAAAAGACTCTTCAGGTCGCCCTAACCGAAAAAAGGGCTCTGGCGCGCGCACATTTAATGCAAAAATATATGGGGGCGGCCGTGCGCAGGATTCGAGGGACAACTTCGGCTATATCTCTGTACTTCCTTCATTCAAAATTCAAACTCAGAAGTAGGGGACTGGTGTTGGGTACAAAATACCCACAGCCGAAGTTCTCAGCAGAATCAACTCTGAGAGGACTCCGCCCGGACTCCTACGGGAGCCAGGCTCCGTCCACGACTCCAACTTCAAGAGGGACTCCGCCCGGACTCCTACGGGAGCCGGCTCCGTCGCCAACTTCAATCGCCGGTAAGATCCATCCGGACTCCTACGGGAGCCGGACTTCGCCTTCGACTTTAATTGCAGGAAGATTCCACCCGAACTCCTACGGGAGCCGGGCTTCGTCCTCGACTCCAACGGCTGCAGACAGACTTCGTCCGGACTCCTACGGGACCCAGACTCCGCCGACAATTTCGACCACAAGTAGACTCCGTCCAGACTCCTGCGGGAGCCGGGCTCCGTCCTCAACATCAACTGCTGGTAAGCCCTGTCCGACTCCTACGGGAGCCGGACTTCGCCTTCGACTTTAATTGCAGGAAGACTCCACCCGGACTCCTACGGGAGCCGGACTTCGTCTTCAACTCCAACGGCTGCAGGAAGACTCCGCCCGGACTCCTACGGGAGCCGGGCTTTGCCCTCGACTCCAACGCTGCGGACAGACTTCGTCCGGACTCCCACGGAGCCGGACTCCGTCCACGACCCCGACTGCAAGTAGACTTCGTTCGGATTCCTATGGAAGCCAGGCTCCGTCTTCTATTCCGACTGCGGAAGATCTCGTCCAAACTTCTACAGGCATCGGACCTCGCTACCGACTCTAACCGAACTTTGACCGACCAATCTGGACCCCCTGGCAGGCCACAGTAACGGACAACACTGCTCCACTCCCTGCGGCGAACCCTACGCAGCTCCATTACTCCCCGACAGGCTGTATTAACGGCCACGATTCTGCTCCACTCCCTGTGGCGGATCCTGTGCGATTCCACCATTCTCTGACGAGTCACGACAGCAGACGCCGCTCCACTCCCCGTAACTGATTTCACGTGGCGAGCCACGGCAATAGCCACGATCCCACTCTACTACCCTCCACAGTAAATTCCTCCTGACTCTGGGCGGCACACTACCAGACGGTTACAGACGTCACCATCAATTTGTTGCCCTCTCCGTCTATAAAAGGAAAATCCCAGATACGTTATTCGATAAGCTCTCACTTTTTATCTCAAAACTCTGCTAAATTCTCCGTTTGAGTGCTCCATTCTTGTTGAGGCAGAGAACTGACTTGAGCGTCGGAGGGTCTTGTCGGAGCAACCCCACCTCCGGTTTAGACTTCCTTTGCAGGTCCCGACGGCGACCGTGACTCCCTCGACTCCAGCTTCTCCGGCGCAAGCGGATTTTTGCACCAACAAATTCAATAGGATTTCTATTTATATTTTCACTAAGAAAATATGAGATAGATTAAAGGTTACTCATAAAGATATTAATCAAGTAAAAGAATCTAAAATCAATATGCTTATGTATAAATATGAATTATTTAAGATAAAATAAACTGAAACTATTACTAAGATATTACCAGATTTACTGATATTATTAATTACCTTAAGAGTTTCGAGAAATCTTATTCTAATAGTGAACTTGTTCAAAAAAATCTCATATTACTTCCTAAGGCTTGGGAGGAAAAAGTAACAGCCATTCAAGAACCAAAGATCTCAATATTTTATTTTTAAAAAAATTGTTTGGTTTCCTTATGACTTATGAATCGATCATGAAGCAAAATAATGAAGAAAAATTGAAGAAAAGAAAAATCATTGCCCTCAAATCCACTGCACAAAATGAAGAAGATAGTGAAGAGTTAGAAGAGGGAGAAGAGGATGAAGATATGACTTTCATCACCCAAAAATTCAAAAGGTTTATGAGGAAATAGAGACAAAATTTCAAGAAAATCTTTCTTAAAGGATGAGGCAAGCAAGAAAAGGGAGAAAAAAAAGGAGTAGCCTGTATGTTATAAATATAAGAAGCCTGGACACTTTAAAATTGATTGCCCTCTTTTCAAGAAATTTATAAAGAAGATCAAGAAGAAAACTATGATGGCCACCTGAAGTGATAGTGATGACTCAAACTCTGAATGAGGAAAATCAAGAAGTGGCAAATTTATGTCTCATGGCATAAAAAGAAGTGATAATTTTTGAAACAAAGTTTGAATTTACTTTTGATAAATTGTAAGATACATTCCATGATCTTTTAGATGATTCAAAAAACATAGATTGAAAAAAAGGATCTTAAAAAAAATCTGAACATGCTTTGATCAAAGAAAAGGAGGATTATCTAAAAGAGCAAGAATCTTTACTCAAAGAAAATCAAGATTTAAGGAATGAAATTTAAAAATTGAAACATATTGTTGATAAGTTTACTTGTAGCTCTAAAAAATTATAAATAATTTTAAATAATCAAAGAGTTATTTTTAATAAAGTTGAACTTGGTTTTAACCCTCACAAGAAATAAAAATTGTTGAAATTTTTTTTTTATTAAATCTTCATCAAATATATCTTCAAATGTTACTTGCTTTTGTTATGGCAAGTTAGAACATAAAGCATATTCATATGACTTTAGGAAATTAAACAATGATAAAGTTAAAAAGATTTAGATTGCAAAAGGATCTATTGTAACTAACACCAAAGGATCCAAAATAGTTTGGGTATCTAAAATTACAATTTAGTTCTTCTCTTGTAGGTGTATCTTGCAGCCAAAGACAAAAAAAAAGAAGAGATGATATCTTGATAGTGGTTATTCAAAGCACATCCCAGGTGATAAAGCATAACTTGTCACCCTTGAAGAAAGGAAGAATGAGTGATAAATTTTGACGATAATAGCAAAGGACACATCATCGAAATTATAATATTTGCATCACTCCTTCCACGTATACTGAGAATATTTTACTTATAGATGGTTTGGAAAATAATTTGCTAAGTATTAGTTAGTTATATGATAAAGATTTTAAAGTTGCTTTTGAATCTTTGATGTGCATTGTTTCTAGTCTCAATAACAATGGCATTATGCTTTTTGGACATTAACATGACAATATCTACATAGTTGATCTAGATGATCTTTTCATAAAAAATTATCAATATCTAGTTGTAATGGATGCCAAAGTTAATGAAACTAGTCAGTTATGGCATCGCAGATTAAGTCATGCAAGCATGGATTTGATTTCAAAACTTATCAAAAAAGATCTTGTTAAAGGCTTATGTAAGATGAATTATGAAAAAAATAAGGTTTATGATGCATACTAACTTGGAAAACAAACTGGAGCTCTTTCAAACTGAAAAATTTTGCTTCAACTTCTAGATCTTTAAAACTGTTTCATATAGACTTATTAGACTTACTAGGACCATAAGCTTAGGAGATAAAAGATATAGACTTATGATTATAGATGATTTTTTTAGATTTACTTATATTTTATTTTTAACTCAAAAGGATAAAGCTTTTTATGCATTTATCAAGTTTTAGCGAAAAGTCTTAAATGAAAAGAATTTGACTATTGTTTACATGAGAAGTGATCATAGAACTAAATTTAAAAATTAATATTTTAAAAATTTTTATAACGAAAAAGATATTGAACACATAATTTTTCTACTCTTAGAACACCTCAATAAAATAGGATTGTTAAAAGAAAAAAATAAACTTTGAAAAAAATGGCCCATACCATATTGTGTAAAAGTAATCTCTTAAGATACTTTTGGATGAAAGTTATCAATACAGCATATTATATTTTAAATTAAATTTTAATCCAATCGATGTTTAAAAAAATTTCATATGAGCTTTGGAAAGAAAGAAAATCAAATATTAGTTACTTTTATATTTTTTATTATAAATATTTTATTTTAAATAATAGAAAAGATAAACTTTAAAAATTTGATACCAAATTGGATGAAGGTATCTTCTTAAGATACTCTTCATCTAGTAAGGCTTATAGAGTCTTTAACAAGAGGACATCATTGTTGAAGAGTCCATTCATATAGTATTTGATGAGGCTAATGATCCATCTTCTAAAAAGAAAGATTTTGTTGTTGATGATATCGGTACAATAAATAAAAAAATAGAAAAGCTTACTTTCAAAGAATCCTCAGCTCAAAATGATAAAAAAAATGGCAAGAAAGCTAAAGGAGAAGAGGAAAATCATGAGAATGCTCAAGATGAGAGTTTATCCAAAGAGTGGAGGCATGCATACGGTCATCATAAAGATCTTATAATTAATGACAAGTACAAAGGGTAAGAACTCATTTCTCTTTAAGAAATATTCATAATCATTTAGCCTTTGTATCTTAAATTAAACTTAAATCAATTGAAAAGATTAAAAATGATCCAAATTGGATAATTACTATGCAAGAAGAGTTAGACCAATATGAAAGAAATAAAGTTTGGATCTTAGTTGATAGACCAATCGACCATCCAATAATTAGAATAAAATGAGTATTTAGAAATAAGTTAGATAAAAATATATTAGTTATAAGAATAAAGCTAGATTAGTAGCTAAAAGGAATAATTAAGAAAAGGATACTGATTTTGATGAAACTTATACTTGTGTTGCAAGATTAGAAGTCATTACATTATTACCTACATTTGCATACTTCATAAACTTTAAATTATATCAAATAGATGTTAAAAGTATATTTTAATATTTTCATTTCGGAGGAAGTTTATGTTGAACAATCTTCTGGTTTTGAAAATCATGCCTTACCAAATTATATTTTTAAATTATATAAAGCTTTATATGGTTTAAAACAAGCACCCCATGCATGATATGAGAGATTGAATAATTTATTACTTGAAAATGGTTTCACAAAAGATAGTGTAAATACAACTTTATTTTTTAAAAAGAAAAATGAAGATTTGCTAATTATCCAAATTTATGTAGATGGCATCATATTTGGTGCTATTAATGAAAATTTTGTCAAGACTTTTCAAAATTAATATAGAAAAAGTTTGAAATGAGCATGATAGAAGAGCTAAATTTCTTCCTCGAACTCAAAATCAAGCAAACCAACGAGAGAATTTTTATCAATCAAAATAAGTATACTAAAGAAATAATCAAAAAATTTGAGATGGAGAATGCTAGACCCCTTGATATGCCCATGAGCCCTTCGTGCAAACTTGACAAAGATGAGAATAATAAGAGTATCGATCACAAACTCTATAGAGGTATCATTGGAGCCTTCTATCTCATTACTAGTAAATCAAATATAATGTTTAGTATATATATGTGTACTAGATATCAAGCTAATCCCAAGAAATCATATCTCTTAGCTATTAAAAGAATTTTTAGATAATGGGTACTTATAATGTAGGCTTATGGTACTCTAAAAATTCTTCTATTAATTTAATTACATATTCTGATGCTGATTTTATTGATCACAAATTAGATTAAAAAAATATAAGTAGAACTTATCAATTTTTAAATATAAATTTAATCTTATGGTCTAGTAAGAAATAAAATTCGATGGCACTATCTATGATGGAAGCCGAGTATATTGCAACCGGATTTTGTTGTGCTCAAATTTTATGGATTAAGCAACAACTAGAGAACTATGGTATTAAATTGAATAAAATTTTTATAAAATATGATAATATAAGTTCAATCAATTTAACTAAAAATCTCATGCAACACTCAAGAACTAAGCATATTGGGGTAAGACACCATTTCATAAGAGATCATGTTCAAAATGGTAATGTATTACTTGATTTTGTTAGTACTAACATGTAATTAGCTAATATCTTTATCAAACCCCAGATTGAGGATAGATTTAGCATGATTAGGAGAGAATTAGGAGGGTATGATCTTTTTGCCTAAAATCTTTCTCAAATTCTCTCTATCTTCTTGAAATGTTTTGATTAATTGAATATCTAAGTTCGCTTGATTGCCTTAAATTCAAATTCCATCTAAAAAATATCCCTTGAGTGGACTCTTGATTATTTTTTTGATTTTTCTCTTGAAAAGATCAATAATTTATATTTTATGCTTGAGCTCAAGTCAACTCAAGATGAAGTTTGAGTCGAATCTCGCTCGAGTCGACTCAAATAGGAATCTCAAATCGACTCTAGGTTGGGACCATGCCTTTTTAATCATGCATTCTGTTGTCTTTTTCACTAGTACTTTCCCCTTTCCCCTATTTACCCTAGAACAATGCCCTAACTTCCAAAGACCATCCTTTGAGTCTTATGGAGCCCTCCACCAATCCCATTCGACTGATTCGAATCCTATCTCATGCATAATGGGACCTCGGAAGTAACTCACATATCACCTCAAGCATCATCATGTTGAAATCAAAACCGAACAATGCACCAAAGCCCATAATGAACCTTCCCAGAAGAAGCTTCTACTCCACCTTCTTAGCTTCCTTCTCCTTCTTTGACTGACCTCCTCAATGACTGCATGGTGACCACTGATAAGAAGGTGGATTTTTGGTTCTTTGATCGAGAGGATTTTCAGCTAGGTCAATAGATTAGGCAGCAGGGTTGGGATTATTTTTGTAGCTTGGGTCTCCCAACTTATCCCAGCACCAACAGTACCACTAGTGGCAACAGATCAGCCCTTTTAGCCCATCTGTGTTCGACTGGATGATGATTAGTTGATGAGCTTGGGAGAAATTATTTTGGTTTCTCTGAGATATCGGAGAGAGCAGCTTCAGTCTGAGATCAGTGGACTTAAAGTAGATATTGCCAGACTGATGGAGAGGATGGAGGCTTTGGAGATCAAAGATAGATCAGTTGAGCCTTTGGACTTCACTGATCTAGCTAGAGAGGTTGCTAGATTGAGGGAGAGGATAGAGTTTGAAATTTAGTAGGTTCAGGAAGAAGTTAGAAGTATGGGGACAACCTCCAAGTCTAGCACTATATCTCTTTTGATTTCTATTGGATAGCTGGTTAAGCAGTTGTAGATCTATGCTCCTCGTGGTTTAGTAATGACGACAGTAGTGGCATCAGCTTCGACAGTAGTAGCGGCAGCGGGACCATCTAGTGCTCGTGGTCGAGCCACTTCCCCGCAGTCCCAGAGCAGACCATCTACCTAGCCACTTGCCCTTAGCCTTCCATCTTCTCTCAACTCACTCCTAGATCACCCTTTAGGAGCTTTACTAGACCTGATGTAGGATTTTCATCCTTTGCTATTGGCCCTTCCAGCAGGATCAGGGGCAGGAGAACTGGAGTTCCTTCCTTTAGGACTAGCTCCTCTACTTTAGAAGTCTCCTCAGATAAGGACTAGGTCTAGAATTTATTTGATTGTCTTTTATTTATGATTATGCTTTGTTTACCTTGTTTACTCTGTTGTATTGATGTTTAGATATACTGTTATAGGCCACATTTTTTGTATACGTTACAATCTTTTAAAACATCCTATTTTTATATGAAATGAATTGTGTTCCCTTGCTTACATATTGATCTTGTGTATGTTTTTAACTCATTTTTTTATTGATGACAAAAAGGGAAAGAAAGATTAAGCAAATAATAAGAAAGAATGAGAAAGGTTAAGCAAATAATGAGAAAGATTCAAGCAAATAATGAAAGGTTGAGCACAATGAAAAGATTAAGTGGATCAAATGAAAATTCAAGTAAACTATATCTTTATTCTGAAAACAAGTAATCTAGCTTAATTCAATAGCATTTATCTTAAAAATGGAAAATACAATGAATCTAAATTTATTGCTCTTAATTATTGACAAAGTTTTTTTTAAAAGAAACGATCAATTAAATTTATTGCTCTAATATCAATTATAGGACCATAGCCCCTAATCAATTTCTCAATTTTTTTTAAACCTTCATTTGATAAGGAAAATTGGTCGAGTCATGTGCTAAGCATGAATGATACACATGCTCCTTTATTTTGACACATCTTTTTAGCTCTATTATTTGTATATACTCAAAATTTTGTCATCATCAAGAAGGGATAAATTGTTGGCCCTAGCATTGATTTTGATGAGAATAAAATATTTGAATATATAATTGATACTAATGAGTTGCTCAAGTGTTTGAAAAGAGATTTCAGAAAGCTAGAGCTATATTTCAAAGAATCCTATGATATCCATTTTGAAAATTCGAAGAAGCAAGGCTCAAGGAGGCCACACTATGAAAATTGAAGAGGCTTTAAGTCGACTCCTGAAGGTTTTAAGTTGACTCTGGTATATGAGAATCAAGTGGCACAAGTTTTGAGTCAACTCCTGAAAAGCTCAAGTCGACTCTCTTAGAAAAGATAGAGAGCAGATTTTTTTGAGTGCAGACATTGAATTGACCCCTAAAGACTTTGAGTCAACTAGAAGATAGCTCGAATTGAATCCAAATCTGCTCGAGTCAGCTCCACTGCAGCTGACAATTTCAATAACTAGTTTTTCAGATTTATAGAGAATACCTCTAATGGCTAGTTCTCAACTTTCAATCGCTAAAAATCTATTTTTGGTCATTTTAACAAGGATATATGGGTGCCAAAGGCTTTAATGATGTAATAGAACCTAAGAGAACATAAGAGCATACTAGAGAATAAGAGAGAAGCACATTGAATGGCCAAAAATTATATTTGAGTAATTAGCGAGCATTCAAGAAGAAAAACCACATTCCAATCATCTGCTTCTTGTGCATTCAAGTGTCTTTCAAGAAAAAAAAGAGTACATTGATCGCAAAGCTTCTCATCTATTCGGCTTGGGCTCTAATGATCTTTTTATTTGCTTATTGAGGAGCTTATTATTTGTGCTTTAAATTGTATTCTATTTTCTATTATTTACAAGTTTCAATTAGGCATTGAAACTTGGAGATAGGCACATTCAAGCCTTGAATTGGATTTTGTATAGCCTATGAGTGGCTTGGGAATGATTTTAGTTAGTGTAATTAAGGAAAACCAACTAGGTTTAATTGTGATCCCAGTAAAATAATTGGACTATAATCTTGGTAATTATAATTGTAATTCTTGAGAAGTTGCTTGGGGAGTGGATGTAGATATTATGCTTCACACTGAACTACTTTAAAATATGATCTTTGTGTGTGGTTTTGATTTCTTTTATCTTATCTTATTTATAGCTCCGTGACTCTGCATATTCATTCATTGCTTTCACTGTATCTTCACTTAGCTCACTTAAATTATATACATATTTATTTAAGTTGTAAAAAAAAATTAAAAAATCCAATTCACCCAACTTGGGTCGTATCACTGGGCAACAAATTCAAGCTTTGGTTTGTTAGCTTATGCGAAAGCCAGCTAGCTACGCATATCATCATGTCCACACCATCTTGCTAACAAATTGAGTTAATGTCATGTTACATGCTAACCTATCTATCAATTAAGTAGCAATTCTAATTGATTTAAGAAGCTAGCTTTTAAGCTTTTCTTGGACACACCATAGCTAGAGCATGCGAAGAAGTTGGACAAGCTGTGCCTTAGAAGGAAGAGTTCAAGCTAGACATAGTTGCATTGGAGGATGAATAACATAAAAGCTTCTATGACCATCAGAAGGCCAAAGTTGCTTTAATTGAATAATTGATTACTTCTCTGGCAGCTTACCTGGTAGATGCTTGCATGAGGCTGATCGGGTTGAAGGTGACTCTTGCTGAGGAAAAAAGGCCCACAAAGCACATGCCAAACTTCAAGATTACATGTCTCAATTCCCCACTCTTACGGCCAAGATGGCTGAAGCAGATGGGTTGGCCAAGATGGCCAAGATGTCTCAAATCCCCACTCTTATGGCCAAGCAATTGCAACATGAATGGGAGCACATTGTAATTTATTGCAGGCTTAGCTTTGAACATAATGCATGGGATTTTGATAACTAGCGTGCGACCTTTGCGATACTACATTTTAGTTTTGTAATTTCGCTTCTGTCCTAGACGAACCATTGACAAATATTGATACCTGATGGAACATAACATCATCCATCGTCAATATGTGGTTCTCTGATCATTCGTAACGCTTGGTACCTGGCTGAATTGGCTTTTGATCAATTGCCATGTTGCCCCTTGGTATATGGAATACACATCTTATAAGAAACCATTAGAAGCTTTCTTTGATCAGGTTGCCCCACAAACCTTGTGACGCCATGACTGGTATTATGAGTTTTTTTTTTTCTAGTAGAAGATGGCCCAAAGGCCTCTTTAATTATATAGAACAAACTTACAGACCTTCTTCCCAAAGGAATGGGACAAATAGCAATACAGTACAAGAGGCAGTTACTTCTAAATAAGACAAAAGCTTCCCACAACCCAAAACAGAAAGACATCCCGAAAGTGTTTAGATAAATATCCACGGGACTCATCATAGGTAAAGATTGTGAGGCGATGCAGCTGTCTTCATGCTATTGGATAACCCAAGAATGTACAACTCCCATGATAATAACTGTCATTTACATGTAAACCAGACTTGGGGGGAAATGATAATAACGTTGACCGCCAGCAGCGACACTCCATGTAGTAGAAAAACGATCTGTCAAATATAATGTGGCAGAGAGCCTGAGCATTAAGTAAACCTTTCTACTTCCCTGGCAAAGTGAGAATTTATATGCACAATGGAAAATGAAGTAGGTTTCTGTATAACTGAGTAATTCATAACAGCAAATATTATGTGGTGGAGCAAATAGATATGCAGCAGGATACGAAGGAGAGTTAATCCCCGCTCTATCATTTATTCCGGCCGCCGAAGAGCAGTGATAAGGCGCAGCATCAGACACAAGATACTCAAAACATGTTTCCAACCAAGTAATATAAGATAACCAACAAATTCTGTTTGGGAGCCTAGAGAAACACACCGATCGCATCTAAGACATGTCATTGAAACCTACCTGGCATTGGATAGACACATATGCCATTAGCCATTTGCGCCAAAATAGAAAGTGAAATGTAAATAGAAAGTTAGACACAAATGATTTCTCCACAGCATTGAAAATGTAATCAGCTAATAACAAAACCGGCAAACTAACACAAAAAATGTTAGAAACACAAACTCTATTTTTTTTTTATTTTTTTCCTTTTGTTCTTCATTTTTCCTTTCTTGTTTTTTTCTTTTCTTCTTGTTTTTTTTGTTTTTCTCATTTTTTCTCCATAATTCCCAAATTCCTTTCTATTGTTGGGATGTCTTGTCAGAACACCACCTCCACAGAACCTTTTCGATACCATGCATTGTAGTAAAAAAAAATAAAATAAAAATAATTAAATACGTAAATCAACCAAAAAAATGCTCGCCTCCACGGGGCATGCAAGCTTCACTATGAAAAAAGAAAAAAAAATTACAAGAGGAGATCACACCTTTAACCCTCATACACCCAATCTCTTCCTCACAAGAAACTCTTCTTCACAAAAGCTCTCTTTCTAGAAAGATCCACTTGAACCCCTGAAGCGACCGCTGTCTACTGCCAACAGTCTGCTTGAAACACCCTACTCCTGCTCTCTGTCGGCGCCTCTCTTTAGGATCTGCTGCTACTCTGAGTCCTCTGTCGAACAACCAAACCCACACACATGTCTCTATTGCCATAAGGTGAGTTTATAGGCCTTTGAACCCAAACAGGATCGGAAACCGACTCCTGTTTGCGTCAAACTACCTCTCCAGCTGCCAGATCAAGACCGGCTCCATCCTAATCATCCGATCGTGCAACATAAGTCTCTGATCTATAAAAAATCCTTGTAGACTGTGAGAAACTAGTCTGAAATGCTCTTCGGTCCACGGTGGACCACGCGAAACCAAGGAGAAATGCCCGCTCAGTCCACGCACCGCACATGGACCACATGGGAAAATCACGTGGGCCACACCTGCGCACACCTGCCTGGGCCTGGGCCACTCACCATGCGAGCCCGCGCATCCGTGCACTGGGCCGCGTGCTCATGACCAGGCCACATGCCGCCATGCACGATTGCCCCACCGCGGCCTCCGCCACCCCGCCACTGGCCTCCGCTGCCTCGTGGGCCATGCCACCACCTCCGAACTTCTTTCACGCATAAATTCTCAATCTAGACTCCGTTTGGACTGATCTTGGGCTCGTTGGACTCCATATGTTGTCGCGGACCTCGTTGTGGGCTCAGTGTGGATCAAATTTGAGACATCAAATCCTAACAATCTCCATCTCGACTCGACATTCGGCCTCCTCCTAACTCTGAGAGCTTCTTGATCTCCTTGCCCCATGTCCTGGGGCAATCGCCTGCTAATTATGAATGGGCAGACATGGGAGTTAAGCCAAGCCGCTCGATCTCATCTCCGTCGTATGCTATGCTTCTCCTGATCTGAGGCCTGCTCGGGGTATCATTCTGCGGTAATAGGAACTTCACCCACGATATCACCTCTCATCCTTTCAAGTCTCGCATCTCATGCTCGATCCACCTCCACCTGGAGCTCTACCTTGCTTTAGGCTCCTCCTAGCTCCTGAAGCTTCACCTCGCACTGAGCTCTCTATCAGGTAGTAATATCCTCTCATCTTTTTCTTGAAAGAATAGTGCCCTACAAGCCAATCGCATGGGGTTGCGAAGGGACTTTTTTTATTTTTTTCCTACTCATTTGCATGACTTTAGTTATTTTTATTTATGAGGTATAGTATTTTATCATTTGCTGTATCATATTATTTATGATTATGATAAATCCCATAGATTAGGGTAATGATTTTAAAGCCATGATGAGTTCATGCCAGTGAGACTTAACATCTTGATAGCCTCAATCTAAAATGTTCCCAGTCATTGGATCATCGAGTTGGAGATTGATGATGTCGGTAAGACTGGTACATTTTATGTATGCTCGATGGAGAAGGTGGTTGATCTCACAACCACTTATGTGGTGACACTAATACAAGGATATAGGTGCTCATTAGAGAATGAGTTCACTGAACTGACCTGCAAAAGAATATCTGATGGAGCCTTACAGCATGTCAACAGATGGTCTTCAGTGAGAGTGGTGCATGTGATCCTTTGATCTGAGATCATCATGGTACCTTATATACATGGACCCTTACTTTGATTTATTCCCTAACACATCACTTTGAGATGTGTGTGGGATATTCTGGGTATGGTGAAGTGTGCATAGAGGTTGTGAGTGGTCAACAAAGAATCGATCACTCCTTGTAGAGGGAAAGAACATCTTATGTGATCTCATAGGATGATGACTTTGAGAGTCTCTGATCAGAGCAGGGATGAACGGTAAAAATAGTTTCTACTGGTTCGTCAATTGAGTCATCATCATCGGATCGAGATATATATAGATAGATATTTGGGTTTGACATATTTTCATACCCTTAACCTTTTCGAGATGTTGTGTGATCGAAGAATTGAATTATACGGTAACTCACCATGGAAGGGTTATTTTGATATTTTTATCAAATTTTAAGTCTTTCAGATAGTCATGACACGTTGCTAGACGTCAATCTTGACTTGTGGACTCACTAGAATTGAAAGAGTTTAATTCGAGAACCAATTAGAAAGAGTCTTAGTTGATTGGGACTCTTGAGCTGATCTAATCCAATCGGATTAGGGTTACGTCGAGAGTCTTGATCCACTGCTGGCTAGATTTAGAACCCAATGGATCACACACAATAAAAATTTGATCTTGATCCAATCTATTTGGATTTATTGTAAATCCAATGGGTTAATTGAATTACTAGCACATGAATTAACCCAAGTTCCCAATTGGGTTCAATGCAAATGTGTTTGTGCTAACCTTTTGCTTGTTGCCTTGACCTAATGTGATTGGATTTGAACCATCTATTTATTAGTTGGTTTATCTAAATTTTATGAAAGAGTTTCATGTGAATCCACCACCTTCACGTCATAAACCACATGCCAATTTATTTGTGCCGTCACATTTATTTTGGAAGTTAAGGAGAGGAGTCCTCTCCTTTACTTATCTTAATTCTCTTACATATTCCACACGTCCCTTAATTTTGTGCGCCATTAGATGGCACCTTAGGATATGTGGGCATAGAAGAGGAGGAGTCCTTCTCGAGGAAGGAACTCCATGCCAAAATAAATAAGGGACTCCCACTTTTTGTGTGATGGAAATGGAAGAGTCTATTTCATAACCAACTCTTAATTCTTTCCTTTAATTCTCCATGTTTCTTAATTCCCTGTGACATGAGATGCCTCTTGGAATTATGGGCACAGAAGAGAAGGAAGAGTCCTTCTCTGGCAAGGAGTTTGAATGCCAAAATAAATTGGATTCTCCCTCATATGCGTTGAGTTTGTGGAAGAGTCTTAATTGTTAAGGGCTCTTGATATCTCACGCTAATTCTTTTTTCACGTGCCATAAGATGGCGTCCAGATTTTTCTTAGTAGAGGAGGAGTCCTTCTGCTTGTTAATCTCTTCTTATTCCATGCCTTGAAGCTTTGGATTACATACAAAAAATTAATTTGTGCGTGTAAGGAAGATGGGACACCAAGAGTTGGCACCCCTTGGTCTCTTGTGTGGTGCCCCTTCATTCCTTATATAAAGGGCATCCCATATGGCATAAAAATCATCCAAAAATTGGTTTGGACGTGAGATTAGATAAGGAAGAGGTGAGAAAAATCTGAAGTGAAAAAGACAATGAAAAGGGAGAGAAAAATAGAAAGGAAGAAAGAGAAAAAATAGAAAGCATGAGATGCTTGTCCAAAAAATCAGATTGTTCTTGTGTTGAACATAAAATCTGATTTGTGTGTAGTATGATTTTTTAAGAAAAGATTCCTAAAGAGGTCCTAGTAGAGGTTATGAAGGCATACAAGCTGTGGTGCAACTAGTTCTTGCAAAGGACAATCGACAGCATACTTGCAAAGAAGACTGCAGCACCATATCGAGTTAGGAAGGGCCCTGATCAATCCTGTGTGAATCACTGTTAAAGGGCTTCTACTTTGGAGTCTCGTGGAGGTCTCAAAGTTATCAGATCATAGTTTTCTCGTTGGTATATGACTTCTGGTCTCTTCCTGATATATATATTTTTGATTGTTTGATTGTAATTATCAAGGGGTTCCTAGGATTTTGTATTTCAATACTCTTATTTAATTATTAAATATTATTTTTAATTATTAAATATATATTAAAATTTTTGAAATTTATATTTTGCTGTATCATCGAAATCCAACAGTGGTACCAGAGCCATCCTTGATTGATTCAATCAAATTTTATGTTATTTTTGTGATATGAATTAGATCCAATTCAAACTATGTCAAAATCAGATTTTTTGATTGATGTTTATTTAATGTTCATGATGTATTTTTATTTATGATAAAATGTTATCAATCCATGTTCAAACCTCGGATATAAAATTCCATGGTCTTTAGACTTGTGTGACAAGTTTAGATTAGATTCCATAATCTATTTTTCGATGAAATTGAAATCCAGTGCATGTGATGCGCGGATCCTTGGAATGCTACATATGGATGTACATTCCAAGAGTTAGGTTGCATTTGGTGCATTGCCAGGCAATCTTGGAAGGTAATCTGGATTGCCTTCAAAATAAATTGCTACCATTAAATTGCCAGTAATGTTGATTACTGTATTTGGTACATATAGATAATATTGCAGTAAAATTAGTAAAAATCTTGTTTGACATGTTTGGTATGACAATCAAATTATCGATAATATAAAATCAAATTCCTAAAGTATCCCTTTAATCTTATAATAATAATAATAATATATTATATTATATGATATTATTATATATAATGATATTTATATAATTATTATAATATAATATATTTTAATATAGTATATTTAATATTATATTATGATATTATAATAAACTATCATAATATAATATAATATACTATTTCATTTTAATAATATAATAATATATTATATTATACTATATTATTATATATAATAATATTATATTATATATTATGTTATATTAATAAAAAAATTCTTATAATATATTATAATATTAATATATTACAATATATAATAATATAATAGTATAACAATATAGTTAATATATTATTATATAGAATAATATTTATATAATATACATTACAATATATATCGATATATAATATTATATGATAACATATAATACATTATTATAATATAATATAATATACTATGTTATTAT
Organism: Elaeis guineensis; assembly: GCF_000442705.2. NCBI lineage: Eukaryota > Viridiplantae > Streptophyta > Magnoliopsida > Arecales > Arecaceae > Elaeis > Elaeis guineensis. The sequence continues at coordinate 34,023,950 of NC_026001.2, forward strand.
ATATAATAATATTATATCATATGCTATATTTATTAATATAAGATATCAATATAATATAATATATATTATTATAATATATAATAATAATATAATAATATATAGTAATATAATATTAATGATATTTATATAATTAATATAACATAATATATTTTAAAATAGTGTATTATAATATTATACTATAATATTATAATAAATTATTATAAAATAATATATTATATTATTTTAATATAATATATTATACTATATTATTATATATAATAAAAATATATTATATATTATGTTATATTAATAAAAATATTATTATAATATATTATAATATTCATATATTAATATATTACAATATATTATAATATAATAATGTAACAACATAATTAATATATTGTATATAGAATAATATTTATATAATATATATTACAATATATTAATATAATATATAATAATATATGATTATATAATAATAAATTATTATAATATAATATAATACACTATATTATTATATATAATAATATTATATTATATACTATATTATTTTAATATAAGATATTAATATAATATAATATATATTATTATAATGTATTATAATAATAATTAAATAATATATAGTAATATAATATTTTATAATATAATAATATAATAATGATGTAATATAATATAATATAATATAATATAATAATTTATTATTATATATAATAGGATTCATATAATATATATTATAATATATTATCATATACTATATTATTGTAACACAATATAATTACTATAAAAATATAATAATAATATAATAATAGTATATTATATTATAATATATTATGTCATATTATTATATATAATAAGGGGAGGGTGAGAGCCGTCGGAGAAGGAGGGTGGAGGGATGGATTTTGTATGATTTTTTTTTTAAGGATAATTTTGTCCAAAATTTTTTTATAACATTGCCAAATAAGTGATAATCTGGATAGTCACCTCTCCCTAAGGCAATCCAGATTACTCCTGAGAGGTAATCTGGATTGCCAAGGTAATTTGAATTGCCATCCAAAAAGCATACCAAATATAGTAATCTGGTCGGCCCATGTTAAATTGCCAGCAATCTGGATAGATTACCAGCTACCAAACGCAACCTTAGGATTTTTGCATTTGATGAATTTACCTAAGATCGAAAGGCTGACCATCATGTTATTGGGCACTCACCATTGTGGGTCGATCATTTTGGTTGTTGTCTGAGATATGTATGGGGTCGAAAAATTTTTGATCATGGAAAGGATGCATCAGACATGAATTAAGATTTTTGCTGATGGATTGGTTTCACTATAATTCATTATTCTAATGTGATTAGAGTAATGATTATAGATTAAATAAAAATTATAGTTCTAATTTGATTAAAATTTATGTTTAATTTAGGTTGATCAAATTGTCATTTACTTAATTGGATTAGAGTTTGAGTCATGTTTAATCGAATCTATGCTAACCTAATTGGATTAGGCTTAACCTAGGATTTGGTCAACTCAACTCAAATGAATGACAAATGATTGACTTAAAGTTAAAATTTGAGTCAAGTATTGAATCTGAATCGAAAATCCTAGATGGGTCCTATGCCCATAAATTTGAACATCTCCATTGACATGTGTATGAATGATATCACAATGATAATAACATAAGTAGTTTATTATAATATTTTATAATTGTTATAAAATATGTGTTGAGTGGTTATGGACTATGGAACATCTATGTGATGGATGTATGCATGAATGCTTTTCTATTGGCTGATTATATACATATATCTGCAAGAGTTGCAATAGGGCTCGGTGCCCTGATTTATTATATTATCAACTAAACTTTTCTTTTGTATGTTCCCAACTGTTGATTGAAATTCTTGCATGTTGATGTAAAATAATTGAAAAAAAAATATTTGAGAATAGATAGAAATTATTTCATTCTATTTTCAAATAAAGATCAAGCATTCATGGTAAACTTCATAGAGATGAATGTTTGACTACCAAATTTTTGAAGAGCAGAGGCATATTAAGATTGACTATGAGATGGTTCAATCTATGATGCACCTAGAGTTAGACCCATAGATCATTCTGTGGCTTGGAAGATTTTTTTAAAGTCCATAACTATTAGATTTTCTTTATATGCTCTTATATGCTGGCAGTTAGATTTAAAGATTAGATTGCATATGATGCATGATATATATGTTTAGGATGTGCATGAGACCTAAGTCCTCATATAAATCATATTAAGTCATAATGGCGAAGTGTTAAGAAACTATCCATGCCTTCCTTTATGCTAAGCCTGTATTATGTCAAGAACCATAGTAGGCTTATTGTGCTATCCACAAGGCTTGCTGTGGGGACTGATTTAATATTGTCTTGGTGCATAATGAACTAATAGTAATTAGCTCATACTAGGTAATGACTATGTCAAAAAACTATAGTGAGTTTGTTGTGCTATCCACAAGACTTACTATAGTGATTGGTATGATATTGACTTAGTGATGCTTATGGCATATTCTGATAGTGCTGCCTTGTTGTGTTATCTACAAGGGTAGTATTATTCAGATATAACCATATAGGATTGAAAGATATGATTTGACTAAAATATTATAGTTTGTTATGCTATTCACAAGGCATAAGTATTTTAGAGGCAAAAGTTATGTTGAGAGTTGCATGAAATATAATTGGTAAAGAGTTACCTACCCTTGAACTCATAGGAGCTTGTTGTGCTATCCACAAGACTTTTTATAAGGAATTAGGATCTCAACTCCACTAAGAAACTTCACGATAGTTTTTCTTGATTTCATATTTGAGAGCTATGAAATTTGTTAAAATAGTGAGAGATACAATTAGATAAAAACCTCATCTAAATTGTGCATGTCATCATGAGAGTCCTTGAATATTCTTATATACACATATGCATCTTTACTATCACTGCATAATATATTTTCAAATTGACCGAACTTCATGGAATGGTTGAGGAAATGAAAGTGAAGAATGTCTTCACTAAGGGTATCTAATTATTGCAGTAATAATGAACATTAAAATTAAATTGCAAGAGTTGTCTTGAAATATGAAGCAGGAGCAAGATGCAAAAGTTGCATCTGCTAATAATTTGTATGAGATATAAATTAATTACTATTGAGTATTTTCAGCTTTAAAATTTTAGGTATGTGATACCTTATATAGGTTCTTCTTATGCAAAGTGTTGCTAAACCTATGAAGCTGAAGTGAGGTGACTACTTGCCTTTTGGCATTGATGGATAGTCCATCATGCTGAGGCTATAGGAACCTATGTAACCTTCTAGAAAAGTTTTAGAAACTAGCAGACCATTGTTATGAGCCTAAATTTATCAGAAATATTATTTCAAATCTTTTGCTATTGAAGCATAGTTTTGAAATTAATGTTGAGAGTAAAAGTTACTCTCCTTCCGATAAATTTTAGGACTATAGTCTCATATTTCTGTCACTCAATGATGTTATTTTTCATGATGATGAGAATAAGAAATAAATATATGATGGTCATATATCTCAGGGCAAGCAAAGTATTAAGTCTTGAATATATGGATGTTCGAAGATTAATAATATCTTAACCTAGAGATTGACACTTCATATGTGGTATGATGTATTCTTTAAAATGCTTCACAAATCTTTTTGTTTCATTCTGAGAAATATCCTAGAAGTTGCTGTATATATTTTGAATTAGATATAATAAAATCTGTAACTAGCACTCCATATAAGATATAGAAAAGGTAAAAGGCAGGTTGCCCAACTTATGTAAAAAGAGTTGATGTACATAAGTTTGTGCTAAAACATGTTCATATATATTTATAGGTTATCCTAAAGAATAGTATGAGATACTACTTCTAGCACACTACTTGACAAAAGTGTTTAGTCAGTAGGTATATTACCTTTTAGGAAAAATAATTTTTCTAAGGGGACAATGGGAGGATAATTAAACTTGAGAAATTCAAGACCTATGAACTATCCTGTCATAACCTGTGGAGTGTCCACAAGTTGATTTTTGATCAATATACTCATTGTTGAGGCACGACCATGACACACTTCCTTATCGAAGGTCATTCTGAGTATGTAATGTACCACTCAAATATAGGTTTGTCATTGAGAATGACTATACACCATACATTATTGTAAATAATATTTTCTTGATCTGTTCAGAGATAGTCATGAGTAAAGACTCTGACAATTGGCCTGAAACCATATTATTCAAAATTAACTCCCTGAATATCAATCAAGTATGTGTAGTGAAATTTGAGTGCAGGGGTAAAATGATAATTTTAAAACTTTTTTAAAATTACTATTTTATAGTGAAAATTATTAATTAATCTAATTAATTAATTTATTTATCCTACACTAGAATCTAAATATGATATATAGCATGCATGCATTTAAATTTGAAATTCAAATTTGAATAGTAAACAATTTACTGTTATGTGTTCAGAACATATTACCTTTGTATGGATAGTCGATCGCCGCAATCTGATCACCGTGAGAGGGTCTGATCATCGCAACATAGCCACACAGGTGCCTGGCCTCTGTGGATCGTCCACACGAAGCTTTCGATCTGATCGGCTCCTCACGAATGCTAGTTCATGACTGCACCTTTTTGATGGCCGATGTTGATCGAACTCCTTTGATCGATGTCTGCCGATTTTTTGAATATTCTGAATCATCAACAAAGATAATAGAGAGGTTGATGATGCTCTTTCTAAAGTTTGGTGGGCTCACGACACTCGTAGCTCACGTTCTCACTTCTCGAACCTAAGCCAAAACCCTAGGGTACATAAGAAAAGAGTGCGCCCACTTCTCTCTCCTTTTTTCTCTTCTTTTCTTTTCTTTTCTCACGCTAGAAACCTCTCTCACGCCACCTTTTTTCTCTGATCATCTGTGCGCATGCCCTCTCTTATCTCCTTTTTAAAACGATGCAAGACCGCATCTTTACAGTGTTTTTACCGCGTGAGAGGATAAAGATAAGTGGTTGCTCATTTGAATTCAAATCGAATTTGAATTCAATTGCCAACTAACTCATTCCTATCCACTCTATGCATGAGAAGAGAGGAGGCATGGCTTCTCTTGTGCGTGGAGAAATTTCACGAGAAACTCTTTCTCGTGTATGATAAGTGGCGCACAAGATGGATAAGGCAAGAAGGCGCAAGGGATAAGTTATCCATTTAAATTCAAACACCCTTTGAATTTGAATGGCTAACAAATTAAGTTTATCCAAAATTTGGTGCACAAGTGTGGACATGAGATGCCTTCTGCATGGGAGAAAATTCATGAGAAGTTGCTTCTCGTGAATTCAAATGGGTGCTGAAGAAGTGAGTTGGCGCAGGGAGAAAGTCAAGGTGGTTTGAACCTAATTGAGCCAACCTAATCAAAATAGGTTAAGCACAATTAGACTAAATTAAACCTAACTTAATTAGGTTTAATTAGGCTCAATAAAATCTTAATCAAATCAAAATTGATTAAGCCCAACCCCTGATCAAATCAGGGACCAAACCACTTCGACGATTAGGTCAACACTTAACCTAATCGGGTCAAACCCAACTGAATCCAATTCAATTAGACTTGATCCAAAAATAATTACTCAATCAAATTGAGTTAATTAATGATCAAATCACTAATTAAACTTTTCATAAATATTGAGTCCAAATTGATGGGCAATCGGGTATCAAAGTCCATCGATATGAAACCTTGATCGAAGAGTCCCAAACCAGTGGGACTCTTGACCCCGGTACCCAAAATGTGTGGAACTCATGATCAGAGAATCCTGATTCTCGATTACAGAGTCTCAGACATGTAGGACTCATAGTCCATGAGTATTAGGACTCTTCATCAGCCATCATATCAGATAGAAACTTCTAATGTGTGTGACCCCGTAGGTTCGAACCTAAGTCGGTAGCACAGAAACTAATTTCTGTACTAATCAAGTGACCATCTAGCAATGGTACCCGATATCCGGATAGGTCGAATAGTCACAATCACAATATTCAGAACCTACATAAATATGGTTACTGTATAATTCATCCCTTTTGATCCCTGTGTATAGGACAACTCAGGGTTAAACTGTCAACCCTGATTAGATCATCTGAATCATGCTCAATTCAAACAGTCCTGTGACTCCTCACTAGGACTACCCTGGCCAAGATTTTGCTAAATTGAAATATGACTGTACACAGCTCCTGAACTTTAGTGGTCAATCCCATCTTGACACACGCACCGACAAGTCAAGTACTTACTACACCCAGCATCCTTCCGTCACTGAATTAGAAATTCAAGTAGTCCAGTGCCTAAGTGTAGTGAGTTGCTTGTAAGTCACCTGGCGGTCTCAGGTCGGAGAGACAGTTATACCCATATCCCATCGGAGCAAATCTTGACAGCAGAAAATACTCTGGAGTCGGTCACATTCAGTTCAGATGTACCCTTATATCTCACCTGTATGCCATACCAGTGTCTCCACACTCCTTGATTAAGAGGACAACCAACCCATATGACACACAACGACCTATGCTTGATAAATTTGTCATCCTTGGTAACAACATATCATTTGGTCGCGAACAGGTTTAAGGACTAAACGACAAATCCTCCTTTGTCGAGTCTAAATAGTCCTAAGTACTTCACCATAACATAGGAGTTCATTAGAAGATGAAACAATTTATGATGAAAATATCAAAATAATTTTATTTATTTATAATTCATATATAATATAAAAATAAGCATAACTATCAACAGACTGATGATGACTTTGGGATACTATTCCAACAGTATGGACTATGGTTGAAGCACCTACGGGTATGACCCAACAGGTTGCTATCAGGGATGTCAATCTAAATTTTTGCTATTGCTACATACCATCTAGAAAATTTATCTCTAGTGGGAGGCAAATGCATTTATGAATTCTAGTAGGCATTGAGGAGTAGGTACTTTTATTTTTTATAAGATAGTCAAAATGTTTGATTTTATCAAATATAAAGAACCATATGTGTGTGCAAAAGATAGGTGGGAGTCTCACTAACTTTTTGATTTTGTATATGGGTGACATACTGCATATTGAGAAGGTAGTCCCGATATTGCACTCAGTCAATGACATGCTTATCACAAAAATTTTCATGGAATAGACTTGGGTTAAGCATCCAATATACTAGGTATCTATAGGGATAGATGTAAGTGGATGCAGGGCTTATCCTAGTCTAGGTACATGAAATTTATGTTGAAAGGGTTTAACATGCATGGGTGTAAAGGAATTTACTTACCCATATATTCAATGTACCAAGCCTAATGTGATGTATGCCTTGTGCATAATCATCAATTTTAGGCAGATCCATGATAGGATCTTTTGAAAACTGTGAAAAGTATTCTCAAAGTACTAGAGGAGCAGTAAATTGAAAAAGTTCCAAATAGCAAACTATGTTAGACTCAGTTAATTGCTGTTATAAGGATTGCTAAGAAAAATTGTCAGATGAAAGGTTCATCACTGAGTTGGGTGTAGTCTCACTAGGTACCCATGCATATCCTAGGCACTTTCACCTCATTCATGATATAATCATAAAATGAGTTACTATTAAGAACATTATAATGGACTAGTTCACTAAGCCTTATACAGCAGCAGCGTAATCGTCACCCTGATTACATGGGCATCAAGCACAGGGGCGATTGATTTAGTACAAGTGGGAGATTGAAAGAATAGTGCCCTACAAGCCAATCATATGGAGATGCGATGGGACTTTTTTTATTTTCTTTCTACTTATTTGCATGACTTTAGTTATTTTTATTTATGAGGTATAGTATTTTATCATTTGCTACATCATATTATTTATGATTATGATAAACCTCATAGATTAGGACAATGATTTTAGGGCCATGATGAGATCGTGCCAGTGAGACCTAAAATTTTGATAGTCCCAATTTAAAATATTTTCAGTCATTCGATCATCGAGTCGGAGATTGATGATGCTGGTAAGACTGTACATTCTATGTATGCTCGATGGAGAGGGTGCTTGATCTCACAACCGCTTGTGTGGTGACACTAATACAAAGATGTAGGTGCTCATTAAAGAATAAATTCACTGAACTGACCTGCAAAAGAACATCTGATGGAGCCTTACAGTATGTCAACAGATGGTTCTTCAGTGAGAATGGTGCATGTGATCCTTTGACCTGAGATCACCATGGTATCTTGTATATATGAACCCTTACTTTGGTTTATTCTTAACACACTACTTTGAGATGTGTGTGGGATATTCTAGATATGATGAAGTGTGCATGGAGGTTGTAAGTGGTCAATAAGAAATTGATCACTCCTTATAGGAGGAGAGAATATCCTATATGATTTATAGGATGATGACTCTGAGAGTCTCTGGTCAGAGCAGGGATGAATAATAGAAATAATTTTTACTGATTCATCAATCGAGTCATCATCATCTGATCGAGATACATATGGATAGGTATTTGAGTTTGACATATTTTTATATCCATGGCCTTTCTGGAATATTGTGTGATCGAAGAATTGAATCGCACGGTAACTCACCATGGAAGGATAATTTTGGTATTTTCATCAAATTTTAAGTGTTTCGGATAGTCATGACACATTGCTAGACATCAATCTTGACTTGTGGACTTACTAAAATTAAAAAAAATTATTTCAAGAATCAATTAGGAAGAGTCCTAGTTGATTAGGACTCTTGAGCGGACCTAATCCAATCGGATTAGGATTACATCGAGAGTTTTGGTCCACTGCTGGCTAGATTTGGAACCCAATGGATCACACACAATAGAAATTTGATCTTGATCTAATTTATTTAGATTTATTATAAATTCAATGGGTTAATTGAATTGCTAGCACATGAATTAACCCAAGTTTCCAATTGGGTTCAGTGAAAATGTATTTGTGCTAACCTTTTGCTTGTTGTCTTGACCTAATGTAATTGAGTTTGAACCATCTATTTATCAATTGGTTTATTTGGATTTTATAGAAGAGTTTTATGTGAATCCACTACCTCCATGCCATAAATCACATGCCAATTTATTTGTGGCATCACATTTATTTTGAAAGTTAAGGAGAGGAGTCTTTCTCCTTTACTTATCTTTATTCTCTTACATATTCCACATGTCCCTTAATTTTGTGTACCATCAGATGGCACCTTGGGATATGTGAGCGTGGAAGAGGAGAAGGAGTCCTTCTCTAGGAAGGAACTCCATGCCAAAATAAATAAGGGACGCCCAGTTTTTGTGCGATGGAAATGGAAGAGTCCATTTCATAACCAACTCTTAATTCTTTCCTTTAATTCTCCATGTTTCTTAATTCCTCATGACATGAGATGCCTCTTGGGATTATGGGTGCAGAAGAGTCTTTCTCTGGCAAGGAGTTTGAATGCAAAAATAAATTGGATTCTCCCTCATATGCGATGAGTTTGTGGAAGAGTCTTAATTGTTAAGGACTTTTGGTATCTCATGCTAATTCTTTTTCCATGTGCCATAAGATGGCATCCAGATTTTTTTTAGTGGAGGAGGAGTCCTTTTCTTATTAATCTCTTCCTATTCCATGCCTTGAAGCTTTGGATTATACACAAAAAATTAATTTGTGTGCATACGGAAGATGGGATGCCAAGAGTTGGTGCCCCTTGGTGTCTTGTGTGGCACCCCTTCATTCCTTATATAAGGGACATCTCATATGGCATAAAAATCATCCAAAAATTAGTTTGGACATGGGATTAGATAAAGAAGTGGTGAAAAAAATCTAAAGTGAAAAAGATAATGAAAAGGAAGAGAAAAATAGAAAGGAAGGGAAGAGAGAAAATGGAAAGCATGAGATACTTGTCCAAAAAATCAGATTGTTCATGTGTGGAACATAAAATCTGATTTGTGTGTGGTGTGATCTTTTGAAAAAAAATTTCTAAAGAGATCCTAGTGGAGGTCATGAAGGCATACAAGCTGTGGTGCAACCAGTTCTTACAAAGGACAATTGACAGCGTACTTGCGAAGAAGGCTGTAGCACCATGCCGAGTTGGGAAGGACCCTGATCAATCCTGTGTGGATCATCATTAGAGGACTTCTACTTTGGAGTCTCATGGAGATTTCAAAGTTACCAGCTCATGATCTTCTCATTGGTATATGGCTTTTGGTCTCTTCTTGATATATATGTTTTTGATCGTTTGATTGTAATCATCAAGGGTTCCTAGGGTTTGTGTTTCAATGCTCTTGTTTAATTATTAAACATTATTTTTAATTATTGAATGCATGTTAAAATTTTTGAAATTTATATTCTGCTACGTCACCAAAATTCAACATTTCTTTCTCTCCAGAATAACCCTATCATCATGCAACACCTTCAGGATTCCTCCACCAGCTACCATCCTATAGCCTTTCGAATTCAGTCTGCTTAGTGAGATAAGATTTCGTCTGAAATCAGATATGTATCAGACTTCTCCCAAGCTCTCATTACATCATCATATATCCTCTAGCTGACCGTCTTGATGTCTCTGATCGCACAGTTCGATCTATCTGATAGATAAAGAGTACCCTCACTACTCTCCAGTGAGTCAAACTGCTCTTTTTGCAACATACATGATAGGTGAATGTAGAATCTAAAATCTACTACTGAAAAAAGTAGATATCTCGTTAGATATCTCCAAGACATCACCTTCTGACTCGCTACTGACTGTCGCTGCAGTAGTCCTTGTCCGATCCATGAGTTAAGAGTAATCTTTGGCTAGATGCCCCAACTCATCACACCGATAATATCTGATCTTGCTCAAGTTTCTCATCCTGAACTTCGACCCCCTCGTCGCGATCTCTTGTTGCTCCATCTTCTGCCTCCTACTCCTTCAGAAACTACCAAAGCTGAGCTATCACCTAGCTCGAAGCTGGGTTCTCCCTTCTGAGAATCTCGTTCTGAAGAATCACCGCGGTGACCTCGTCCATCTTGATGGTGCTCTTTTCCACTAGAAAAGCAGTCATCAAGAACTCATAGGAAAGGGAAAGCGACGCTAGCAAGACCAGCATCCTGATCTTCTTCTCAACTTTTTCGCCAATGCTGAGGAGGTCGGTAAGAATCTTCTGAAAGTGACTGAGATGCTCCTGCACGCTCTGTCCCTCAGTCATCCATAGCTGGTAGAACTGCATCTAGAGGAAAAGGGTGTTGGTGAGAGACTTCATCATATACAACTTCTTGAGTTTCAACCACAGCACTATTGGAGAAGTCTCGTCAAGCACATGGATCACCACATCATCCGTTAGTTACAAACGATCATACTTACCATCTGCATTTGGAGCCATCTCTAATCCTGCATTTTCATGATAGTCGACTTCTCCTTGCACAAGAGAGGATCAATCATCCTTTGCTAGATAAGCACATCCTTCATCCTTGCCTGTCATAAAGAGAAATTACTCTTTCTATTAAACCTATTGATCTTCTTCTTGATTAATCTTGTCTTCTCTATCTTCAATCTTGCTCACCACCATCGTAATCTACGTTCTGGTACCGTCTCGCTCTGATATCACTTATTGGGGATGTTTGGCCAGGACACCATCTCCATAGGACCTTTTCGATACCATATATCGCAGTAGGAAGAAAGAAAAATAAAATAAAAATAATAAAATACGTGGATCAGCCAAAAAAAGCTCGCCTCCACGGGCATGCAAGCTTCACTATGAGAAAAGAGAAAAAAAATTATAAAAAGAGATCATACCCTCAACCCTCATACATCCAATCTCTCTCTCACAAGAAGCTCTTTCCTACAAAAGTTCTCTCTCTAGGAAGATCCTCTGTGTTAGATGTGTGCCCTAAATGCCAGATTGGCTGACACATTCCTGTACAAATCTAAGGATAAATTTATAATTTTATCTATAAATAAATAAAAGATTATTCTACAATCACATTGTGTACATTATGTCTGCGATACATCTTTTGAGCTAGTAGGAATGTTAATTCATATTTTCAAGAGTTGAAAATTTAAGACATGAATTTACATAACTAACTCATAAACAGCTCCTGACCATAAGATCATCACGAGGATGGTGATCGATCCGAAAGGTTGGTTACAATCACTTTCTTAGGATAGATGTGTCTTGAGTCTACGATGTAGAGACACCAGAGCGAGAGTATAGATATTCGTTGAGAATGAGAGTATTGAGTGTGACCACCTCGAGCAGTCATAAGGAAGTCTACCTTCTCGTCGATGACTAGCTCAATGCTGCAGTTGTGTGTCTAGTTCTTTGACCTGAGGTACATCGACAGTTCACCTTGAGTGTGTTATAGTTTGACTACACCATAACTCGATCTTCTAGCCATTCGAAACCCTGAGGTGTATGTTGACTGTAGCATATTCATTATAGGAACCAGATCGCACCAAGAAGGGATCTATCAACCTCGGTAGATGAGAGTAGTCCTATGATGATTGAAAGATCGAGTTCTTAAACCCATGGCCATGGCAGAGTGAAATAATGAAAAAGAGTTTTTCATTGGGGTTTCACATCAGACTCAGATTAATAGAATGATTCATATGACTGATGTTGGGTTTGACGAGTTCACCTTAACCCTAATTCAGTCGGGACTCATGATAGAAGAACTCAATCACACAGGTAGCTGCACCGAGATGTTCATCTTCATTTCTGATGGGTTGCCATCATATACTGCTAGGTGTCACTGGTGGATTTTGGAGCAATTAGAATGATCTTGATGATCGATCATTCTAATTATCTGAATCAGAAGAATTCTGGTCCATCGAAAGGAGTTTCGATGATGTCGATGATGAGATCACGACATGTCTCATTACCATATGGAAATGAACCTAACTGGGTCACACAAATAAGAGTTAGGGTCTGGATGTCATCAATTGAGCTAGCCCAATTCGATTGATTTGGATTAGATCCAATTAGGTTCAAGAAAATCGTGCTAGCACACGATTGAGCCTAACTTTCTCCTCGTGTAATCTTTTCTATCTCGACTGAGCCAAATGTGATTTGACTCACTAGAGAACCTTGAGAAGGTTTCTCACAGTCTGACTGGAGCCAGTCCACTCAGAAAGGACTTGTCTTAATTCATGAGATAAATTTAAGACAACACCTGCTAATTCCTGTCACCTACCATTTTCGTTTTAGGACATTGGTCAAACGTTGACCCATAGACCTTGGACTGAAGGCCACTTGGCAAGAGGTCATTAGAGATTTTTTATGGAGTGTCCACTTACTAAATTGGGCCTCAAAGTGGGTGCCATATTCAGATTGGGCGTGCACCCCAATTGGATAAGGATAGAGTCCCATGAGATGAGGACTCTGATCCCTTGATCAACTTAGACTGTGGGGTGCAAATCTCACTGTGCTTATCCAGTGTTGGCACCAACAGTAGGAGGGATTGTGGGAATTTTTATCTGATATGATCAGATGAATCACTCCACTAATCAAAATTTTTTAAAATTAATTAAAATTTTCTAATTGATCGAATGATGTGGCACTGCATGGCGCAGCAGGGTCTATTTAAACCCTGTCTGCGCCTAGGGTTAAGAGACTCTTTTCAATAACCAGCAAAAGCCTGAATTCTCTTCACTTCTCTATGCCCCTCTACTCCTCTCCCTCCTCTCTTCACATCCAAGAAGTTGAGCATCCATCTGGTGCTTGTCCAAGGCGTGGTGGCTTCCTGATTAGAAGGCTGCAGAGATTTGTTGAGAAGCTGCTGCTTCAGTTTCAGAAGATCTTTTGAAGATCTTCCAAATCAGATCCAGATCTATTTTTGGAGCAAAAATTCATGAGGAGAAGGTAATCCAGATCCTACTTGAGTGGATATCGATAGAGCCAGACGTCTACATGGCTATTTTAGAACCTCGGGCATTGCTGCGATCATCTACAGGGTAATCTAGTTACCCTATAGGTATTTCTCTATTCCTCATATTTCTAGATTTAATTTTAGATTTAATATTAGATAATAGGAATTAGATCTAATAGATCTTAGATCTAAAATATCATAAGATAATTTTTAAAATATTCCATCCCAGATCTCATTAGATCTGGAAGATCCTATAAGGAAAAAGTTGATTTTTTCTTCAACTGGTATCAGAGCTAGGTTGATGGCTCTATTTTAGATCTAATTTAGATCTAATTTTTATTTTTATTTATCTAATATTAATAGATTTTAGATGTCACATCAGATGTGATAGGATCTAAAATCAAAAAAAATTTAAATTTAAATCTAAGTAGATCTAACATGTATGAGATGCATGACTAGACTAGGAGTAGTTTGATCTATGAATAGTCTTATAATTTTATATTTTAATATGATTAAAATATAAATTAGATCTAATTTATTCTCTATTTTTTTGATATTATAAATATTATATTTAGATCAAAAAATAAAAAATAAAATTTTAATTAATACATAAGATTGATCTGTTGCTTGCCTAAACTAGTTGTAGAATTATTCTAGTAACTGTCTAGAATAGATTTCATATTGAATAGTTTAATTTAAATCTTATTTTTTAGATTTATATGTGATGTATCAGATCTGAAAGCATGCTAATTAGATCAGAATTTAATACATGAGATGCATGCAAAGCATGTATAAGTTAGATTTGAAATTATATATGTGATATGTAACTTAGATCTAACTAGTTTTGTAGTTAAATTAATATTTTTGATTAAGGTGTTCCTCATGGCCGTCCGATCATAAGAACAAAGTAGGGTTTAAGACCCTCTTCTCCCATTCAATGGGGTGTTCTTATGGTGTGTAGGGGTGCTACGCGTTCATCCTTAATCAGAAATCAAAATTTATTTTTCTGTAAAATCTTAGATCCTGAAACATTTACATATTTTGTTTATGAACCCAAGACTTAATTAATGAATTAAGCTTATGAAATTAAATTAGATCTAAAATTGAGAATTTCAGATCTAAATCATTTTCATAAAATTGGGTTCGGGCTTGGGTAGCTCAATTAGGTCTAGCGGTTGATCAAACCGAATCAAAAGTTGGTTAGGTGGATCATGAAAGCTAATAATTAACAGCCTAATAGGATTAAGTCTAGATCAAGATCGAATCACATTTAGATGTAACTCGATCAAGTTAAGACCTAATTTAGCTCAATGGTTAGAGCCTGGATTATAGACTAACCCAATTGATTCTGGTTCGATAATTTGGTGTCTAAGATAAGTTAGGCAGATGCGATCGACTGATTTTTAATTGAGAACTACTCGACTCGAATGCATTCTTGTCAAGTTAATGGCATATCTCTCCCATCGGTCTCACTTACCTAGCCATATGTATCGATCCAGTTCTGATTTGAGGTGGCTAACAATTCAAGCTAACCCATGTCACTAGGTTAGTCATAATTGTTATGACTATATCAAGTCAAGTTTAATGAGACCTAAATCAAATCTTCCTAAGAAAATATTAAGTCTAAGGTCTTCCACCATTGTGGATGTGCGGGCCCTTTCCGGGGTTGATTGTTCTCGCTGGTTACAGTGGCTCAGTTGCACCGAGAAGATACAACCATGTCCACTAGGCATTGGATGCTACAGATTAGAGGATGGGTTGTGCTCAATATTTTGGATACGGTGAGGGACCCAATCAGGAATCTAATTCATGCAAATGGTGGGTCTGACTTAACTAAAGATTGGAGCAATATTCCGGGCACGGTGAGCTTCATGAATTAGAGACCAAGTTTTGGGTGCACCATGATTAGAGAATCATCAGACAAGAGTTGTCCACTCATCGGTTGACCTATCACCAATAACTATTAGGTGAGGTGGTGAGCCAGTCGGTGAGACCGCACCACCCACTAGAAATCACTAATCACGGAGATTTTCACATCTTTACCTAAGGAGTGTAGGGATCTGAGAAAATAGTGAGACCTAATTTGTTGAAAAATGAAACTCCTAAACAAATTGGTTAAGTCTGATTGCAAAATCTAACTAGAAACTTTTGACTCTCTACAGGAAATATGTCTGTGTCCAACCTCCTGACCAAAATACTAGACACCCACAGATTGACTGGATCCAATTTCAAGGACTGGTTGAGGAACTACAGAATTATTCTGGATTCTGAGAAACTGACTTATGTCTTGGACCAAGACCCACTTGCCATACCAGCACGTCCGACTGCTGAACAAAGAGCATCTTTGGAAAAATGGACGGATGACGATAACAAAGCCAGGTACTACATATTGGGTGCCATGTCTGATGACTTGCAACGCCAACATGAGAACATTATGACTACCCGCCAAATGTTGGCTCACCTACAAGAGTTGTTTGGTGAACAAAGTCGTGCAGCCAAGGATCAAGTCTGCCAAAGACTTTTTAAGACTAAAATGCATGATGGGCAGTCAGTCTAAGATCATTGTTTGTCAATGATCAAGGACCTTGAGGAGCTTGAGAAGCTCGATGTCATCTTAGATAGGGATTTTCAAATTGATGTGATCCTTCAATCCTTGTCTGATGCATATGGTCAGTTCATTATGAACTTCCATATGCATAAGATGTAGTGTACCTTGGCTGAGTTAATGAACATGTTGGTTACGGCTGAGCTTTCTTTGAAGGGTTCAAAAGGCTCAGTCCTTACTGTAGAGTGGACTTCTTCCAAGAGAAAGTCTTTTGAAAAGAAGAAGAAGTCTGCAAAGAAGCAGAAGATGGATGGGAAGAAGAAGAAGATGGAACCGAAGAAGATGGCTGCTGAAAAGAAAAAATATTTTCACTGTAATTCAGATGGCCACCCTGAAGAACAAGAAGGATGGTCTTTCTGGAGGAATGCTCGTTATAGAATCTAATCTTATGGTTTCCTCTGCATCCAGTTGGGTACTTGACTTTGGTTCTAATGCTCATTTGTACACTTCTATGCAGGGTCTTGAGGAGAGCAGGAGGCTGAGGGATGCGGATATGATCCTACGCATCGAGAACGGAGCAAGAGTTGCGGCTGTGGCCGTGGGAACTACCCTCTGTGATTATTGTTAGGATTAGTTTTAGTTCTTAGAGATTGTTATTATGTGCCTGCAGCAAGCAGGACTTTGATTTTTGTTTCATGTTTAGCACAAGAAGACTATATGATTAACTTTCATAAGAACCATTGTAACATATTTTATGAAAATAATAAAGTTGCAAATGGTTTTCTTATTAATGGTCTCTATCAGCTACATATTGATGTATCTGTATTTCATAACGAGCAAAATATGAATGCCATGGAAATTAAAAGGCCTAGAGATAGTCTAAATGATAGGTATCTGTGACACCTAAGGCTAGGTCATATAGCGGAAGACAGGGTTAACAAATTGGAGAAATCTTGACCATTGAGTTCATTGACTTCCGAGTCATATCCAGTTTATGAATCATGCCTTCAAGGCAAAATGACCAAGCTCCCTTTTATAGGACATGGGGAAAGGGCCACAGACCTACTTGCCCTAGTACATACAGATGTGTGCGGCCCATTTGATGTGCCGCTAGAGGCAACTATGTCTACTTCATTACCTTCATCGATGATATGTCTAGGTACGGGTATGTGTTTCAAATAAAATACAAGTCTGAAGTCTTTGAAAAGTTCAAAGAATTCAGATATGAGGTAGAAAAATAAATAGAAAAGCCCATTAACGTTCTTCGATCAGATCGAGGAGGTGAATACCTTTATCAAAAGTTCCTAGACTATCTTAAGGACAATGGCATAGTCTCTCAATAGACTCCATCTGGAATGCCACAACTCAATGGAGTTTCAGAATGGAGGAACCGGACCCTATTAGATATAGTCCGTTCATGATGAGCTTCATGGACCTCCCTGAGTTTTTTTGGAGATATTGTCTCATGACAGCAATATATGTATTGAATAGGGTTCCCTCTAAAACCGTTCCTACCACACCGTATGAGATATGGCATGGTAAGAAGCCAAGTCTGAGTCATCTCAAAATTTGAGGTTGTCCGGCTCATGTCAAGAGACAGCAGGTGGACAAGTTAGAGTTCAGATCTTTTAGAGCTCGGTTCATAGGATATCCTAAAGAGTCATTAGGATACTATTTCTATATTTCGGAAGATCACAATGTGATTGTGAATCGATATGCTATTTTTTTTGAAAAATAGTTTATTCAAGATGGTGGCATTGGAAGAATAATTAAGCTCAAGGAGAATATCTCCTAAGAGCAACGAGCTAAAGAACCTGAGGAACCCAATCAATTAGAACCAGTCCAACACAACCTCTTCCACCTCATAGATCGACTAAGATTTTTCGTCCTCTTGAAAGGTACTTAGGTACTATACTAGAGGAAGTAGAGAAAATATTCCTCACAGGAAATGAGACTCATGGTGATGACCCCAAGACCTATGACGAGGCGATATCAGATATCGACTCGAGAAATGGTTAGAGGCAATGAGATCAGAAATTGACTCGATACACTCAAATCAAGTCTGAACCTTGATAGATCCACCTGAAGGTATTGTACCTATTGGGTGTAAATAGATCTTCAAGAGAAAAATAGGTGCAGATGGGAATG
Organism: Elaeis guineensis; assembly: GCF_000442705.2. Lineage (NCBI taxonomy): Eukaryota > Viridiplantae > Streptophyta > Magnoliopsida > Arecales > Arecaceae > Elaeis > Elaeis guineensis. Next base: position 34,042,413 of record NC_026001.2, read on the forward strand.
TGGAGACATTCAAGGCTAGGCTCGTAGCGAAAGGTTATAGTCAGCGTGAAGGCATTGACTATCAGGATACCTTTTCGTCCGTAGCCATGCTAAAATCCATCCGCACATTGCTTGCTGTCGCAGCCTATTTCGATTATGAAATATGACAGATGGATGTGAAAACGACGTTCTTAAATGAATATCTTGAGGAAGATATCTATATGGAACAGACGTTTGGTTTCACATCCAATGATGATGATCACAAGATCTACAAGCTACAAAGATCCATTTATGGACTTAAGCAAGCATCTCAGAGCTGGAATACTCATTTCAATGATGTGATCAAAATATTTGGTTTCATCAAGAACGAAGAGGAACCATGTGTGTTCAAGAAGGTCAGTGAGAGCGCAGTTGTCTTTCTCATACTGTATGTAGATGACATTCTCTTGATTGGGAATGATATTTTCATATTGACCTCAGTCAAAATATGGTTGTCTAAGGAGTTCTCTATGAAAGATCTAAGAGAGGCATCCTTTATACTGAGTATTAAGGTCTATAGAGATAGACCAAATAGGATGCTGGGACTTTCACAGAAGATGTTCATAAAGGAGGTGCTAAAATGGTTTAGCATGGAAAACTCCAAAAAAGGTTTAGTACCTTTTAGACATGGCATTCATCTCTCCAAGAAGATGTGCCCTAGCACACCTGAGGAGATTGAATGCATGAGCAAGATCCCTTATGCTTTGACAATAGGAAGCCTCATGTATGTCACGCTATGTACACGACCTGATATAGTCCATGCTGTGAGTGTCACAAGTAGATATCAGTCAAATCCAGATGAAGAGCACTGGACTTCTGTGAAATGTATTCTTAAGTACTTGAGAAGGACTAAGGATATATTTCTAGTCTTTGGAAATGAAGAACTCCAGGTTCAGAAATTTACAGACTCAGACTTTATGTCTAATATAGATGATCGAAAGTCAACATTTGGAAGTCTGTTCATTTGCAATAGTGGTGCAGTTAGCTGGAAGAGTTTCAAACAGACGGTGATTGCTGATTCCACCATGGAGGCAGAATATATTGCTGCATCCGAAGCTGCGAAGGAGGCATTCTGATACAAGAAGTTTGCCGTAGAGCTTGGAGTGATGTCATTGGATGCCATACCTCTTTACTGTGATAATAATGGCACCATAGCTCTAGCTAAGGAGCCAAGGTCTCACCAGAAGTTCAAGCATATCGAGCGGCGATTCCATCTGATCCGTGATTATCTCGAAAAAGGTTATGTCGAGGTGAAGAGAGTCGACTCCACAGACAATATGACAAATCCACTGATAAAGTTATTAAGCCAGTAGAAGATCGAAGCCCACCTTGAGAAGATGGGACTTAGATATATAGCCAATTGGCATTAGGTCAAGTGGGAGTTTGTTAGATGTGTGCCCTAGATGCCAGATTGACTGATACATTCCTGTACAAATCTAAGGGCAAATTTATAATTTTGACTATAAATAAATAAAAAGATTATTCTACTATCACATTGTATACATTATATCTGTGATACATCCTTTGAGTTAGTAGAAATGTTAATTTATATTTTCAAGAGTTGAAAATTTAAGGCATGAATTTATATAACTAACTCATAAATAGCTCCTGACCATAGGATCATCACGAGGATGGTGATCGATCCGGAAGGTTGGTGTACGATCGCTTTCTTAGGGTAGATGTGTCTTGAGTCTATGGTGTCGAGATACCAGAACGAGAGTATAGATATTCGTTGAGAATGAGAGTACTGAGCGTGACCACCTCGAGCAGTCATAAGGAGGTCTACCTTCTCGTCGATGACTAGCTCGATGCTGCAGCTGTGTGTCTAATTCTTTGACCTGAGGTACATCGACAGTTCACCTTGAGTGTGTTATAGTTTGACTACACCATAACTCGATCTCCTAGCCATTTAGAACTCTGAGGTGTATATTGGCTGTAGCATATTCATTGTAGGAACCAGATCGCACCAAGAAAGGATCTATCAACCTCGGTAGATGAGAGGAGTAGTCCTATGATGATCGAAAGATCAAGTCCTTAAACCCATGGCCATGGCAGAGTGAAATAATGGAAAAGAGTTTTTATTAGGGTTTCACATCGAACTCGGATCAATCAATTGATTCATATGACTGATGTTGGGTTTGATGAGTTCACCTTAACTCTAATTCAGTCGGGACTCATGATAGAAGAACTTAATCACATAGGTAGCTGCACCGAGAGGTTGTTCTTCATTTCTGATGGGTTGTCATCATATACTGCTAGGTATCACTGATAAATTTTGGGAGCAATTAGAATGATCTTGATGATCGATCATTTTAATTGTCTGAATCAGAAGAGTTCTGATCCATCGAAAGGAGTTTCGATGATGTCGATGATGAGATCACGACATGTCTCATTACCATATGGAAATGAACTTAACTGGGTCGCACAAATAAGAGTTAGGGTCTGGATGTCATCAATTGAGCTAGCCCAGTTCGATTGATTTGGATTAGATCCAATTAGGTTCAAGAAAATCGTGCTAGCACACGATTGAGCCTAACTTTCTCCTCGTATAATCTTTTCTATCTCGACTGAGCCAAATGTGATTTGACTCATCCAGAGAATCTTGAGAAGGTTTCTCACAGTCTGACTGGAGCCAGTCCAGCTCAGAAAGGACTTATCTTAATTCATGAGATGAATTTAAGATAACACCTGCTAATTCCTGTCACCTGCCATTTCCATTTTAGGACATTGGTCAAATGTTGACCCATGGACCTTGGAATGAAGGCCACTTGGCAAGAGGTCATTGGAGATTTTTTATGGAGTGTCCACCTACTAAATTGGACCTTAAAGTGGGTGCCATATTCAGATTGGGCATGCGTCCCAAGTGGATAAGGATAGAGTCCCATGAGATGAGGACTCTGATCCCTTGATCAACTTGGACTGTGGGGCGCAAATCTCACTGTGCTTATCCAGTGTTGGCGCCAACAGTAGGAGGGATTGTGGAGATTTTATTTGATATGATCAGATGACATCACTCCATCAATCAAAATTTTTTCAGAATTAATTAAAATTTTTTGATTGGTCGAATGATGTGGCACTGCATGGCGCAGCAGGGTCTATTTAAACCCTGTCTGCGCCAAGGGTTAAGAGACTCTGCTCAATAACTGGCAAAAGCCTAAATTCTCTCCACTTCTCTATGCCCCCTCTGCTCCTCTCCCTCCTCTCTTCACGTCCAAGAAGTTGAGCATCCATCTGGTGCTTGTCCAAGGCGTGGTGGCTTCCTGATTAGAAGGCTGCAGAGATTTGTTGAGAAGCTGCTGCTCCAGCTTCAGAAGATCTTTTGAAGATCTTCCAGATCAGATCTAGATCTGATTTTTGGAGCAAAGATTTGTGAGGAGAAGATAATTCAGATCCTACTCAAGTGAATACTGGTAGAGGCCAGGCGACTGCATGGCAATTTTAGAATCTTGGGCATTGCTGCGATCATCTACAGGGTAATCTAGTTACCTTAGAGGTATTTCTCTATTCCTCATATTTTCAGATTTAATTTTAGATTTAATATCAGATAATAGGAATTAGATCTAATAGATCTTAGATCTGAAATATTGTAGGATAATTTTTAAAATATTTCGTCCCAGATCTCATTAGATTTGGAAGATCCTACAAGGAAAAAGTCAGTTTTTTCTTCACTCTGAACCCTTGAAGCGACTACTGTCCGCTGCCTAATATTTTGCCTGAAGCACCCTGTTTCCACTCTTTGTCGGTGCCTCTTTTCAAGATCTGCTACTGCTCTAAGTCCTCTGCCAAACAACCAAAGCCACAGACACATCTTTGTTGCCATAGGGTGAGTTTATAGGCATCTGAATCGAAACAGGATCAGAAATCGACTCCCATTTGCGTCAAACTACCTCTCTAGTTGCTAGATCAAGACCGGCTCCCATCCTAATCGTCCGATCGTGCAATATGAGTCTCCGATCCATGAGAAAACCCCTGTAGATTGCGAGAAACCAGCTCGAAATGCTCTTCAGTCCATGGTGGACTGCACGAAACCAAGGAGAAACGCCCACCCGATCCACATGGGTTCTCATGGACCCCGATCGTACGTGGACCACGTGGGAAAATCATGTGGGCCGCGCTTGCGTGCATCTGCCTGGGCCTGGGCCACACCCGCGCTCCCGCACCCGTGCCTAGGCCGTGCACCGTGCGTGCCCGCACGTCCGCACACTCGCGGCCAGGCTGCATGCTGCCGCGTGCGGTTGTGCCACTGCGGCCTCCGCCGGCCCACTGCCTCGTGGGCTATGCCACCTCCTTCGGACTTCTTCCACACATAGCTTTTCGATCTGGATTCTATTTGGATTGATCTTGGGCTCATTGTACTTCATTCGTTGTTACGGACCTCGCTGTGGCTCAGTGTGGACTGAATTTCGAGACGTCAATCCTAACATCTCTCTATAGTGTGAAGAGCAGC
>NC_026001.2:34046977-34066297 GCF_000442705.2 Elaeis guineensis
CCTGGCCAAGGTTTTGCTAAATTGAAACACGACTGTACACAGCTCCTAAACTGGAGTGGTCAATCCCATCTTGACACACGCACCGACAAGTCAAGTACTTGACTACACCCAGCAACCTTCCGTCACTGAATTAGAAATTCAGGTAGTCCAGTGCCTAAGTGCAGTGAGTTGCTTGCAAGTCACCGTGGCGGTCTCAGGTCGGAGGGACATTTATACCCATATCCCATCGGAGCAAATCTTGACAGCAGAAATAGCTCCGGAGTTGGTCACGTTCAGTGCAGATGTACCATTACATCTCACCTGTATGCCATACCAGTGTCTCCACACTCTTTGGTTATGAGGACAACCAACCCATATGGCACACAACGACCTATGCTCGATAAATATTGTCGTCCTTGGTAACAACGTATCATTTGGTCGCGAACATGTTTAAGGACTAAACGACAAATCCTCCTTTGTCGAGTCTAAATAGTCCTAAGGACTTCACCACAACACAGGAGTTCATTAGAAGATGAAACATTTGTGATGAAAAAATACCAAAATAACTTTTATTTATTTATAATTCATGTACTAATACAAAAGGAGCACAACCGTCAACAGGCTGACGATTGGCTTTGGGACACTATTCCCAACAATCTCCCACTTGGCCTAAAGCCTATCGGTGCAGTATCTAATACCCATCTTCGACTTGTAGTCGTTGAACTCCTTCACCGCAATGGCTTTAGTGAATGGGTCGGCCAGGTTCTCCTTCCCGTCGATCTTCTGAAGGTCGACGTTCACCTCGATCCACGATCTCCCGGATGAGATGGTAGCGGCACAGAATATGCTTCGTCCGCTGGTGTGCCTTTGGTTCCTTCGCCTTGAGCAATGGCTCCAGAGCTGTCGCAGTAGAGCAGAACTGGACCAACAAGGGAGGTGCTACTCCGAGCTCGGTGATGAATTTTCCTCAGCCACATCGCTTCTTTGGCAGCATCTGATGCAGCAATATACTCCGCCTCGCATACTGAATCTGCCACAGTGTGCTGCTTGGAACCTCTTCCAGCAGACAGCCCCACCATTAAGGTAAAAATAAATCCTGACACACTCTTGCTATCATCTCGATCAGACTGGAAACTAGAGTCTGTAAACCCTATAGTCTCAAGTCCGATTCACCATATATAAAGCCACTGGTCCTTAGTATTTCTCAAATACTTCAGGATGGTTTTAACAACCTTCCAGTGATTCTCTCCTGGATCAGATTGGTATCTACTCACTACCCCTAGTGAGTATGCCACATCTGGTAGTGTACATGTCATGGGTACATGATAGATCCCACTGCCGAAGCATATGGAATCCTACCCATACTCTCTCTCTCTTGAGGTGTTGTCGGACAATCCCTCTTCGAGAGAGAAATTCCAATGGCCTATCGGTAGATAGCCTTTCTTGGAATTTTCCATGCTGAACCTTTTCAGCATAGTATCAATGTACGTGGACTGGGATAAGCCAAGCAACTTTTTGGATCTATCCCTATAGATCCTCCATCCCTAGGATGTAGGAAGCTTCTCCCAGATCCTTCATGGAGAACTGTGACGATAGCCAAATCTTTATTCCCCTGTAATGCAGGGACATCATTCCCGATTAAGAGAATGTCATCCACATACAATACAAGAAATACTACTGCTGGACCATTAGCCCACTTATAAATGTAGGGTTCTTCTCCGTTCTTAACGAAGCCATACATTTTGATCGTCCTATCAAAACGTATGTTCCAACTCCGAGATGCCTGCTTAAGTCCATAAATGGACCTCTGTAGCTTGCACACCTTAGACTCATCTGTGGATGTGAACCCTTCAGGTTGTATCATATACACCTCTTCGTCCAGCTCTCCGTTTAGGAAAGCTGTCTTCACATCCATCTGCCAGATTTCATAGTCCAGATGGGCAGCTATCGCAAGCATAATCCGAATGGATTTGAGCATTGCCACAGGAGAAAACATCTCGTCATAGTCATATACCATAATGTTGACGATATCCCTTGGCAACCAGACGGGCTTTATAGGTCTCCACCTTTCCGTCTGCGCCCCTCTTCCTTTTGAAGACCCACTTACACCCTATGGGTTTTACTCCTTCGGGTGGGTCAACCAATGTCCACACATCGTTGACCTTCATGGACTCCATTTCGGATTTCATGGCCTCTAGCCATTTCTCAGAGTCAGGTCTCTGCATTGCATCCATGTAGGTGATCGAATCCTCATCGTTTTCATCAAGTTCGATAGGATCACCATCCCAGACCAAGAAACCATAGTATCTGTCCGGTTGATGTGGTACTCTACCAGACCGCCTTAAGGGTGCATAATCAATGGGCTCCGGATCTGATCTAATCAAATCCGGTTCGGTTCAGTAACATGTGTCGGTTTTTCCACCTGGTCGAACTTCGTCAAGTTCGACTTTAGAGGCAACAGTTCCTTCACTAAGGAACTCCTTTTCTAAAAAGATTGCCTTAAGGCTGACAAACACCTTTTGCTCATCAGCAAGGTAGAAATAATACCCTTTGGTCTCTTTTGGGTACCCTATAAAATTACACTTGTCAGACCTAGGTCCAAGCTTGTCTGTAATTAAACGTTTAACATAAGTCGGACACCCCCAAACCCTAAGGTGCGAGAGTACTGGCTTACGTCCTATCCATATCTCATATGGCGTTTTGGCTACAGACTTACTCGAAACTCTATTTAGAAGGTAACAAGCCGATTCGAGCGCATATCCTCAGAGGGAGATCGGCAGACCAGCAAACCCCATCATGGATCGAACCATGTCTAACAGGGTCCGATTCCTCCTTTCAGACACACCATTATGCTGTGGTATTCCAGGAGGAGTCCACTGAGAGAGAATCTCATTCTCCCCTAGATACGTCAGAAACTCATTGGAAAGGTATTCACCTCCTCGATCAGATCGAAGAGTTTTAATACACTTCCCAGTTTGTTTTTCTACCTCATTTCGGAATAGTTTGAACATTTCAAATGATTCCGACTTATGCTTCATTAAATAGACATACCCATACCTAGATAGGTCATCTGTGAAGGTTATGAAGTAGAAAAATCCACCTCTTGCACTTGAGCTCATGGGTCCACATACATCAGAATGTACCAGACCTAAGAGTTCACTGGCTCGCTCACCTTTTTCAGTAAAAGGTGACTTGGTCATCTTTCCAAGAAGACAGGACTCACAGGTTGGAAGTGATTCACAATCACTAACTTCAAGAATTCCTTCTTGAGCCAACCTGTTTATCCTGTTCTTATTGATATGACCTAGCCTACAGTGCCAAAGGTAGACTTCTGACACATTATCTATTCTAGAGCGTTTACCGAATTTTTGAACCACATTAACAGGCTGTGATAGTAAGTAAATTCCATTATTTAATTATCCAACAAATATTGTAACACCATTCAAAATGATATTGCAAATATTTCCTTTTATTAAAAAATCATAACCGTACATGGCCAAAAGGCCTACAGAAATAATATTTAATAAAAAACTTGGATAATAGTGACATTCACTCAGAATTACATTACGAGAATTGATTACAAGACTCATGATTTCTAAAGCTAGAACTGAAACTTTGCTTCCATCTCCAACATTCAGGAACCTCTCGCCTTCATCAAATCTTCTACTGACCTGCAGACCCTGCATCGAATTACAAATATGATAAGGGCTTCCGGTATCCAATACCCAGGCAGTAGTATCACAAATCGAAAAGTTGCAAGGAGTTATCATATAATTACCTTGCTTCTTCTTTGGCCTGTTCGGGTCCAGGGAGGCAATGTATTGAGGACAGTTCCTCTTCCAATGCCCGTGCTTCTTGCAAAAGAAGCACTCCGCCTGGCTCTGGTCATGCTTGCGCTTCTTGGTCTGACCCCGTGCTACTGTCCCAGCATGAGATTGCACCTTCTTATTTTTCTTCTTCTTGTTCTTCTTCCCCTTTCCAAAGGGTTGACGACGAGAAGAAGACCCTCCCACTACATTCACCGACTCCTTATGGAGTTGGTGATCCTTCTCAAAGTTCTGCAGCAACCCCAACAATCCGTGGTAGTTTACTGCAGGCTTTGTCATTCAAAAATGAGTAAGGAATGGGAGGAAGGACTTGGGCAAGGAATTAAGGATCGCATCCTTACCGAGCTGCTCGTGCAGAGGAAAGCCCAATTTGCTTAGGCGCTCAATCATCTCGATCATATACAGTACATGATCAGTGACTGAGGCCCCATCCCTCATCCGAGCATTGAAAATAGCACAACTAGTTTTGTGCCTTTCAACATCGTCAGGCATGCCAAAGGAGTCGTTCAACATTTGAAGCATCTCCTGTGGCTGGGCGTTCTCAAACCTTCGGCTGAACTCGTCATTCATTGCTGCCAGCATAATACATCGAACGGTGGTGCGGTCATTGAGCCACTTCAAGTAAGTGTCTCGGATCGCTTTACTAGCGTTCGGAGCTGGCTCCTCAGGTGCTGGATCCGTTACTACATAAAGGATCCGTTCATGCTCAAGGACGATTTTCAATTTTCGATACCAGCTATCGAAATTGGGCCCCATGAGCTTGTCATTATCTAATAATGACCGGAGCGACAGGGTAGTGGCCATAGCTGCTTAAAAAAAAATGAGACCTCTATTAGTACATAAATTAATACTAAAGACTTGGACTTTAGTCTAAAGTTTTTCCCAATATTTTTACGAACTGGTAGCCTCATCCTCTAATTCGAGGAATTACTTTAATTCCTTAATGGGTACTAGAATCCACACAGACTACACACGAGCCCAACTTTGGTTGGTCAACCCATGTGCATCTATGGGTAGGTTCTTAACCAGTTGTTTCTCTAAATAACTTCTAGTAATTTATTTTCCCCCAGAACCTAATCAGTAGGCTTTGGCCTCCACTGAGAAGATCTGGTTAGGTCCAACCATTAACATGACTTAATTTAGTGAATCGGACCAATAAATGATCAGGCCCGACTTTGGCCGGCCAACCTAACCACCATCAGAAAGACTCAATCAAATTATCATATTATGAATAATAATTCCATTAGCCAATGAGCACCAGGCCTTTGGGCCTCCAATGATCATTGAACTAATGGACTCATTATCATTCACTTAATGGGAGGCTATGACTTAGTTATCATTATAACTTAATCATTTTAGGGACCTAATAATTTTGAGGATTTTATTAAAGAATAGTAGAGAAGAAATCATCCAGCCAATTTCAATCCTCCCACTAACTTCACCAAGTCAGATTAAAAAGGATTTAATTAAAGCTGGCATTAGGAGCACCTAAATCAGTCTTACTGATTTACCTAATGACATGGGTGAGCTCTAATCACCAAGTGATCTAATCAAAATCTAACTTACCAGATTGGCCAGGTAAGTGAGATCAGTGGTGGGGATTTGCCATTAACTCGTCAATGATCGAATCAATGCGAGTTGCTCCCGCTTAAGAACCACTGGTCAAAACTGCCGAACTTACCTTAAACACCAACCGGTTCATTAGTTTTAATTTTGATCAACTTAGTAAATAGAGCTTCACCGCGTAGCCATGAATTAAGTCCATCTTGGTCTAGTTAAAGACATGGACCCATTCAACTACAACTATTGAAGTTGAGTCTAGAGTATCCTTGACCTAATCTAATTCAACTTTTGATTAGATTTGACCAATTACTCCAATTAATCCATTTTTTTAAACTAACCTTAGGTCTAACCCAATTATGGACCTAATTCATCTAACTCATTGACCCAAAAGTTTATGCAATTGTCTTAGGTCTTAATTCACAATTCTAGACCTACTAGACAACACTTAATTCTTTTAATTAAGTACTTGGGCTGATGGGTCAGGGTTTGGCATTTCGAAAATAATTTTTAAATTTGAAAGATTTTATTTTCTATTCACCAAATGTGTTAACTCATTTCACAAACGGGTCAGCACATTTCATAAACAGTAATTCTATTGCTCATTTCATAACAGAAAATAACTCAAAATAAATCATAAATTTTTTTTTAGATCTAATCTAACACATTCATGATAAATTTCTTAATTAAGTCCTTTCGCTGCTTCATCGGCATGGGATATAATTGCATCGGCACCCCTACCGCCATAGGAGACCCCATCGAATGGGAAGAGAGGGCCTTTAAACCCTACTTTTCTCCTATGACCGGACGGCCATGGCAACCAACCCAATTAGATTACTTGCTACTTGGATCATGTATATCTAAATATACAAATTTCAAAATTTAAATTTTGAATTTTAAATTTCAAATTTTAAATTTTAAATTTCAAATTTGAGATTTCAACCAAATTTTAAATTTCAGATTTTCAATCTTTGAATTTTAAATTTTGAATTTTGAATTTCAAATTTCAAATTTCGAATTTCAAATTTCAAATTTCAAATTTGAGATTTCAACCAAATTTCAAATTTTGAATTTTGAATTTCAGATTTCAAATTTCGAATTTCAAATTTTAAATTTCAAATTTGAGATTTCAACCAAATTTCAAATTTCAAATTTTGAATTTCAAATTTGAAACTTCTAACAAATTTCAAATTTCAAATTTTAAATCTTTTTGAATTTTGAATTTCGAATTTTGAATTTCAAATTTAAACTTATAGATTACACCTTAATCTATGCATGCATATGTATATCATATTCTAGAACCTGCTCTGATACCAATTGAAGCGAAAATTTAGTGCAGGGGCAAAATGGTAATTTTAAAACTTTTTCAAAATTACTATTTTACAGTGGAATTATTAATTAATCTCATTAATTAATACTAATTAACCCTACACTAGGATCTAAATATGATACAACAGCATGCATTTAAATTTGAAATTCAAATTTGAATCAGTAAACATTTTACAGTACTGTGTTCAGAACACATCACCGTCGGAGGGCTCTGATCGTCACGTCGCAGCCACCCAACTGTCTGGCCTCTGCGGATCATCCACACGAAGCTCCCGTCTGATCAGCTCCTCACGAATGCTAGTTCGTGATTTCACCCTTTTGATGGCAGATGTTGATCGAACTCCTTCGATCGATGTGTGCCGACTTCTTGGATGCTCCGGATCATCTACACAGTTACTTGAGAGGCTGATGGATCTCTCTCTGAAATTTGGTGGACTCACGATACTCGTGGCACACCAATCTCACTTCCCGAACCCTAGGTAGAAACCCTAGGGTACACACCAAAAACCCTGCGCCCAATTTTCTCACTTTTCTTTCTTTTTCTCTCGGAAGGTTTTGGACCTTCACCTTGCGCAGAAGCCTTCCTCACACCCCAAAGTTTTTCTTCTAATTTTTCTACGCACATCCCACCTTTCTCCTCTTTTTAAAACAACGTCGAACGTGTCTTATCCACGTGAGAGGATAAAGACAAGAGGTTACACATTTGAATTCAAATCAAATTTGAATTCAAACGAAAACCAACTTATCCCTATCCTTTTGGGCGTGAGAAGAGAAGGGGCGTGGGTCTTTGTGCGTGGAAAAGTTTCACGAGAAATCTTTTCTCGTGTAAGTAATGTGGCGCACAAAATGGATAAGGATGAAAGGGCAAGTGATAAGTTATCCATTCAAATTCAAACATGCTTTGAATTTGAATGGCTAACTAATTAATTTATCCATCCATATGGCGTACAAATGAGAACGTGGGGAAGGGTTTTACGTGAGAAAAATTTCACGAGAAGTTTCTTCTCGTGAATTCAAATGGGTGCAAGGAAGTTGGGTGACGCAGGGAATTTTAAAACAAGGTGGTTTGATTCAAATTGAGCCAACCTAGTTTAAAATAGGTTGAGCACAATTAGACCAAATTAAACCCAACATAATTAGGCTTAATTAGGCTTAATAAAATCTTAATCAAATCAAGAATTAACTAAACCTAACCCCTGATCAAATCAGGGACTAAACCACCTTAGCGATTAGGTCAACATTTAACCTAATCGGGTCAATCCAAACTGAATCCAATTCAATTGGACTTGATCCAAAAATAATTACTCAATCAAATTGAGTTAATTAGTGATTAAATCACTAATTAAACCTCTCATAAATGTTGAGTCCAAATCCGATGGGCAATCAGGCATCAGAGACCATCGATATGAAACCCTGATCAAAGAGTTCAAATTTCAAATTCAAAATTCGAAATTCAAAATTTTGACCCCGGTACCCAAAATGTGTGGAACTCATGATTAGAGAATCCTAATTCTCAATCATAGAGTTCCAGATAGATAAGACTCATAATCAGCCATCAGATCAGAAAGGAACCTCTAATGTGTGTGATCCCGCAGGTTCGAACCTAAGCCGGTAGCACAGGAACCAATTTCTGTACTAATCGAAGTGACCATCTAGCAATGGTACCCGATGACCGGATAGGTTGAATAATCACAATCGCAACATTCAGAACCTACGTGAATATGGTTACCGTATAATTCATCCCTTTTGACCCCTGTGTTTAGGATGACTCAGGGTTAAACTGTCAACCCTGATGATATCATCCGAATCATGCTCAACTCAATTAGTCTTGTGACTCCTCACTAGGACTACCCTGGCCAAGGTTTTGCTAAATTGAAACACGACTGTACACAGCTCCTAAACTGGAGTGGTCAATCCCATCTTGACACACGCACCGACAAGTCAAATACTTGACTACACCCAGCAACCTTCCGTCACTGAATTAGAAATTCAGGTAGTCCAGTGCCTAAGTGCAGTGAGTTGCTTGCAAGTCACCGTGACGGTCTCAGGTCGGAGGGACATTTATACCCATATCCCATCGGAGCAAATCTTGACAGCAGAAATAGCTCCGGAGTTGGTCACGTTCAGTGCAGATGTACCATTACATCTCACCTGTATGCCATACCAGTGTCTCCACACTCTTTGGTTATGAGGACAACCAACCCATATGGCACACAACGACCTATGCTCGATAAATATTGTTGTCCTTGGTAACAACGTATCATTTGGTCGGGAACATGTTTAAGGACTAAACGACAAATCCTCCTTTGTCGAGTCTAAATAGTCCTAAGGACTTCACCACAACACAGGAGTTCATTAGAAGATGAAACATTTGTGATGAAAAAATACCAAAATAACTTTTATTTATTTATAATTCATGTACTAATACAAAAGGAGCACAACCGTCAACAGGCTGACGATTGGCTTTGGGACACTATTCCCAACACTATGTACACGACCTAATATAGTCTATGCTGTGAGTGTCACAAGTAGATATCAGTCAAATTCCGGTGAAGAGCACTGAACTTCTGTGAAATGTATTCTTAAGTACTTGAGAAGGACTAAGGATATATTTCTAGTCTTTGGGAATGAAGAACTCCAGGTTCAGGAATTTACAGACTCAGACTTTATGTCTAATATAGATGATCGAAAGTCAACATTTGGAAGTCTGTTCATTTGTAATAGTGGTGCAGTTAGCTGGAAGAGTTTCAAGTAGACAGTGATTGCTGATTCCACCATGGAGGCAGAATATATTGCTGCATCCGAAGCTACGAAGGAGGCATTCTGATACAAGAAGTTTGCCGTAGAGCTTGGAGTGATGTCATTGGATGCCATCCCTCTTTACTGTGATAATAATGGCGCCATAGCTCTAGCTAAGGAGCCAAGGTCTCACCAGAAGTTCAAGCATATCGAGCGGCGATTTCATCTGATCCGTGATTATCTCGAAAAAGGTTATGTCGAGGTGAAGAGAGTCGACTCCATAGACAATGTGACAAATCCACTGATAAAGCTATTAAGCCAGTAGAAGATCGAAGCCCACCTTGAGAAGATGGGACTTAGATATATAGCCAATTGGCATTAGGTCAAGTGGGAGTTTGTTAGATGTGTACCCTAGATGCCAGATTGACTGATACATTCCTGTACAAATCTAAGGGCAAATTTATAATTTTGACTATAAATAAATAAAAAGATTATTCTACTATCACATTGTGTACATTATATCTGTGATACATCCTTTGAGTTAGTAAAAATGTTAATTTATATTTTCAAGAGTTGAAAATTTAAGGCATGAATTTATATAACTAACTCATAAATAGCTCCTGACCATAGGATCATCACGAGGATGGTGATCGATCCGGAAGGTTGGTGTACGATCGCTTTCTTAGGGTAGATGTGTCTTGAGTCTATGGTGTCAAGATACCAGAACGAGAGTATAGATATTCGTTGAGAACGAGAGTACTGAGCATGACCACCTCGAGCAGTCATAAGGAAGTCTACCTTCTCGTCGATGACTAGCTCGATGCTGCAGCTGTGTGTCTAGTTCTTTGACCTGAGGTACATCGACAGTTCACCTTGAGTGTGTTATAGTTTGACTACACCATAACTCGATCTCCTAGCCATTTAGAACCCTGAGGTGTATGTTGGCTGTAGCATATTCATTGTAGGAACCAGATCACACCAAGAAAGGATCTATTAACCTCGGTAGATGAGAGGAGTAGTCCTATGATGATCGAAAGATCAAGTCCTTAAACCCATGGCCATGGCAGAGTGAAATAATGGAAAAGAGTTTTTTATTAGGGTTTCACATCGAACTCGGATCAATCAATTGATTCATATGACTGATGTTGGGTTTGATGAGTTCACCTTAACTCTAATTCAGTCGGGACTCATGATAGAAGAACTCAATCACACAGGTAGCTGCACCGAGAGGTTGTTCTTCATTTCTAATGGGTTATCATCATATACTGCTAGGTATCACTGATAAATTTTGGAAGCAATTAGAATGATCTTGATGATCGATCATTTTAATTGTCTGAATCAGAAGAGTTCTGGTCCATCGAAAGGAGTTTCGATGATGTCGATGATGAGATCACGACATGTCTCATTACCATATGGAAATGAACTTAACTGGGTCACACAAACAAGAGTTAGGGTCTGGATGTCATCAATTGAGCTAGCCCAGTTCGATTGATTTGGATTAGATCCAATTAGGTTCAAGAAAATCGTGCTAGCACACGATTGAGCCTAACTTTCTCCTCGTATAATCTTTTCTATCTCGACTGAGCCAAATGTGATTTGACTCATCCAGAGAATCTTGAGAAGGTTTCTCACAGTCTGACTGGAGTCAGTCTAGCTCAGAAAGGACTTGTCTTAATTCATGAGATGAATTTAAGATAATACCTGCTAATTTCTGTCACCTGCCATTTCCATTTTAGGACATTGGTCAAACGTTGACTCATGGACCTTGGAATGAAGGCCACTTGGCAAGAGGTCATTGGAGATTTTTTGTGGAGTGTCCACCTACTAAATTGGACCTTAAAGTGGGTGCCATATTCAGATTGGGCATGCGTCCCAAGTGGATAAGGATAGAGTCCCATGAGATGAGGACTCTGATCCCTTGATCAACTTGGACTGTGGGGCGCAAATCTCACTGTGCTTATCCAGTGTTGGCGCCAACAGTAGGAGAGATTGTGGGGATTTTTATTTGATATGATCAGATAACATCACTCCATCAATCAAAATTTTTTCAGAATTAATTAAAATTTTTTGATTGGTCGAATGATGTGGCACTGCATGGCGCAGCATGGTCTATTTAAACCCTGTCTGCGCCTAGGGTTAAGAGACTCTGCTCAATAACTGGCAAAAGTCTAAATTCTCTCCACTTCTCTATGTCCCCTATACTTCTCTCCCTCCTCTCTTCACGTCCAAGAAGTTGAGCATCCATCTGGTGCTTGTCCAAGGCGTGGTGGCTTCCTGATTAGAAGGCTGCAGAGATTTATTGAGAAGCTGCTGCTCCAGCTTCAGAAGATCTTTTGAAGATCTTCCAGATCAGATCTAGAACTAATTTTTGGAGCAAAGATTTGTGAGGAGAAGATAATTCAGATCCTACTCAAGTGAATATCGGTAGAGGCCAGGCAACTGCGTGGCAATTTTAGAACCTCGGGCATTGCTGTGATCATCTACAGGGTAATCTAGTTACCTTAGAGGTATTTCTCTATTCCTCATATTTTCAGATTTAATTTTAGATTTAATATCAGATAATAGGAATTAGATCTAATAGATCTTAGATCTGAAATATTGTAGGATAATTTTTAAAATATTTCGTCCCAGATCTCACTAGATTTGGAAGATCCTACAAGGAAAAAGTCGGTTTTTTCTTCACTCTGAACCCTTGAAGCGACTACTGTCCGCTGCCTAATATTTTGCCTGAAGCACCCTGTTTCTACTCTTTGTCGGTGTCTCTTTTCAAGATCTGCTACTGCTCTAAGTCCTCTGCCAAACAACCAAAGCCACAGACACGTCTTTGTTGCCATAGGGTGAGTTTATAGGCATCTAAATCGAAACAGGATCAGAAATCGACTCCCATTTGCATCAAACTACCTCTCTAGTTGCCAGATCAAGATCGGCTCCCATCCTAATCGTCCGATCGTGCAATATGAGTCTCCGATCCATGAGAAACCCCTGTAGATTGCGAGAAACCAGCTCGAAATGCTCTTCAGTCCATGGTGGACTGCACGAAACCAAGGAGAAACGCCCACCCGATCCACGTGGGTTCTCATGGACCCCCGATTGTACGTGGACCACGTGGGAAAATCATGTGGGCCGCGCTTGCGTGCGTCTGCCTGGGCCTGGGCCACACCCGCGCTCCCGCACCCGTGCCTAGGCCATGCACCGCGCGTGCCCGCGCGTCCGCGCACTCGCGGCCAGGCTGCATGCTGCCGCGTGCGGTTGTGCCGCTGCGGCCTCCGCCGGCCCACTGCCTCGTGGGCTATGCCACCTCCTTCGGACTTCTTCCGCACATAGCTTTTCGATCTGGATTCTATTTGGATTGATCTTGGGCTCATTGTACTTCATTCGTTGTTACGGACCTCGCTGTGGGCTCAGTGTAGACTGAATTTCGAGACGTCAAATCCTAACATCTCTCTATAGTGTGAAGAGCAGCACATTGAAAATGGTAGTAATCCCTTGAAGCCAAATGATGAATGAACAGCAGAAACCTTGCGTGATAGGAATTGTAGAACAGAGTCATAGTAGCAGTGTAGAACAATCAAAGGCAGGTACAACTTCAAAGAAATTTCCGAATATATAGGAATCACCATAGTATTGAAACGCCCAAGTTGGACAGCAATAGTGACAATATCTCTGGCATCAGTGATAGTACCTCCAACATTTAGGAAGGGATAATAATGAGGGGCAAGTGACATTTTGCTAGTCATCCAGTAGCAGCTTGAGAGGTGATTGGATATGAGCCATGCATGATAAGTATGTAAGTATATAGTGAAGTTTTAAAGGAAAGTTTAATCTGATCTGTATGAATCTCTTGGATGTTAGATTTGAATCTTGAATATACCATGGTATCTGAAACCTGAAAAGTTGAGAGAATGCGTTGAGTTAAATGCATAATAGTAGCTGAAGATGTCCCTTTCTTCATACCATTAGAAGTATCATATCCTAGCACCTCAGAAATGGCCTTGGGCAGTCGGAGCCGATTAGTCAAAATACAAATCCATATAGAATGTGTATTGAGAGCAAGCAGATTAACATTTGTAATGTCCACCTTCTTTTTATAATTCTACTTTTTTTCACTCTCCATTCTTATTTTCTTTTCCTTTTTTCTTTTTTTCTTCTTTCTCTTTTGATTCAATCTTTTGTATATCTTTGAGTTGGACACCTCAATTTGCATCTTACACAACATAGTTTTGGCAACTCCCTAATGTTTCTTTTCCTTATACAAAAACTTTATATCCATAAGTAGCCAGTTTAAATGTAAGGAGATTGAGGACAAGGCGACGGAGCACAAACAATCCGAGTACCACAACAAACCCAGAAAAACCCAAAGGAACATTGAAGAAGAAGATCACACAGGAATTCAGAAATCCCATTTTCTCCAATTTTATGAGACCGGTGATCCCCCATGATGAAGCTATATATAAACAAAGTCCAAGAAATCCTGAGTGTATAAAGCATCAATAGAAGGTGTTTAGGAAAAGTTCTTCTCAAATGCATTGATTCCTTAATATAAGAGAAAACAGTCATTGTCACGCCCCCAACCGAGATTATGAATCGAGGGTCATGGCAACCGCGCATACTCATAGAAAACTCTTCCCATAAGCATGCAAGGCATCTTATCATGCTATTCTAAAACAACAGCGAATAATTAGACAATAATTTAAATCCAAATCATAATGATCTAATTTTTTTTCTTTAATGTCTCAATAAATTCAACAATGATTCATAGACCTTACATCAAATTCAATAAGACTTTCAACCTAAAATAAAAGTATAGGGATTCTGCTTCTGATCATCTTCTATTCATATCTTGTATCATCTTAATTTCTCAACATCTGCAAAAATAATAAAAATAGGAGATAATGAGCTAGACAGCCCAGTAAGCAATGATCACTTTTCAACAGATTTCATCAGGCATTTAAGTAAATCATCATTTATAGAAAATAAGCATATAGAGTTCATCAATTCGAAATCAATTTCAATTATGCAACATAATTCATACCAAATTCATTTCTTTTTCGAAAATTCAAGTTTCTTTCTAAATTTCAATTTCTTTTGTTCTTAAATTCTTTTCGTCAACCATGAGCTATGACCACATTTTTTCTGTGGCAGGGTCATAATACCGCGTATCTGCTTGTGGTAGGCTGCGAATCATCTGGCAGCCATTCCTTTGGAACCACTGGTCTCGCTGGTGGTTTGTCGCTGGTCTCTCTGCGACATATCGCTGGTCTCGCTGGCGACATAAACCCTCAGGACAATCAATTGCCAACGTGTATGCCCCCATTGCGGAGTCCTTTACATAGTCAATTGTCAATTCATAATATTTCTTATATCATAATTCTTCATAAATCATATTTCATATTCTAATTTTGATAATAAAACATATAATCATTAGTATCGAAATCAATCAATATAATGCATCATGAAATCAATATGTTCAATCATGCTTCATCATAACATTTCAAATAAGATATTTTCATAACAAAATACTATTCATCCAATTCATGCATCTTTCACAAATCATGTCAGAAAAATACATTATAATTTATCGATAAATCTAAAAAAGGTGAAACATTACTTACCTCAAATGTATTTCCAATAAATCCACATAATTCTATAAATTTTTTTTTCAAAAATTCTGTTCGTAGATCATATCGCAATATCCCATGATCAAACATCCACAATCCTATACAGAATCAATGTCAATAATTAGAAAGAATACGAATACCATATTTCAACGGTTTAGATTGGGTTCGATCATCTAATTTTATCTAATCAAAATCTAATTAGGACCTAAATATTCAAGTTTGACTATCTCAATTGGTGAAATCAACATGATCAAATCAAGTCATGGCTAGATCGAAATCATGGATAATCAAATCTAAAGATTCATGGTCTGATTAAGGTAGGTGCCAATATGCTGTCTGACAATCATGGATCAGGATTCTTCATTAGAATCATATCAGGACTATTAAAAAAATTTCTTCATTCACTAACCTTTTTAGAGAGAGAATCAATCAAGAGAGAGAATATTTTAGAGAGAGAAAATTCTAGAGAGAAAAAATTCTAGAGAGAAAACTCTTCTTGAATTCTTCAGACAATATGATTCAACAAATCCGATCGATCAGATCAAATCATGCTAAGATTATCATGTGGATAATTTAATAGAATTATAGAAATTAAAATCTTAAAGATACCTGATCTGATCAAAGTGGATGTCGGTGTACCGTCCGACGATCACAGATAAAAAATCTATTACTAGGATCATTTAAATTTATCATCATTCTTCTCAAAATTCTAAAAAATCTTAGGAGAGAGAAATAATCTAGAGAGAGGATTTTGGAGAGAGAAAGTTCAATTTAGAGAGAGAAAATACTAGTTCAGACTGAAGAGAGAGAGAGAAGAGAGAGAAACTCTTTTTCTCATATTTTATTATTTATAAATTAATTTATTTTATTTTTTTCTTTCTTCTTTTCTTTCTTTCTCTTTTTTTTTTCTTTTTCCGTCATGAAAGAGAGAGGAGAGAAAATCCTATTTATTATTATTATTTTATTTTTTCTTCTTCTTTTTTTTTTTTTTTTTTTTTTTTCTTTTCTTTTCTTTTCTTTTCTTTTCTTTTCCTTCTTTTTCTTTTCTTTTCCTTCTTCTTCTTCTTCTTTTCTTCTTCTTTTCCCGTGGGTTTCTTTTGGGCCGAAACAGGGAACCGTGAGGTCCCCTCGTTGGTGTTCCAACCGGCGGTGCAGTCGGTGTGGGGCAGCCATCGACAGGAGGGGAGCGACCCAACGATGAGAAGAGGGCCAAAATCGATGGTCGGTGATGACCACCGACGTCAGAAAAATGGCAAAAAGAAAGGTTCTTCCGCAACAAAATCTGGCGACTCTGGTCGCCGGCAGCGTGCACATCGGCACGGAAGGAAAGGGGAGAAGAGAGGAAGGGGAGAAGGCTTACCTCCAACACCGGCGAAGCTTTTCCGACGAGCAATTGGACGGCACAGGGATGGTCTTCCGTGGGAATTTTTGGCGATTGCCGCCGACTGGGCTTAGAATCCTCGGTGGAAGGAAGAGAGGAGGGTTCTCCTCCTTAATAGAGTTGGAAGGAGCTCGTCTCCGACTCCGATTGGAAGCCGGCGAGAGGAGGAAGAAGACTCCCGAGGGAGTCTTCTCCCCTGTTTTTTCTTCTTTTTTTTTTTGGGCTTTGGCTGATCTGGGCTGGGATTCTTACTCGGGCCGGGTCGGGCTATCACATTCTTCCCCTCTAAAAGAAATTTCGTTCTCGAAATTTTTTTGCTTGAGTCTTCATAGTTTCTTACTTGAATCTCATCCATAAATATTTAATATTCTAATTCTTGATATAAATTCATTCTTAAATCATTTCATAAGAAAAAAATAAATACATCAAATATTGATCTGAAATGGAACATCCATTTTCTTATTTATCAAGATCAACATCTCAAAGATTTTAATATTTCAAGATTTCAAAATTATGATTCATTTTCTGTAAAAATTAATGTTCAATATCTCATGACTCAAATTAAAATCAAATCTATCTCTTATGAATAGAAGAAGGTCAATGTCTTTATTCTTGCATAAGAACTTCATTCATCATCATTTATTTATTTATTTATTTATTTCAAAATATTAACCACTCTTAATTTCAATCCATCATAAGATAGGAAAACATACTTTCGTAAATTATACTATGACATCCTAATCAATCAAAATTCAAAAATATTTTTTCTTATTCGTACTTTCAAAAGTTGAAGATTTATCATTTCAATCTCATTCTCGAACTTTTGATATTTTAATTCTCGATACAACTTCATCATTAAGTCATTTCATAAAGATCAATATCACCATTGTTGATTGAATCAATATCACTATTTTAGTCATCGAAATTTTCTTACTCAAACCCTCAAACTCTTAAATATTCTAATTTTTGAAGCAAATTTTATCATTAAGTCATTCCATAATGAAAATCAATAACTCAAAAATTGATCTAAATCAAAACTATATTTTTTTTATAATCAAAATCAATGTCTCTATTCTAAGTAAGTATATCAATTTTCTTTATCTAAACATTAAAACTCTTAATTAATCGATTCATTATCAAATTAAATTATAAATAACTCCAATCCATCTTTTGTAGAACAATCGTCAATATCAATAGATAACCTCAATCTTTTTCATTCAGTCAGAGAAATAATAATGATCAAAAGAGTTCTAACTTCAAATTTCATTATACCCTGGAGATAAATATTTGAGTATAATAATCTAAGATCGAAATCATCATTTGATAAACAATCTCAAATTCTTCCTAGTAATTAGAGAATTATAAAATTTAATTCTAGGATAGAAAAAATTTATCTCTAAATATTCTAAATCTAAAATCAAAAATCAAAGTCCACTCATCCTAGAATTAGGATGCTAATTATTTTTGTAGCATAGTAGGTGGAAGCTCTACTTTGAAAATCACATTAGAGATATCCAAAATAATTCAAAATTTTAAAATATTATTCTTTCTATATCAATAAATTTTTTGTATCAAACCATATCATCTATCATAATTCTTTAACTCAAAGGGTCAACATTCCTGACTTACTCAAAGTAGTCCAGATTACCATGCTTCCGCTGCGCACTCTGATCTAACAATCAAAATTTCTTAGGTTCACCAAAAAAAGTTTGATCAAATTATTTTTTATCCTAAAATTTTAAATTTCAATTGAAATCAAAGATTAACTTTCGATTCTCATTCATACTTTACTGGTGTACAATAATCTTGATTAACCCTTGAGTCCAATATCATATTTAAACCATCATATAGATTTACTATAATCAATATGAATCAAATCTTAATTCTCATATCAATTCAATTCGATAATTTTCAAACCAAAAATCCTTATAAGTCAAATTAATGAAGAAAAAATCCTTCGATGCTCCACCAAATTTGGACATAATCTTAATATATAAGAACTTCAAATCATTATTTTTTTCTAAAATTTCTATCATCAGGATCTTCAATATCTATCAAATATCCTTTCATAACAATCATACAAGCTTCAAAAAATCAAATCTACATTTAATAGTAATTCAATTAGGGACCTCATTAACAAAAGCAAAGGAACTCCATATCAATTCCTAAATCCTAAATTTCTAAATTATAAATTCACATGGATCCCTTAATCTGAAATAAATATAAATCAGATCTTTTATCTTAATTGAAGATATCAATTTTTCATTAACAACCTCAACAATAATATCAGAAAATCTCTTGATCAACTTAGATACGAAATCTTTAAATTAAAATTTCATACACATCATGTAGTCTCCAAGAGACATAATAAGATTCATTATTTAGATCTAAGGATGATGATTAAAGATTCCAGTACGATGAATATTCTACAACCTCATAATCGATTTCTTCAATAAGAAATAGGTTTCTTTGCAATATCCTCAAATATGCATTCATCCTAATATGTCACTTTATATATAATCCACATACCAAATTCAATTTCGATAAATATTCTAATCAAGCATCATAGAAGATTTTCTTAGCCCATTCTGAAACAACATTTTATTATCAAATCTTTATCTTTCCAATAATAGTCAACTTCTCAACTAGAAGTAATATCATAGTATTATTCTCACATCGAATTTGAACTTACGATTCACTTGAATAACCAATGATCAAATTAATAACCACAATGCACAATAAAATTTTATATCAATCTTTTGTGATTACTTTCGATCAAGATCTAACTAATCATATCATGATCAATAGATCATCCATCATATTTCAAATTCTATATGTCATAATCTCTTGTGATCCTTTCATACATAATCTTAATGTTTTAATCTCG
>NC_026001.2:34066397-34126599 GCF_000442705.2 Elaeis guineensis
TCTGATCTCTTTCCTCAGTAGCTCATATCCACCTTCTAGTGCTCCTCTGAGCCTTCCAGCCTCTGCAGTGAGGTCTGTGACCTCAATAGTAGACTCCTGTGGCTGGGGATGGGCCAATGCAAGGACTTGCCCCTGCAAGTCAAGAACTCTGCCAGTAAGTCTCCAGACAGTATCCTCAAGCTGCTGTATCCTGACGGACTGATCTGAAATCATCTGAAATATAGTGGAGATGTGGGGAGTAATGGTCTGATCAGAAGAAGTAGCTCCAGGTGCAAAAGAAGTACTACTCCACTGGCTAGACAACAAAGAAGCCACACGCTGAGATATATGCTCGATCTGATCGTCAGCCAGTCTGAACTCTGAATGAGGTGCTCTGCTCTCTGGCTGATACACTGGTGTGGGCATCCTAGTAAACTCAGAAGGGCCAGCCTCAGTATCATGAATGAACTGGGTATCTGGTGAAGCTGCCCTGAAATCATGTACAGGAGAAGTTGGACCTTCTTCTTCTACTCTGCCTTCAGTTCTGTCTTCAGCTCTTTCCTCAGCTCTCTCCTCAGCTCTTTCTTCAGAGCCCTTGATCCAACCACCAACAGTCTTTGTAATTCCCATTCGGTGCAGGCTGTGTTGGTTGAAAGTGTCCACATGTGAGAGCTTGGTAGGTGTCTCCCCTTCACAGCTAACTCCAAACCTCCTAAAAACTCTAGTAAGGGCCATACCATAAGGCAAGTGTGCCTTGGATCTGTTCAAAGTTTCTCTCATGGCCTCTATCATAAGTGTAGGGAGGTTTAAGGGGGTCTGAGTGATGATATGAAACATGACACATACATCTCTGCCAGATAGTAAGTCATGTCTACCACTCCTAGGAAAGAATAGTTTTGTCACAATCTGATGCAGGACCCTCATCTCAATGACAGTAGCTTTGCTTCCAATCTGTTTAAACTTCCTGAAAAATCTTCTCCTAAGATAATTCTGATCCCTTCTTCTTTAATTGGGAGTTCCATATATGAGTATCCTTCACTAGGCAACTGAAGTATCTCTCCCAATATCCTAGAATCCAAACAGATGTCAATCCCCTTTACAGTTGAAGTCACAGATCCGTTTCCATAATTTAGGTTCTGGTAGAACTCTCTGACTAGATCAACATAGGTGACTTCCTTAAGAGAGCAATAAAGTTCCCATCCTTGATTTTTGATCTTGGTAGCAAAAGTAAAGCCTTCTTTCTCAAAGAACCGAAAATCTATATTTTTCCCGGTTTCTACTTTTCTATCAGAAAGAAGATTTACATTGGGGCTTATGGAGGGTTGAGAGGGACCTTGAGCAGGTACTGAAACTGGATTGGGAACAGTGGAAGACTGAGCATGCCTTTTCTTTCGGACAATTTCCTCAGGCTCTCGGATTGATTTCCCTTCTTTGGGGAAGTTTCATCTTTGGAGCCATATCCAATAAGGTAGCAGACAAGAAGACTTGAATTCAGTGGAGGAGGGATCACTAAAGAGTAAATAAGAATTTTGGTGGAAAAAAGAAGTGGATTTTGAAATGAACGGTGAAGTTCTAGGGCACGTTCCACCCGCGCCAAACACTGCGAGAATGCACAGAAAAATCCTTTTCAAGGAGGCGATTTTTGGTGGAGAGAAGGAGGGAGAAATTGCCTCGAAATTAATCTTTGAATTTGGAGCAAAACAGAAGTTTGGAGAGGACGGCTTTCGGAAGGAAGACGACGAGAAGATGAGTCGTCTCATAAACAGGTTTTCCGTTTTAAAAACAATGAATCCGATGGAAGTTGGTGGGATTTACAAGTTTGCCATTGAGTCGACTCATGGGGGTCGACTCATGAAGTTCAGAAAATCAGGAAAAATGCAAATAAATTCCAGAAAAATTCAAAATTTTGGGAGAAAGAATTTTGCTCAATGATAAGTTTTTAGAGTGATAAACCTGAGCTTTTGGAACTAGGATAGATGTTGAAAATTGAGCTCTAAGAGATTTTGACATCTATTCTTTGGAAATTGAGAAATTTCAGACAAATGGATCTAGAATTCCTAGATTTCTCCTAATTTCACAGAATCTTTCCTCACTAAGGGCCTTTGTAAAGATATCAGCTAATTGATTTTCAGTGCAAACATATTCAAGAATTATATTTTTGTTTTGAACATGTTCTCTTATAAAATGATGTCTTATCTCAATATGTTTAGATCTTGAGTGTTGTATTGGATTTTTAGATAGATTTATAGCACTTGTATTATCACATTTTATTGGTGTTTCATTAAGTTTGATTCCAAAATCTTCGAGTTGTTGCTTAATCCACAAGATTTGAGCACAACAACTTCCGGCTGCAATGTATTCGGCCTCAGCCGTAGACAGTGCTACCGAATTTTGTTTCTTGCTAAACCATGAGATTAGGTTAACTCCAAGAAATTGGCAAGTTCCACTTGTGCTTTTTCTATCTAATTTACATCCAGCAAAATCAGCATCAGAATATCCTAACAAATTAATTTGTGAGTCCTTAGAGTACCATAACCCTATAGTTTGTGTACCATTTAAGTATCTAAGGATTCTTTTAACAGCATTCAAATGAGATTCCTTAGGATTAGATTGATATCTTGCACATAAGCAAACACTAAACATGATATCAGGCCTACTTGCAGTTAAATATAATAATGAGCCAATCATACCTCTATAGTATTTTAAGTCTACGCTTTTACCTTCATCATCCTTGTCAAGCTTACATGAGGGACTCATTGGTGTGCCAATTGGTTTGCAGTTCTCCATTCCAAATCTTTTGAGTAGTTCCTTGGTGTACTTGCTTTGGGTGATGGAGATTCCCTCTTTTGATTGTTTGATTTGGAGTCCGAGGAAGAAGGTGAGTTCTCCCATCATGCTCATCTCGAACTCTCCCTGCATAAGCTTAGCAAAGTCTTGACAAAGGGATTCATTAGTAGACCCAAAAATTATGTCATCAACATAAATTTGTATAATTAGCATATCATTTTGGTTTCTTTTAATAAATAGAGTTGTATCCACATTGCCTCTTGAGAAACCATTATTTAGTAGAAATTTGCTTAGCCTTTCATACCATGCTCTAGGTGCTTGTTTTAGACCATATAAAGCTTTATTTAATCTAAAGACATGATTGGGAAAAGCATGATTTTCAAATCCAGGGGGTTGTTCTACATATACTTCTTCAGAAATATATCCATTTAAAAATACACTTTTAACATCCATTTGAAATAGTTTGAATTTCATAAAGCAAGCATAAGCAAGTAGAAGTCTAATGGCTTCTAATCTAGCAACAGGTGCAAAGGTTTCATCAAAATCAATTCCTTCTTCTTGATTATATCCCTTAGCAACCAGTCTTGCTTTATTTCTAATTACATTTCCATGCTCATCTAATTTGTTTCTAAAGACCCATTTTGTGCCAATTATTGAATAATCTTTAGGTCTTTTCACTAAGGTCCAAACATTATTTCTTTCAAATTGACTGAGTTCTTCTTGCATAGCATTAATCCAGTTATGATCATTTTCAGCTTCTTCAAAAGTTTTAGGTTCAAGTTGAGATACAAAAGCACAATGATTAAGTACATCTCTAAGTGAAGAACGTATTTTTACCCCATGCATAGGATCACCGATAATTAATTCCTTAGGGTGGTTGTGAACATACCTCCATTCCTTGGGTAAGTCATTTGTACCTTGAGGTTGTTCTTGAATTTCTTCACCTTTCTCATTTTGTTCATCTTCTTGATCCTTGTCTTCTGGAGTTGCTGAATCTTTCAGAGTGATCTCCTTCATACCTTCTATTAGTGGATCTGCATCATCAATACCCTCATTCTTCCTTGAAGGAAGATCGTTAGATTCATCAAAGACAACATGTATGGACTCCTCAACTACTAAGGTTCTTTTGTTGAACACTCTAAATGCTTTACTAGTGGAGGAGTAACCTAGAAGGATTGCTTCATCTGATTTTGCATCAAATTTACCAAGTTTTTCTTTGCCATTATTTAATACAAAACATCGGCAACCAAAAACATGAAAATAGGCAATATTTGGTTTTCTTCCTTTCCAAAGTTCATAGGGGGTTTTCTTTAAAAATTGTCTTATTAAAGCACGATTTAAAATGTAACATGCTGTGTTAATAGCTTCCGCCCAAAAATATTTTGGAAGGTTGCTTTCACAGAGCATGGTACGGGCCATTTCTTCTAAGGTTCTATTTTTCCTTTCAACTACCCCATTTTGTTGGGGTGTCCTAGGAGCAGAGAAGTTGTGGCCAATTCCATTTTCATCACAAAAATTTTCAAAGTCATGATTTTCAAATTCTGTTCCATGATCACTTCTAATATTTTGAATTGAAAACCCTTTTTCATTAGTGACTTTTCGATGAAATTTCGTGAAAATTTGAAAAGTTTCATTTTTGAGAGCTAAAAAGAAAACCCAAGTAAAACGAGAGTAATCATCAATTATTACAAATCCATATCGTTTTCCTCCTAGACTAGTGGTTTTAGTTGGTCCAAATAAATCCATATGTAAGAGTTCTAAAGGTCTAGAAGTTGAAATAGTGTTTTTGGATTTAAATGATATTCTAGTTTGTTTACCTAATTGGCATGCATCACAAATTCTATCCTTTTCAAAATTTAATTTTGGCAAACCGAGAACTAAATCCTTTTTGATTAATTTTGAAAGAGAATGCATGCTAATATGTGCAAGTCTACGATGCCACAGCCAACTAGTCTCATTTATTTTAGCATTTAAGGAAACTAGGCATTGCATGTCTAATTTAGTTAAATCATTCAAGTCTATCATATAAACATTGCCATGCCTATGTCTTATAAATTTAATGCCATCGTTAATAGGACTCGTCACAATGCATACAGATGATTCAAAACTTACTTTATACCCTTTATCACAGAATTGACTAATGCTAAGTAAGTTATGCTTTAAACCTTTAACAAGTAAAACATTCTCAATGTATTTGGAGGGAGTGATACCAATGTTACCTATCCCGATGATCTTTCCTTTGCCATTATCTCCAAAGGTGACCATCCCTCCATCCTTAGCATCAAGCGTGATGAATTGTGATTCATCACCAGTCATGTGTCTCGAGCATCCGCTGTCAAGATACCATTTCCTGTTTCCTTCTTGGGATGCTAGACACACCTGCAAGCACAGATCAAGTTTCTGTCTTAGGTACCCAAGCTTTCTTGGGTCCTTTCAGGTTAGTCAGAATGGTTCCTTTTGGAACCCATATTTTCTTTGTGTTTGCATATTTGTTAATAAGACATGTGTATGATTTATGTCCTATTCTTCCACATTTAAAACAAGTAATATTTGTAGGCTTTTTGCTTGAATAATTTGCATAAATATCCTTCAAAAATTTTTGTTTCTTCAGGGGTTTATAACCAAGTCCAGCCTTATCATATATAGCTTTCTGATTATCAAGGATCATATTTAGCTTGTTTGAACTTAAGGTGAACTTATCTACTATAGATTTCAGTTTGTTAATTTCATCCTTAAAGTTTTGATTTTCTTGAATCAATGTGAATTTTTCAATTGAAAGAATTTCAGCTTGTTTCACTAAGGACTGATTTTCCAATTTCAGCTCTTTGTTTTTCTTCCCTAGTTTCTTTAATTCATCAATTGAATCATAGAAAGCTTCATGCAATTCTTCAAAAGTAAATTCACTAGTGGATTCAGAAGTTACCTCATTTTCATGTGCCATCAGGCACAGATTGGCTTGTTCGGTTGAGGTTTCCTCGTCGGAGCTTGAGTCATCACTCGCACTCCAGGTCGCCATCATTGCCTTCTTTTTGAATTTCTTTGGACCTTTCTTCAATTGAGGACATTCGGATCTGAAATGTCCTGGCTTCTTGCACTCGTAGCATATAGGGGTTTGATCTTTCTCCTTTTCTATGCTTTGATCCCCTTTTGTAAATTTCTTTCTCATCCCCTGTTTCCTTTTTCTTAGAAACTTCTTGAATTTTCGGGTGATGAGAGCCATCTCCTCATCCTGATCTTCATCTTCAGAGTCATCTGTTTCATAATCAGGTGAAGTTGTGGATTTGAGGGCAATGGTTCTTTTCTTTTTGATTTCATCCTCTTGATGTTGCATCATGCTAAGTTCATGAGTCATCAAGGATCCAAGAAGCTCTTCTAGAGGTGAAGTGTTCAAGTCCTTTGCTTCTTGGATGGCAGTCACCTTGGCTTCCCAAGTTCTTGGCAGTGACCTGAGAATCTTCCTTACAAGTTCACTGTTAGTATAAGATTTGCCAAGACTCTTTAAACCATTGATTATATCAGTAAAACGAGTAAACATAGCAGTTATGGACTCATCATGCTCTATTTTGAACAATTCATATTTATGTACAAGCATGTTTATTTTAGACTCTTTTACTTGATTTGTTCCCTCATGGGTGACTTCTAACCTATTCCATATTTCTTTAGCAGATGCACAAGTAGAAATGCGATTAAATTCACTAGCATCTAGTGCACAATAAAGAACATTCATAGCTTTGGCATTTAATTGTGCTAATTTCTTGTCAACCTCATCCCATTCTTTCTCGGGTTTGGTTGACTCCTCACCATCTATAATCTTGGTGGGTGTGTGAGGACCATTCACTATGATACTCCACATATCATAGTCGAGTGCTTGTATGAAAATCTTTATCCGAGCTTTCCAATAGGTGTAATTAGACCCATTGAAAAGTGGAGGTCGGTTTGTTGATTGCCCCTCGGCTAGAGAAGTTCCAACATGGGTTGCCATAGATCTTTGGCTCTTTGATTGTTAGATCAAAGAAGGGCTAGAGCACTGGCTCTGATACCACTTGTTGCCCAGCTATGCAACCCAAGAGGGGGGGTGAATTGGGTTTCTAAAAATTTTAAGCCCAACAGATAACTTATGAAGAACAAAATAATGGCTTTAAATCAATATTAACTAAAGCAGTATTGCAAGGATATAAATAAGATAAAGCGATAAAGCACACCACAAACACAAGGATTTATAGTGGTTCGGTGCTAACCTTGCACCTACGTCCACTCCCCAAGATCCCACTTGGGAATTTTAATCCACTATCCTTTGTATTCAACCCGAATACAAAACGTCGGAAACTCCGACACTAGCTATCCCAAGCTAGAATACAGGACGTCGGAAACTCCGACCCTAGCTATCCCAAGCTAGAACACTTGTTTCCCGGGTACAAGCCAACCCACAACACTCCGATTTCAGGTTCGGATCAACCTTTCCTTGTTTTGGAAATCCTCCAAAAACAAGAGCAAAAACTCACAAAGAGTAAGAATATTTAGAGCACAGATGAATACAAAAACAGCTCCTTAAATGAGCAAATATAACAATAAAAGCTTTACTCAAATGAAGAACCCCTTTTTCAGATTTTCTCAAGATGAATGAACGGTTGAACGCTTGAGAAGAGGTTGATTGTTGATTGAAGATCTCTTGAAAGCTTTGAACGATCTCTAGATCAAGGTTGAAACGATAGGCGTGAAGAATTCTCTCCTTGAAAGATCTTCCTTTTCTCTTTCACAATCTCTCTGGTATATTGTGGATCCTCTCTCTTTTTCTCTATGGATATTTCTTTGATCTCAGGCTTTTTCTTGCAAATTTCGGATCCTCTCTTCTGTTCTTCCCTTTTTCCTCTCTTTTCTTCTCTTCATTTGATTTCACGTTTGATCCGCTATTTAATCTGCAATTTCTTTCATCATTTAAAGCATTTTGTAGCATTAGAAGCAAGAGAAAACAATTTAGGCAGATAAAGAGCCGTTAGAGGATTTTTAAGAAGCATAAATGGCAATTAAAACGGGCAAAAAAAATAGCCGTTGCTGACATTTCCCGTCGCAGGGGTCGACTCATGAGTCGACTCATGCTTCAGGAGTCGACTCATGAGTCGACTTCTGTTGCAACAGACCAGAAGATCTGATTTCTGAATTTTTCGGTTCAAATCAGCAGGGGTCGACTCATGAGTCGACTCATGCCTTGTGGGTCGACTCATGAGTCGACTCACAGGTCGTGCCAAGCCAAAAAATCCAGCGTGCCATGGGAATTTTTTCGTGCCATTCAGCTCATAGTGCCATGAGTTGACTCATGAGTCGACTCATGCACTTTAAACCTTCATAACTTCAAAAATATTAGTCCAAACACAATGAAATTTTCACCAATAGATTTCAAATCATTTGTTCTACCAAATGGTACTATCAAATCAGGATTTTAGCAAAATTACGATTTTGCCCTTGAAGAGCATAAGGACTTTTTCAATTGTTTGTATCCCTTCAATCTGCTTTGTAATCATCAAAATCAATCTAGGAGCAACACTGTGCAACTAGCTTACATAGACAAAAAAACTTATGTTGAGCTAAAGATTGAAATCCAAGCCTCCCATTAGCTTTAGGTATACAAATCTTATCCCACGCTATGGGTGAAAAGTCTCCTATTGGAAGGGTGTCCCCAAAGAAACAATCAATCTCCCTCTCCATTCTACGAAGAATAGATATGGGAACATGCATTGAAGAGAGAACATAAAGAGAAATAGCATATAGAATGGACTGAATCAATGTAATTCGTCCCACAAGAGATAAAGCATGCCATTTCCAAGCTGCCAGCTTGTTGGAAATTTTAGAAAGAAGAAATTGATAATCAGTTGCACATGAGAACTTACCTAATAAAGGTGCCCCTAAATATTGTTAATTCATTCTTTTTTTTGAGATATAGAGCAGTTCCCTGATTTGGTGTCAAACATCATAATCAGTATCTGGAGTAAACATAATATGAGATTTAGTGGCATTTATGGATTGCACAGAGTAAGTAGTATAAGCATTTAAAATGGATAACAATGAAATAGCATCTCTAATAATAGCTCAGGCCACCAATAAATAATCATTTGCATAAAAGATATGAAAAATTTCAGATCCACTTCGAACTTTAAAACCATGTAGAAGATGCATCGGAGTTGCAATATGAAGGAAGTTAGAGAAAACTTCGAAACAAAGAATGAATAAATAGGGAGACAATGGGCAGCCTTGTCTTAAGCCTCTAGTAGCATGAAATAGAGTGGTCTCAACTCCATTAACAAGCAAGATAAATTGAGGATTATAAATACAGCCTTGGATCCAAGATGTAAACCACCTGGCTCTAGTCGGGCTTGCACTTCTTGGTCTGACCCTATGTAGACGTCCCAGCATGCGGCTGCACCTTCTTATTCTTCTTCTTCTTGTTCTTCTTCCCTTTCTTAAAGGATCGACAACCAGAAGAAGACCCTCCCACAACATTCACCGACTCCTTATGGAGCTGGTGATCCTTCTCAAAGTTCTACAGTAATCCCAACAAGCCGTGGTAGTTCACTGCATGCTTTGTCATCCGAAAATGAGTAAGGAAGGGGAGGAAGGACTTGGGCAAAGAATTAACGATCGCATCCTTACCGAGCTGCTCGTGCAAGGAAAAGTCCAGTTTACTTAGGCGCTCAATCATTTCGATCATGTACAATACATGATCAATGACTGAGGCCCCATCCCTCATCCGAGCATTGAAAATGACACAACTAGTTTTATGCCTTTCAACGTCGTCAGGCGTGCCAAAGGAGTCGTTCAACATTTGAAGCATCTGCTGTGGCTGGGCGTTCTCGAACCTATGGCTGAACTCATCATTCATTGCCGCCAGCATTATGCACCGAACGATGGTGCGGTCATTGAGCCACTTCTGGTAAGTATCTCGAACCGTCCCTCTAGCGTTCTGGGCTGGTCCTCAGGTGCCCGATCTGTTACTACATAAAGGATCTGCTCATGCTCAAGGATAATTTTTAATTTTCGATACCAACTATCGAAATTAGGTCCCATGAGCTTGTCATTATCTAATAATGACCGGAGCGACAGGGTAGTGGCCATAGCTGCATAAAGAAAAATCAGACCTCTATTAGTATATAAATTATTAATACTAAAGATTTGGACTTTAGTCTAAAATTTCTTCTAGTATTTTTACGAACTGGTAGCCTCAACCTCCAATTCGAAGAATTACTTTAATTTTTTAATGGGTATTAGAATCCACACAGACCACACACGAACCCAACTTTGGTTGGTCAACCCATGTGCATCTATGGGTAGGTTCATAACCAGTTGTTTCTCTAAACAACTTCTAGTAATTAATTTTGCCCCAGAACCTAATCAGTAGGCTTTGGCCTCCACTAAAAAGATCTGGTTAGGTCCAACCATTAACATGACTTGATTTGGTGAATCGGACCAATAAATGATCAGGCCCGACTTTGACCGGCCAACCTGACTACCATCAGAAAGACTCAACCAAATTATCATACTATGAATGATAATTCCATTAGTCAATAAGCACCAGGCCTTTGTGCCTCCAATGATTATTAAACTAATGGACTCATTATCACTCACTTAATGGGAGGCAATGATTTAGTTATCACTATAACTTAATCATTTTTAGGGATCTAATAATTTTTAAAGATTTTATTAAAGGATAGAAGAGAAGAAATTAACTAGTCAATTTCAATCATCCCATTGACTTCACCAAGTCAGATTAAAAAGGATTTAATTAAAGCCGATATTAGGAGCACCTAAATCAGTCACACTGATTTACCTAATGACATGGGTGAGCCCTAATCACCAAGTGATCTAATCAAAATCTAACTCACCAGGTTGGCCAGGTAAGTGAGATCAGTGGTGGAGATATGCCATTAACTCATCAGAGATCGAATCAATGCGAGTAGCTCCCACTTAAAAACCACTGATCAAACTGTCGAACTTACCTTAGACACCAACCAGTTCATTAGTTTTAATTTGATCAACTTAGTAAATAGGGTTCTACCGCGTAGCCATGAATTAAGTCCATCTTGATCTAGTTAAAGACATGGACCCATTCAATTACAACTATTGGAGTTGAGTCTAGAGTGTCCTTGACATAATCTAATCAACTTTTGATTAGATTTGACCAATTACTCTAATTTAGTCTATTTCTTTAAGCTAACCTTAGGTCTAACCCTATTATGGACCTAATCCATCTAACTCATTGACCCACAAGTTTATGCAATTGTCTTAGGTCTTAATTCACAATTTTAGACCAACTAGACAACACTTAATTCTTTTAATTAAATATTTGGGCTGATGGATTAGGGTTT
Source organism: Elaeis guineensis (assembly GCF_000442705.2). Classification (NCBI taxonomy): domain Eukaryota; kingdom Viridiplantae; phylum Streptophyta; class Magnoliopsida; order Arecales; family Arecaceae; genus Elaeis; species Elaeis guineensis. Next base: position 34,077,521 of record NC_026001.2, read on the forward strand.
GGTATTTCGAAAATAATTTTCAAATTTGAAAGATTTTATTTTCTGTTCACCAAATATGTTGACTCATTTCACAAACAGATCAGCACATTTCATAAACAGCAATCCTATTGCTAATAACAGAAAATAACTTAATCAAAATAAATCATGAATATTCCTTTAGATCTAATCTAACATATTCATGATAAATTTTATAATTAAACCTTTACAATTAATTTCTTTCGCTGCTTCATCTGCATGGGATATAATTGCAGCGGCACCCCTACCACCATAGGAGAACCCCATCGAATAGGAAGAGAGGGCCTTTAAACCCTACTTTTCTCCTATGATCGAATGACCATGGTTACCAACCCAATTAGACTACTTGCTACTTGGATCAAGTATATTTAAATATACCAATTTAAAATTTAAAATTTAAATTTTAAATTTTAAATTTGAATTTTAAATTTTAAATAAATTTTAAATTTTAAATTTTTGAATTTCAAATTTCAAATTTTTAAATTTTGAATTTCAAATTTGAAATTTCAACCAAATTTCAAATTTCAAATTTTAAATTTCAAATTTTGAATTTTAAATTTCAAAATTTAAATTTTAAAATTTTGAATTTCAAATTTTTGAATTTTGAATTTTGAACAAATTTCAAAATTCAAATTTTAAATTTTGAATTTCAAATTTTAAATTTAAACTATTAGATTATAACTTAATCTACGCATGCATATATATATATATCATATTTTAGAACCCGCTCTGATATCATTTGATGTGAATTTTAGTGCAAGGGTAAAACGATAATTTTAATTTTTTTTAAAATTATAATTTTACAGTAAAAAAATATTAAATAAGATTATCATTCAAAAAGTATATCAAATATAGTAATCCAGATTACCACATTAAATTGCCAGCAATCTGGATAGATTGCCAGCTATCAAATGCAACCTAAGGGAAATGTAAGATATGCATTCAATTTTGTCTTCTACGCAAAATTATGGAATAATAAAAATATTTTGTATTAGAATCCCCCTCTTTAAGCCAAATAATACAGGATTTTTGATGCCACATTAACTCGATACGATGCAGAATCAGATTATAGTCCTATAAATAAGATAATAGAAGGGAATGAAGATTAGATGGAAGACTCTCCCATTGAGATTCTTTCATTTGCAAATCATAAATAAGGTCATATAATCCCCAAGCTTGAGAGTTCAAATTATCAATAGAGTATTTCCAAGACTTTAAAGCACAGTTGATCTCTTTTAAAAGTAATGATATTTTATTGATAGGTTTATGATTATCAAAACCATTCCAAGCTTGATGAACAACCCTCGCAAGTTTAGGATAAGTTAGCCAAAACTTTTCAAAATGAAAAGGATGGGGTCCCCTATGAATTTTATCAGTTATAAAGAGGAGGAGGGGGCAATAATCCAAAGCAAAATGAGTCAAATGAGTAACAGAAGACTCTGAATACTGATTTAACCATAAATTAGAAGTAAAGGCTCGATCTATACATTTCTAAACCCTAGCAGAACCCAAACAATTGTTACACCAAGTAAAGAAAAGATCAAAAAAATTGAGATTTATAAGACCATTGGATCAAAGAAAGATACAAAATTCTCTAACATCATGATTGACATTAAAAGCTCTCCCCCTTTTTTCAGAAGCATTTAGAATATAATTAAAATTTTCTACCAAAAGCAAAGGAACTTGAAACAATAATATATCCTAGATCTGAGACCAGATAAAACATCTTTAAAACATAGAAGTGCTAGCATAAACAACTCCTAAAATCCATGAAGGGATATGGTCTAAAGAAATAACTCCAAAAGCAACTTGTCTATCAATGTGGTAAATTCAACAAAGCCTAATGCTTTTTTCTAAACAATGACAATACCACTAGATAACCCAACTGTAGGAATCATATAAATATCCCAAGCTTGTCCAAAAAACCTATGAATGTGGTTAAAAATGGCCTCATCTAATCGAGTTTCCAAAAATACATCATGTCCATATTATATTATCTTAAAAGCATCTTAATATAATTAGCGAAAGGGGGATTTGCCGCACCCTGACAATTCCAAACAATCATCTTCATAAGGAAGGCCCGTGATGCTGATTGCCCACACTAGAATCAACCGCATTATTATCCTTTGGTATTGCTACATCCCCTTGGACTACGGAAACATTAACAAGAGCGTTAGAGATAATATTATCATGAAGGGTAGATTGAAGATTTTGACAAACTCCCTTAGGGGAGGAGATAATCTGCAGCTTGTAGGAGGGAGCAGTACTATTCACCATTTGATGTATTTCATCGTGAGTCTCATCCGATGCCTTATGAACCATAGAAAGTTTGGATATTAAATTGCTAATTGGTTTCCATACTTTAACAATAGCAGATTTACTCTTCACCCCCATTGGATTAGTATTAACCCCTTCATTGATATCATCAACCTCATTTACTTTCTTCACTAAAAATTTTGCTTGCGGTGGAGAAGAACTTGAACGATTTTGCTGCTTATTAGGGGATCTTTTGAATTTACCTTTCCTTTACTTGTCCTCGTTTGAAATGGCACTAAAAACCATCATTTCAGTGATTTTCATGTTCTCAGATTCCTGCACATCTCTAGAAATGTCATCCGCTAAGGGAAAGAACTTAGAGATAGTTTGAGAGTTACTCAGCTCATTATATTTTTCCTGCATAGGGACATGTTTTGCAGGCTTCTTAGACTAAAGCCATTCATTCACAGATTGATCACCTGCAACCGAAGTACCAGAATCCTTTCTTGACTATGTTTGGGATATTGGAGTAACTAGCACTCGCTTTGTTCTAATCCAAGGCCCAAATATTATCTCTTCCTTTCTAGCCTTGATTGAACATTCACAAGCATCCTGAGTTACCCCAATGCACCCACAAGTATAACAGATATCTGGCAGTTCCTCATACGAGAACTGCTGCCAGATTACCTCATCATGCAGTTTGATTCTGGCTCTTGGACATATGGGCCTCTTAGTGTCCTATATGACACATACCCTTGCATAACCCAATCTAATGGAATTTAACGTCCACTCATCCAAAAACAAGGGAGTGCCTGCTTGGGAAGCAATTTTTAGAATTTTGCTTTCTTTCTATAACTCTAATGGAAGGTCCGAAAGCTGAAGCCATGCTCGAAGTTGATTTACTATATCCCTACTTGGTTGGAATTTAGGTCTCCAAGGCTTAAGGGCAAGTAGTTGTCTAGTTAGAGACCATGGACCCTTTGCAAGGATCTGACATTTAGCCTCTTCCGAAGGGTACTAAGACAACAGTATCCTTTCAGACATAGTAGAAATATGAAATTTTCTTGTAAATTCTATCATGTTCGCATTCTTTCTCAACAAATTCAATAGAGAAACCTATACCTAAAAACTTATCTATTAATGCAAACTGCAGACGTTGTGAAGCCGGTTTGATTTCATCTTCTGAAAAAAGGATGACCTTCGAGAATCTCTGCTCGAGTTGTTTAATTGAGCTTCAATAGTCCTCATCATCTCCCACCAAAAATTTTTTTATCCCTGAACAACGTGTGATCACTGACTGTTCGGATCCACCATAGGGCTTCTCGGATGGGAAGCAGAACTAGCCACCTTGTTCGCTGATGAAGAAGTTGCCCTCAATGGAGAAGAAAATGCCCTCAGTAGTGGTATAGATACGCCCATCAATGAAGAAGATGTCCCCTAAAAAGGAACCTCCCTCACTGGTATTATGAGTTTATCAAAATTTTTTCCTTTACACTCAAGCGAATGATTAAGAATTACTATTGGCATGGATCTGCCGAATTCACCATCGATCTTTTGTAACTCATCATCGAATCTTCTATTTCTAATTATTTTTTTGCACATACACAAAAAAATCAAAATAAATTTGAATTTTAGTGAGACTCTTCTTAATTATTCTAGGAAGGCATTTAAAAAAAAGAAAAAAATATTTCATTCTGAAATCATGTAAAAAAAGAGAAAAATGTTGTTCCTAATATTTCTCTCCACATGCACAAAATTGAAATAAATATAAATTTTATTGGTAAGGCAAATCCTCCACACACAAAAAAGAGTCACTTATTAATTACTTTAGGATTACACAAAATTATCTAAATATATTAAAGATATCTAAATATGATCCAAATTCAAAATTTTTCCCAATATTTTTCTCCACATACACAAAAAAGGAAAACCCTCCATGCACAAAATAATTTGCTTCTTAATTATTCTAGTATCATACAAAATTATCTAAATATGTTTATGTATCTAAATATATCTAATTCAAATTTGATGGGGATTTTTCTTAACTATTTTAGAAAGCTGTGTAAAAGAAAGAAGATTTTGCTCATATTTTACTCCATGCACAAAAACATTTTGCTTCTTAATTATCTTTGGAAGTTGTGTAAAAGAAGAAAAAATATTTTATTTCTATAATCATGTAAAGAAGGAAAAATATGTTATTCCTAATATTTTTCTCCCTAGGCATAAAAAATTTCAAATAAATTAGAATTTTAGTAGGACTCCTTTTAACAGTTTTAGAAAGTCATGTAAAAAAAGAAAATCATCCATGCACAAGAAAATCCTCCATGCACAAGAAAAATATTGCTTCTTATTTAGGAAAAAAAAATCATTCTAAAGATATAAAAAAAAAAAAATATTTCATGCCAAATATTTTTCTCCACACCCATCAAAAAAAATTTAAATAAGTTTGAATTTTAGTGGAACTCTTCATAATAATTTTAGCAAGTTGTGTAAAAAGAGTAAAATTGTTTGCACAAAAAAAATTCACTTGTTTTTTATTTTAAAAGGTCATTTGGAGAGAAAAATATTTCATTTTGAAGTTGTTTAGGAAAAAGAAAAAATATTTCAGTCCTCATACTTTTACTTCACAAGAACAAATTTTAGTAGGACTCTTCACAATAAATTTGGGAAGTCGTTAAAAAGTGAATTTTGCTCATGATTTCTTTCATGTACAGAAGGAATTTCAAACTTAAAGTTATATTAGAAAACCATGCACAAAAAATAGAAATTATAATTATTTTAAGTTGTGTAAAAGAAGGATAAATTTTCTCATATTTTCTTCCATACATGAAAAATTTTTAAATAAATTCAAGCTTGAATTCCATGTCACAGCTAATTGAGTTCAACCAATTTGATTATTGTTAAAATAATAAATTTGATTTTTTTTTGAATCTTTTAAAATAATTTGAGACCCAACTTCAACTAATTTGATTATGCTTCAATTCTTGTAGTTTGAGTTCAAAATTGAATGGTTGGGCCCTAGGGCTGAAACCAAATTGAATATGAGTCAGATATTGGTATATTCATATACATATTTATTTTATTTGATGAGTATAAGTATGAGTATAGATGTTAGTAGGATACAAAAATTTATATCTATATTTATTTTAAATGGATATGGATGTAAATCAAATATTGAAGTATGGTAAAAATATAGATATAAGTTGGACAATTAAACTTTATAATCATAGAGTCATATAAATTTCTAAGTGGAATATAGATCAAGCTAATTGTATATTATTGTGATCATTTATTTTTCTTAAAAAATTATGAATAGTAAATTAAAAAATTCAATAGAAATAGAAATAGTATTAAATATTCAGGTAATGATTGAATAGCTTTTCAATTGAAATTTTTTAGTAAAACTTAATGAATGCTGAAAAAACTTTATCTTTTTGAGCTAAAAATAAAACTCAAGAAATCTTGAAAAATTATCTGTAATCATAAGTCCATACTTTTTCTTTTGAGTTTACGGTCCTACTAGGTCTAAATAAATCCATATGAATGAGCTCTAGGGGTCTAGAAGTAGAAACAAAATTTTTAAATTTAAAAGAAGTCCTAGTTCACTTTCTAAATTAACAAGCATCATAAATCTGGTTCTTTTCAAAATTTACTTTTGATAATCCTTTAATAAGATCTCTTTTAATTAATTTTGAAATCAAATCCATGCTAGTATATCCTAATCTACGATGTCATAACCAACTAATCTTATTGATTTTAGTACTCATTACAACTAAACAATGATTATTCTTCATGAAATGATCATCCAGATCAACCATATAAATTATACCATATCTATGTCCAATAAAAATGATGCATCATCATTGAGACTAGAAATAATGCACAACAAGGATTCAAAAGTAACTTTAAAATCTTTATCATAAAGTTGACTAATATTTAGCAAATTATATTTTAAACCATTTACTAGCAATACATTTTCTGAAAAAATAAAAGGAGATACAAATGTTACCAATATCGATAATATGTCTTTTGCCATTATTGCTAAAGATTATCACTTCTCCTACCTTTGCCTCTAGGATGATAAATTGCATCCTATAATCTGCCATGTTCCTTGATCAATCACTATCAAGATATCATCTTTTTTCTTTTTCTTGGTCATAAGACACACCAACAAAAAAAAATTAAATGTTGACTTTAGGTACCCAAGCTAACTTGAGTTTTTTAGGGTTAGTTGCTATGGTTCCTTTTCGAATCTAAATCTTTCTAACTTTTTATCCATATTTAGTTTTTTAAAATCACTAGGTTATATTTATAACCATTTTTGCCACAACAAAAATAGGTGATATTTTGAGAAACACTAGATGATTGTTGAATAAAAAGATTTTTCAAAATTTTCTATTCCTTTTGAGGTTTAAGTCCAAGTCCTGTCTTATTGAAAATAGCTCTTTGGTTGCTCCATAATATTTGTAATTTTTTGAGCTATAGATAAATTTTGCAATAATAGGCTTAAATTTTTCAACATCTTTTTTTAAATCCTGATTTTCTTTAAGATTTTTTTTCTTTTAAAAGTTTTTTTCTCTTGATCAAAGCATGATTTGAAGTTTTAAGATCTTTATTTTTCAAACTAAGCTTTTTAAATTCATCAATTAAGTCACAAAAAACTTCTTGCAATTCATCAAAAGTAAAGTTAAGTTTGGTTTCAATTGTTATATCTTCCTCTCGTGCCATAAGGCATACATTTACGACTTCTTGAGCTTTCTCGTATGAACTTGAATACTCACTATCACTTTAAGAAGCCATCATTGCCTTTTTCTTCATCTTCTTGGAAGATTTCTTGAGTAGGGGACGGTCAATCTTGAAATATTCCAACTTCTTACATTCATAGCACATAAGTGGCTCTTTATGTTTATCCTTCTCTTTCTTTGCTTAACTCACCCATGGAGAAGGACTTTCTCTTAAAGTCCTATCTCTTTTTTCTCATGAATCTCCTGAAATTTTTTATTGTAAGAGTCATATTCTTATCTTCATCTTTTTCAAATCTTTACTTTCATCAATCTCCTTGGCAATAGATTTGAGAGCAATAGTCTTCCTCTTCTTAGTCTCTTCTTCAATGTTCTACTTCATAGTTAACTCATGAGGCATAAGAGAACTAAGAAGTTCTTTTAGAGATAAGGAGTTGAGATCTTTAGCTTCCTTAATTGCTGTCATCTTAGCCTTCCAAGCTCAAGAAAGTGACCTAAGAATTTTTGGACAAGCTCACTGTTAATATAAGATCTTTCTAAACTTTTAAGGTCATTAATGATATCAGTAAAATGAGTAAATATTTCAGTTATAGATTCATTTTGTTTTATTTTAAAAAGTTCATACTTATGAACCAATATGTTAATCTTGGATTTCTTAACTTGATTGGTATTCTCATGGGTAACGTCAAGTCTATCCCATATTTCTTTAGCAGAAGTATAGATAAAAATCTTGTTAAATTCATTAGCACTAAGAGGGTAATAAAGTATATTCATGACTTTAGCATTCAGCTAAACTATTTTTTTATCAAGGTCATCCCAATACTTTTTAGGTTTAGAAGTGAAAATGCTATCTACCATGATGGTGGGTGTATGTGGGTCATTTATTATGACACTTCAAAGTTCATAATCTAGTGCTTGTATGAATATGTATATGCGTGCCTTTCAATATATGTAGTTACTACCATTAAAAAAACAGGATCTATTTGTAAATTGCCATTCAACAAGGGATTCATCTATTCGGGCTATCATAAGATCTTTTACTCTAAATTACTAGATCAACGAGCAAAAGAGCACCAAAGCTCTAATACCACTTGTTGTCCAGTGAGACAATCCAAGAGAAAGATGAATTAGATTTTTTAAAATTTTTTTAAAGCTTAAAAATAGATATGTATTCAATTGAACTAAGTTATGTAAAATGCAGTGAAAGTAATGAATGAAATGAGTAAATATATAAAAGTAAATAGAGTATAGCAGAAGCAACAAAATCACACATAAAGATAAAGTTTTATAGTGGTTCGTGTCAAGCTTAACATCTACATCCATTTTTCAAGCAACTCGTTAGGAATTTCAACTATAATCACTAAGATTACAATCCAGTTATTTTGCTAGGATCACAATTAAATCCAACTGATTTTTTTTAAGCACACCAACTAAAATCTTTTCTTAAGTCTCTCCTAAGCTTATATAAAATCTAATTTAAAGCTTAGATGAATCTATCCCCCAAGTTTTAATCTCAATTGAAACTTGTTACAATTGAAAAATTTAAATATAGGATGAAAAGGGAAAGCTCCTTGGAGAGTAAATGAAAAGTTGATGTAGCTCAATCTGAAAAAATGAGAACTTTGCAATTAATGCGCTCTTCTTTCTCTTAAAAATCACTTGAATGTTCAAGAAGCAGATAGTTGAAATTTGATTTTTTTTCTTGAATGCTCACTAAATACTTAAACTAAACTTTTTGACCTTTCTTTTTCTTTCTCTTAGTGTTCGATGCACTTCTCTCTTGTTTTTTTGCTTTTTTTTGTTCTCTTACTTCATAAATACGTTTGGCACCCACATATCCTTATTATAACGTCCAAAAATAGATTTTTAGCCATCAGAAAGTAAAAACTAGCCATTAAAGGGCTTGTGGAAAATTATAATTTTTGAAAAACTAGCCATTGAAGTCTATCAGATATAATAGAGTTAACCGGAGTAAATTAGAAATCGACTTGAGCTAACTTCGAGTCAACTCAAACTTTTTAGAAGTCGACTCAAGGACTGATCTTAGAAAATTAATTCTCTGTCTTTCTTGAGAGAGTAGACTCGAGGCCTATGCCACCGAATGATAGCATGCCAGAGTCAGCACTTCAATATATGGAGTCAACTCTAGACCTTCTTTTCTTAAATTTTTATAGTTTGGCCTCTTTTAACCTTGCTTCTTTAGATTTTCAAGATAGAAACCTTGGGATTCTTTGAAATATAGCTTTAGCTTCTTGAAATCTCTTTTCAAAAACTTAACTCGTTAGTATCAAATATATACTCAAATATTTTATTCTCATTAAAAATAATTCTAGGAACAGTAAAGATAAGTTTGAATTTTAGCGGAAGTCTTCATAACAATTTTAGCAAGTTGCGTAAAAGAAGTAAAATTCTTTGCAAAAAAAGAATTCACTATTTTTATTTAAAAAGTCATTAGAAAATATTTCATTTTGAAGTTGATTAAAAAAAAATATTTCAGTCCTCATATTTTTGCTTCACAAGCACAAATTTTAGTATGACTCTTCATAATATATTTGGGAAGTCGTTAAAAAGAAATTTTGCTCATGATTTCTTTCATGTACAAAAGAATTTTAAACTTAGAGTTATATTAGAAAAACAGTGCACAAAAAAATTGAAATTATAATTATTTTAGGAAGTTGTGTAAAAGATGGATAAATTTTCTCATATTTTCTTCCATACATGAAAACTTTTTAAATAAATTCAAGCTTGCATTCTGTGTCACAGCTAGTTTGAGTTCAACCAATTTGATTATAGTTAAAATAATTAAATTTGATTATTTTCTGAACCTTTTAAAATAATTTGACAGCCAACTTCAACCAATTTAATTATGGTTAAATTCTTGTAGTTTGAGTTCAAAATTGAATGGTTGGGTCCTAGGGTTTGAAACCAAATTGAATATGAGTTAGATACTGATATATTTGCGTACATATTCATTTTATTTGATGAGTACAAGTATGAATATAGATGTTAGTCAGATACAAAAATTTATATCCATATTTATTTTAAATGAATATAGATATAAATTAAATATCGAAATATGATATAAATATAGATATAAGTTGGATAATTAAACTTTATAACCATAGAGTCATACAAATTACTAAATAGAACATAAATCAAGCTAACAATATATTATTATGATCATTTATTTTTCTTAAAAATTATGAATGATAAATAAAATTAAATAGAACTATAAATATCAAATATTTAGATAATGATTGAATAGTTATCCATCTGTATTATATCCTTTTCTTTTTGATGGATATAGATACATATATAGATCTTAATTAGATGTTCAAATTACTATTTATATCTGAATGGATGAATACGAATATAAAAATGAATCTAGATAGATAATATATCTTTTATTAGAAAGAATGATTATCTTCTCTCACAATATCAATAATTAGATCATATATCATACGGGTGTAACAGATCTCAATGCACTCCAAATTCTCTCTTTTATGTGCGCACAGGTGTCATTGAGCAATCCAATGGTCAACATCGCACGCGAAAAAAAAAAAAAAAAAAGGTGAAACATTTGTGCACGCGAAGGATGCAACCCGAACCCAGGAGCCCACAACGTACTGTTAAGGAACAGTATTATAATCTGGTTAGCTGGCCGGATCATCCCGCTAAAGCAACGGGGAGAGAAAACAAGGAAACCGCTTTGTTGACGTCAACGACCTACCCTCCAGTCAAATTATTGGTGTATCTAAAAAATTTTTTAGTTTAAAAACATGCGGTCAAGACCGGGCGGCAAGAGAAAAGTCCAGAGGCAAGAAAAGAAGATTGGGGCCGCCGTTTTCATGTCTCTTTCTTCATCCACTCCAATTCGCGAATCCGTCGCCGTCTTCTGTCCCCTTTTGGAATCAAAAAAAAAAAGAGAGAGGAAGCACAAGAAGACGGTGTGGTGGCGAGAAGAGGAGGGAAGACTAACACAGAGACAGTAATGGATATTATCCTCTGCGATGAGCTCCTCCAAGAGATTTTCCAACGCCTCCCTCCCTCTTCTGCCCCATCCGTCTCTCTCGTCTCCAAGCGCTGGCTCGTCCTCCTCCGCTCCTCTACCACCTCGCTCTCCATCCGCATCCCTTCTTCTCCCACCAATTCTTGTACTTCTTCTACTGCCACACCTTCTCTCTCGTCCATCCTCTCCCACTACCCTTTCCTCTCCAACCTAACCATTCGCTGCGGCACCTTCGTCACCGATGACCATCTGCCTTCTCATCCTTCTGAATCCCTGTCCTCCTCCGATACCCTCCTCCTCACTGTCGCCGCCTCCGATTGTTCCCACCGCCTTTACCACCTCCGCTTCTTCCCCGATTCCACCGTCTCCCCTTCTGCCCTCGTCTTCTCTGCCTCTTCCTTCACTCGCCTCACCAGCCTCCAACTTACCTCCCTCCTCCCCCTCTCTTTCCGTTGGCTCGTCTCCTTCCCCTCTCTCAGATCCTTCTCCCTCGTCCAAACACGCCACAAGCAGCCATATTATCATCCTGCTGCTGCTGCTGCTGATGATGATGATGAAGAGGATGAGGGTGACCGGATTCATGCGGCGCTGCCTCTGGAGACTCTGTCCTTATCCGGAATCCGTGCGGCCGACCGCGGCCTGTCGTGGCTGTGGCGCCGGTGCGCCAACCTCCGCTGGCTTCAGCTGCGGGCCTGCGAGGGAACCGGCGACGGCCCCTCATCCCCCTTCTTCCCCTCTGCCTCCACGGCCTCCTCGGCCTCGAGCTCCGCACCTGCCGCACCATCGCCGACAGGGTCCTCCGCCGCGCCGCCGATCATTGCCAGTTCCTCTCCTCTCTGCTCCTCTACGATGGTGGCAGCCGCGACGCGCTCCGCCACTTCATCGACCGCCGCGGGGCTGCCCTCCGCACCCTCGACCTCCGCCTTCCCCTCGACCTCCACAATGACCACCTCTTCGCCATCGCAGCTGACAACCAGCTCGGCTCTGGCCTTGCGGCCCTCCGCTTGCAGAGCTGCTGCCTTGTCACTGGAGATGGTCTCCGCTCCATCGCCCGGGCTCCAGTTGGTGCAGCCATGGAGGAACTGGCCCTGGTCAACTGCGATGTCGTCGAAAGAGAGCCTGGCCTTCTCACCTTCCTTGGCCAGAGCCTGCCGCAGCTCCGGAGGCTGGATTTGTCGTATAACGAGATGTTGATGGATAAGGAGGTAGGTTCAATGCTGGCGTCGTGCCAGAACCTGGTTGACATCAGAATAAGAGGTTGCAGGGCTCTGACGGGTGCTTCAGTGCTTTCCATTCTTAAATACTGCGCTCGACGGCTAGAAGTCATTGACATCACCCGGTGCCCGCAAATTGGTATTGATGTCATTGAGATTCTTATTCTGAATGCCTGCCGGTTGAGTCATGTTATTGTGGAGGAAAGCAAGGTGTCGGAACCTGCCAAGGAATGGGTGTCCCGGAAAGCAATCAAGATTGATTGAGAAAAACAATCAGCTGCCAATAATGATAGGTACATCACCTAAGCCCAAGAACGGCTGTAATTTATCTTTTCTCTGGTTAAATAAGGGATATCACCTGTTGTTCTTTTGGCTTTGTTGATAGTCATGTTACACTCTTCACACATATATCATTGTTAATTTATGATGTAAAGCACTTCCCCTGGTGTATCGCAAACAATTATAGCTGCCGGGAGATGGATTGCTGTATGCACTTGTATCAAAAGCAGGTGGGAACAACTATTGGTTCTTCCTCTTTTAAGTTGTTGCCCATGTGGGTTTGGATTAGAGAGACTATTGTATCTTGTTACTGTATATTGTTTCAATTGAAAAAAGCATGCTGTACTTATTCAATTCATGGGATTGTAGCCTAGTGTAGAACTTCATGCAGTGTTAGTTCCATATCACCAAGGAGCAAGGAATTTTAGTTAGGCAATGAATGTATGCTTATTGCTGAAAATGGTTGATGGACTAAAATGAGTTGAGGAGTTCTTTTTGATGGTTTGATAATGGACTAGTTCGACAAACATTTATATGGTAAGCAACTGAGCATAGAGTAATTCTTTTCTTTTATGCAGCATACAAGTTAACTCTTGCAACTGATACAATTATTTAACAGGTATAGGAGATTTCTACTTTGAAATTTTCTTACACAGTATTCAGGTGAAGCCGATAATTTCAGGACATGGAATTTTTGAGAATTTTTGTCTTTTCTAAATTGGTCTTGTGGTCATTATATGAAAGAACTAAGAAGCTAGATTGGTTTGGCCATTTTGAGGGCAGACTTTTGTGGTCATCTCAAACTTAAGAAAAATGTCCTGGGGATTCTCAATTAACACTTCTCCCAAATAATTATATCTTAAATGTGCTTAGCAGAGTCAAAGAGATCATATGCTTTCCTATGTTGTATGTAGAATAAATAGAGATGCTAGTAAACCTGATTAGATTGATTGTACATCAGAATGCATGCTATGATTATGAGGTATCCTAAGGGAACAATTATCTAGTGACTTCAGTCTCCATGTTATTAGAGTTTATCTTTCTTCTATTCAGGGCTAGAATGACACTACTTGAATTCTTTGATCAGTATATCATGTGTCATAGCTATGTAAGCGGCTGACATTGTATGGCATGCCATGCCATATAAGACCAAGATGTGTGCACATGCCCAAAATCTTGGTACTACCAAAAAGTACCATAAAGGCACAATAGCATATATTTGGGGCATCCTTTTTTAACAGTGTAAAAGCTAAATATATTCTCTATGTTCACCTGGATTCTTTTAACCCTTCAAAATAGATTTCAGCACCTTATGTAATATTTAGGATGCAAAGTAGTTGTTTATGATCGGGCTCTAAACATATGCAGTACTCTTCTCAAAGAATTTCAACCACAAGAAGCTCAGGACAGATCAAGGAAGCTTTCAGAGGATGAAAAATGATTGAACCTCACAATTGAGAGGACTGCCTTTTGGTAGGGTGTAGAGTAGTCATTCCAAATTGACCAAATCTGATATATGTTCCTTTGTACTAGCATATTGCTTTGATATATTATAGCATAGGATGTTATATTATTATATGGGCTAATCTTTATAGTTCATATAGGTATCATCTTACCGAATAACCATGTGTAATGGTCTATGTCACACAACTTAGTATGATACCAACAAACACTTAAATCCTTCATAAGATATAGGATGTTTATGGAAGAAAAGTAATGGGAGACTATTTCTACTTCTAGATGAGTACCGGTTGTTAATCAAGGGGACCATAATGAGTTTATTCAATAGAGGAGCAGTCGACCATGCCAAAGACAATACCAACTGTGAGGTGAAATGGCTTATATGTTAAAAAAAATAAATCTCCTCTTGTTTAAACGGCCAGTTCTATCATTCTCAATGCATCAAGTTAACCATATTATGGTTCATAAACTTAGAAGACGAATGATTCAAAGCCACTAGGAATATTCTATCAAAATATTTAGAGATATTGATCAAACTAGGACAATTGGTAATTTGGTAGATTGCTTCACCAAAAGATTAGTGATGGCCAATGATTTGGGAATCATCCTAAATTGCTCGGTTTAGGGCATGTTGAACCATACTGACGGTAGATTGGGATGGTTCTAGTATTCGAAACGAAACATCGGCGAGGAGAGGTAGAGGGACAAGGAAAGAGAGGAAAAGAGAGAGAGGGATGCAAGGAGAGGGAGAGGAAGAGAGAGCTTTCTGAGGTCATTGGAGTCCCCTTGAGATTGCCAAAAGGCGGTTTCGCTCGTTGGAGGGCCGGTGAGGAGGGGGGAGGGAGAAGAAAAGACAAGAAGAGAGAGAGAGGGAGGAAAGGAGAGGGGAGAGGGAAAGAGAGTATTCAGATACTTCTGGAGGGCCTCAGGTGGCCGATTAAAATAGGGGTAGAAGCCCCTATTTCTTTTTTTTCCGAGGGGGGGATATCAAGCGAAGTTGGCAATGCCTCCGGCGGGTCTTCGGAGGCTTCTCTCTCCCTATCTCCTCTCCTTCCCTCCCCCCCTCTCCTTTCCTCTTTTTCTTTCTTCCCCCCTTCTCGACCTTCCAATGGGTGTAGCGGCTCTTTGGCAGCTTCCGAAGGCTCTCTCCCTCCTTCCCTCTCTCTCTTTTTTTCTCTTTCCTTCTTCCTCTGTCCAGTTGTGTCGGTTTGAGCCTGGTATTGAATGGTCTAGGGGCATATTGAACCATGCTGTCGACCGACAAGTCCGATGGCATATGGACTAGAGAATATAGTGACAACCAAAAATTCAGCAGATCCTTTTAGGATGGAGGCACATTTTTAACTCATTGCATGGGATGGGATGGGATGAGAGAAGCCTGTATTATTCTAAAATAAGAAGCATCAATTTGACCTATAATATTTTTAGATTTTAGCTGATGCCCGGCTGACAATGTGAACAATTTCTTTTCAAATAAATTTGTTTAATCAATTTCCAAAACATAGGTCTGATTTTTGTTTTAATAATAGGAAGTCCAAGTATTTGAAAGGATACATATTTTTCCAAATTAACAACATAAATCAGGTTTTATCTTTTACACCAGATGGATCTTTCTTCGTTTCTTACTGATTGTGGGGCTAGTAGAGCATGAAATTTATGACAAATAGATCTTTAAGATTCTCATAAGGCATTGCGATGCATGAGACTCCCATTATTGTAGGGTTTGCAGAGGTTCAGATGCTCACAGACTCACACTCTTGTGTGAAGAGGTTCTTTTGTATTTTGAATCTATGACACATGGGTCATGATGGAACAACCTTATCATTGTGCTAAGGCTTGCCATCCTAGAAATCTTCAAGATGTCAAAGATGCTTAATATATCCATTAGCCATAGCCATATCAAATCAACAAGATCAGGTATTTGGTGTAGTTGCCAATTGGGCTTTAGGCAACTCAATGCTAGATTAGGTGTGTTGTAGAATTAGGTTTGCATAAGGCTTAGATTGAGGGTGTGTATTGTTAGTCAATTGTGAAGGAGTGATATGTTAAAGTTCTAACTATTGCATATCAAATACTAATAGGACATTCCAAGTCCTTAGTTTAACTAATAGGACAATATGGTGCTAAAGCTATATTTCACTTGCTTGGAAGAGAGGGTAGGAAAATTTCAAAAGTTGGAACTAAAGGACAAAAATGACAATTAATAGCAACACCTTTATAGGAGCCATTGCTTGGTCTAGTGGTAAAGGCTTAAGCTGATAAGTGCAATGGCATGATTAAAGTCCAAGGGCAGCTACTTATAAGTAAAAGATGCCAGAAGTTAAGTTTGTCCCTCATTTGCCCCTTCCAGGACCTTGAATTTGTTGGAAACATCACTTTTCATTTTTTTTTTAAAATTATTTTTAACAATTATACCTTTATCTTGGGCCTTTGTTGATGATTGAAATCTACCAACAAACTTTAAAGTGTTGACCCAAGGGATTGATTTTGATGATCACAAAATAATTGAGTATTTTATTGATGTTTGTGTGTCCTTAGATAGATTTGATCTATTTTATGAGAAAGCTTCATGAGTTTGAATGCTTAAAGAAGCATGGAGAAGCCTAAAAGACAAAATCTCAAAGTTGAGAAGAAGTTTGAAGCCTTTCAAATGCTTCTGCAGCAGAGCAATCGGCATAGCATGATAGGAGTCAACTTATGGGCAGGTCAAAATGGAGAAGTTACAAATTTTTTGGGTATTAGGAGTCGACCTTAGGTGGATAAGAGTCGACCGCAGGTGGAGCGAAGTCGACTCTTGGAGCTAAACACAACATTCCAAGAACTTAGTGGCACAGACTAGGAGTTAACCTAGTTGGCAGGAGTTAGTCTTTGGGTACCATAGGCCAAAGACAGATGGAACAAAATTCCAACCACTTCAAGAGTCCACCCTAAGGACCAGGAGTTAACTCTAGGATGCCACAGAGAGAAAAAATGGTGGACTGCATTTTCTAGCAGTTCTAGGAGTCAACCCTTGAGGACAAGGAGTTGACCCCTAAGGATTGGGAGCACTATAATGGCTAGTGTCCAGTGCGAGCAATCCGCATTTAATGCATTTCAATGACTTTCTAATGGATCCAATGTTCAAAACTCGTTCTCCAGCAACTCTCTATGATATAAAGTAAGGTATGCTGAACCAGTACTGCCGGCCGTATCGGTCAGCCGACGGTATGGTTCGGTACAGTTTCGTACTGTACCGAACTGATGAAGGCAAGCAGATCCGAATCGGAAGAAGAAAAAGAGAAACAAAGAAATAGAGAGAGAGAAGGAAGAAAGAAAAAGAGGGAGGGGAAGGAGTCGGCGGGGTCGCCGGACGGCCTCCGACTGGCCGCCGTGGCCGTCGGAGGGCGCAGTCCACGCACGCGGCGCCACGGGCGTGAAACAAGGGCGTCGCCCCTGTTTCGCAAGTTTTTTTAAAAAACATAGTTTTCAGTGAAGCTGGCAAATAGTTTGCTGGCTTCACGATTTTTGTCTTTTTTTAAAAAAAATTTTTTAGTCCGCAACTGGGTTGCCGATTTTATGAATTTAAAATTAAAAAAAAAATCGAAACAGACGATCGTTTGTTTCAAAAAAGAAGAAGGGGCCCGCTTGATCGCCCTCAGGCCATCGACGTCGGCTCGCCGGCCACCGGAGGCCTTGTGACGGAGGTGCCGTCCGTCCGGTAGGTCCTTCCCCCCCACGAGCGCTCTTTCTCTCTCTTTCTTACTCTCTTGAAAGCCCTATCGGGCGATACGGGGCTCAGAAGTCCTCCGGTGGCCGCAGCTGGCCATCGCCGGCCTTCGACGGCTCCCACCTCCCTCCCTCTTCTCTTCTCTCTCTCTCTTTCTCACTTTCTCTCTTTTTTCTTTCCGTACCACCGGTGTACTAAATTTATTGACCGAATCGTGCTGGTTCTCCGTTGGTCCGTTACGATGTGGGGTGTACCGGCCGGTTCGGCACGGTATGGAAACCTTGATATAAAGGCTTTTAGAATCAATTGAGAATAAGAGAAAAGGGCTCTACATTGAAGAGCATTCAATATAAGAGCAACAACCACTTCTAGAGCATTAACTTGAGCATCCACCAAGAGAAGTGATCATTCAAAGCTTCCCTCCAATATTTAAGCATGCCAAAAAAAAGAGTTCGAATCAGATCAAACGAGGAGCAATCATTTGTATAAGATTTCTTATTCTTTTTGATTGTATTTGGGTTTGTCAAGTTTCAAGGGAAGTTAAAATTTGGGATAGGCCGATCTGTGGCTTGAAATGGAGTGTAAACTAGCTTAAGGATAGTCTAGGGTGATTAATCTGTAAGGAACTGATGTTGGTGTATTCATTGGACTAACAAATAGTGGATAGAATCCCCAATAAGGGAGACTTGGGAAAGGACACGGGAGCTTGGTTTGGCTCCAAACGTCTATAAGAATCGTTGTGTTTGTTGTGCTTGTGCATACTCTTGTTGTTTGTATTTATTTATTATTGTTTCAGCTGCACATACTTATTCTCACACCTCACAAACACTTTGCAAAAGTAGTTTTCTGCTGCATATATAAAAAGAGTTTTAAAGAACCTAATTCACCCCCCTCTTGGATTGCAATAGTTTGTTTCTTGGAACTAATTAGATCAGAGATTTTATCATAGTTCTTTATTGTGGAACTAAGATTTCTCAAATCTTCTTTGATGTCTTACTTCTGCTTCATTAGAGATTCACAGTGATACAAATTGGCTTGTTAAAATGTCAAAAGTCTGTGATGTCGCTGTTGTCTGTGGGGAAAGAATTCCTGAATTGTTAATCCAAGAAGAGTTTTGTTTCTCTTTGCTGTTTTGGTGTAATCTTTGTAGGAGGAAGAGATCTTAGAGCCACCATGAGAAAGACATACTCCTTTTTCCACTCTGCCTTTGGTTAGGGATGTCCTGGTGGAGGGAGTAGATCTTGGAGCCAGTATTGTTGAAAGCATGTTCTTTTACTTCTTGCAACCACCTCTTCATTGTAAGCTGTTGGCCTGTATAGGAGTCAGCAACTTTACATTATTTTCAGCTCTAGGATCTGGGCAATTAAGGCTTAGCTATTGGACTCGCTAGCTGTATTTGCATATACCACCATAGCCTTCCTTTGCTACTTTGTCATTAGCAAGTGATGGCAAAGTTGATTAATGGTTTTGCCATCCTTGAAGTCCTATACCATGACTGCTTAACATGGAGGAATCTTGTTTACTTTGGACCTCTCATGAACTGTGAGGATGTCCACAAAGTTTCCAGCTTATTGAAGCTGCAGTCAACCTCTTTTGCTATACCATATGCGGTTGAAGTGAGCTGTGAGGATGTCTACCAAGTTTCCAGCTTATTGAAGCTGCATTCAACCTCTTTTGCTATGTTATATGCAGTTGAAATCATCAACAATTTTAAATAGATCCCCCTCAAACCATATATGCCTTTCAGCAAACTCTGGAGAAGATTGGTACAGGTGTTGTGATGAAGTCTCCATCATTTACTGGTGCCCACTTTTCTTGTAGACCCTCTAGAGGTCATCATGGTTCCACTGACGATAGCTTTGGAGGCAAGGTACATGATTGAAGATGCTACAAGTAAGAAATTTCTTATTAGTAGATTCAATAATTTTAAGATGGTTGATGATAAATCTGTTTTGGAACAATTGCATAATATTGAATGCATTCTAAATAACTTCAAGCAACACAATCTGAACATGGACGAAGCAATTATTGTTTCCTCTATTATTGACAAACTGCCTCCATCTTGGAAGGACTTTAAGAAAAGTTTGAAACATAAGAAAAAAGATATCTCTCTTCAAGAGTTGGGCAACCATCTTCGAATTGAAGAAGAGTATTGCAGGCAAGATGACAATAAAGAGCAGAATGCTCATATGTCAAAGATTAATGTTGTGGAGGAAGGACAATCCAGCAAACTTGGAAGGAACAAACTGAAAGTATCCACCAATGGTCAGAAGTTTAAACAAAAGAAGAAAGGCAAATGTTTTTACTGCAAGAAGCTTGGCCATTATAAGAAAGATTGCAGATTTCTGAAATAGAAATATGCAGCAAATGCAAATGAAAAGTTTGTGGCAATGATTTCAGAAATCAATATGGTTCAAGATGAAGCAGATTGGTGCATAGATTATGATGCTCCCGGGCATGTGTGCAAAGATAAGAGTTTCTTCAAATCCATTGAACCAGTGGAAGAAGGAATAGTTTTATACATGGGAAATTCTTCCACTGCAGAAGTTAAGGGCATAGGAAGTGTGGAAATTGAATTCACTTCTAGAAAGACCCTTGTTCTAAATGATGTGTACTATGTACTAGAAGTTAGGAAGAATCTTGTGTCTGGAAGTTTGCTGAATAAGTATGGCTTCAAATTAGTATTTGAGGTTGATAAGTTTATTCTATCTAAGGGTGGTATGTTTGTGGGAAAAGGCTATATGTATGAGGGCATGTTCAAACTTAATATTAATAATAAGAATAATGTTGTTGTTGCTTACTTTGCTGAGTCTTCTATTTCATATTTATGGCATAATCATTTAGGACATGTAAATTTTAGAAGAATGCGTGATATGGTTAAAATGGAATTAATATCAGATTTTGGTAATAATTCTAAAAAATGCAGAACTTGCATGTTAACTAACATAACAAGAAATCCATTTTCAAAAGTTGATAGATGTTCCAAATTACTTGATTTAATTCATAGTGATGTATGTGACTTGTATAGTGCACCTTCAATGGGTGGAAAGAAATATTTTGTGACTTTCATAGATATTATTCTTGGTTTTGTTTTGTATATTTATTGCATTCTAAGGATGATGTTTTAAAACAATTTAAAATTTATAAATTAGAAGTTGAATTACACTGTGAAACATTTATAAAATGCTTAAGAATTGATAGAGGAGGAGAATATTGTGATCCTAATTTTTTTGAGTGCACTGGTATTGTTCATGAGACAACTGCATCTTATACACCACAGCAAAATGACATAGCAGAAAGAAAAATAGAGTGCTAACAGAAATGGTTAATGCAATGCTTTCTAATTCTGGTTTAGGAAAAGGTTTTTGGGGTGAAGCTGTATTAACAGCTTGTTATGTCTTAAATAGGGTTCAAATAAAAGGAATAGAATAACTCCATATAAATTATGGAACAAAAGAAAGCCCAGTCTCAGTTATTTTAGAGTTTGGGGCTGCAGAGCTATTATAAGGATTCCAGAACTTAAAAAGAGGAAGTTGGGTGAAAGAGGAATTGAGTGCATTTTCATAGGATATGCAAAACATAGCAAGGCATATAGGTTCATGGTTATAGAACCTAATGACACAATAGCAGTAAATACTGTTATTGAGTCAAGAGATGCTATCTTTAATGAAATAAGATTTCATATGATTCCTAGACCCAAAGAAGTCACTTTAGAAAATAATCTAGATCAAGTTTCAGAAAATAAAACATCAAAAACCGAAACTTCTAAACAAGGTCTGCAGAACCGGTACCGGTGGCCAGATCGGTCAGCCGGTGGTACGGTTCGGCACGCCTTCATTCCGTTCCGAACCGAGACGAACGACGAAGTAAAACGGAGCCGAACTGGGGAAGAAAAAGAGAGAGAGAGGAAGAAAGAAAAAAAGGGAGGAAGGTCCG
This sequence comes from Elaeis guineensis, assembly GCF_000442705.2. Classification (NCBI taxonomy): domain Eukaryota; kingdom Viridiplantae; phylum Streptophyta; class Magnoliopsida; order Arecales; family Arecaceae; genus Elaeis; species Elaeis guineensis. The sequence continues at coordinate 34,099,139 of NC_026001.2, forward strand.
TCGGAGGGGCCATCAGAGGGCCTCCGACGGGCCGCCGTGGCCCGCAGGTGGCGTTTACGGCCCCTGCGGCTCCACAACGTGAAATAGGGGCGATCCGTCCTTGTTTCCGTATTTTTTTTAAAATATTTTTTAAAATGAAGTCGGCAATTAAGTGAAGCCAGCAAACCCATGCCGGCTTCATTTAAAAAAATATTTTTTTAAAAAAAAATGGGAAACAAGGGCAGATCGTCCCTGTTTCACGCCGTAGAGCCGCGGAGGTGTTTACGCCGCCCGACGGCCACGACGGCCCGTCGGAGACCCTCCGACGGCCCATCCGACAGACCTCCCTCCCTTTTTTTCTTCCTCTCTCTTTCTCTTCCTCTCTTTTCCTCGTTTTCTTTCTTTTCTTTTCCAACACCGGCATGTGCCATTTTCTATGCCGGAATCGTTTCGGTTCTCCATCGGGATGGTTCAGCACACCCCGTACCGAGCGGTTCGGCCCGGTACGGCATTCCTTGCTTCTAAACTTAGAAGTAGCAAAAAAATTAGGAAAACCAAAATCTTTGGTTCAAATTTCTTTGTTTCTGGTAGAAGGAACAAGAGAAAAAATCAATACTCATATCCCATTTTGTTTGTGTAGAAAGTGATCCTACAACCTATGAAGAGGCAATGAAATCTCATGATGTTGCATTTTGGAAAAAAGCAATCCAAGATGAAATGGACTCAATAATGGGGAATAAAACATTGAAATTGGTAGATGTCCCACTCGGTTCCAAGTCAATAGGCTATAAATGGATTTTCAAAAAGGAAATGAAAGTAGATGGAACCATTAATAAGTTCAAAGCAAGATTAGTGGCAAAAAGATTTACACAAAAACAGGGTATCAATTATTTTGATACATATGCACCAGTTGCAAGAATTGCCACTATAAGGGTGCTAATTGCAATAGCTTTCATTTATAAGTTGGTAATTCATCAAATGGACGTAAAAAAAGCATTCTTGAATAGTGAATTAGATGAGGAAGTATATTGAACAACCTGAAGGGTTTGTAGTTCCAGGGCAAGAGCATAAAGTATCCAAATTGTTTAAGTCTTTGTATGGTCTGAAATAAGCACCAAAACAATGGCATCAAAAGTTTGATCAAGTTGTGCTTGCTAATGGGTTTAAGATCAATGAATCCGATAAGTGTGGTTATAGTAAATTTAATTATGGAAAAAGTGTCATAATTTGTTTATATGTGGATGACATGTTGATATTTGGTACTGACTTGGAGCAAGTTGAAAATACCAAAATTTTTTGTATGAAAATTCTGATATGAAGGATATGGGTATAGCAGATGTGATTCTTGGAATTAGAAGTTTTAGAGATAATGATTCTATTATATTATCACAAACACATTATATAGAGAAAGTACTTAAAAAGTTTGGTAAATCTGATTGTACTCTAGTTTCTACAACTTTTGATCCAAATTTGAAATTAGTTCCAAAAAAGATAAGCCCATAGCACAACTAGAATATGCTAGGGTAATTGGATGCTTAATGTATGCAATGACAAGCACAAGACCAGACATTGCTTTTGTCGTTGGAAAGTTAAGTACATATACAGTAATCCAAATAAGGTTTATTAGAATGCAGTTTATAGAATTTTGAAATATCTAAAGGAAATCATGAACTATGTATAAATTATTCTGGATTTCCTTCTGTTTTAGAAGGATTCACAGATGCAAGTTGGATTACTAACAGGGAAGATCATTCTTCCATAAGTGGATGGATTTTTACTCTTGGTGGGGGAGTAATTTTTTGGGGTTTGTATAACAAATTTCACCATGGCAACAGAATTTGTTGCACTAGCATCTACAAGTAAAGAAGCAGAATGGTTAAGAAACTTGTTATATGAAGGGCCTTAATGGCCTAAACAAATATCTCCTATATCTATATATTGTGATAATGAAGCAACATTATCAAAAGCATACTGCCCAGTTTATAATGGCAAGTCCAGACATATTGGATTGAGACATAGTTATGTTAGACAGTTGATTAGTGGAGTGATAACTGTAAATTTTGTGAGATCAAGTTAAAACTTGGTAGATCCATTAACAAAAGGACTTGCAAGAGATTTGGTATTTAAAACATCAATGGGGATGGGACTCAAGCCCGTTATCTAAAATCATCAATGATGGAACCTCAACTCAATGCTTAATGCTACATCAAGTCTTGTGTTCAATGAGACAAAGTACATTATAAAGGTGATTGCAAGCACAAAATTTGTTCATCCAAGAAAATTCAGTGCTTGGTACTCATAATGTATAAGAGAAGGTTGGGCTTGGTGCTTTTAATAGACCTATAACAGTAATCTGTTGAAGTGTAAATATTACGAGGCACTTCTGATAGAGTCTACCTATATGAGTGTGAAGTAAGGCCGCTTCTAGGAGCTAAGAGCTTGCTCTAACAATACTCATGAAAAGGATATAGACACAAGGCCATAAATGTGTCAGCATATTTTGAGCATTCAATGGATATTGAAGTCTTATGTGTGAGATGTGCTTAATTAGTCAAAAAGAATTACCATTTCAAAGCTTAGCCTACTGTGTAATTCTGACTAGCGATAATACATGATCACTATGTAAAGGTTCAAATCGAGCCGATACCTTTACTTATGCATAAGATTTCTAGAATTTTCAAAGCACAGTACATTTTGAAAATGGTGGGGAAATGTTGGAAAATGTGTTTTCAAAATGTGAGGAATTTAGTTCCACATTAGAAAACTTAAAAACCAAACACATGCTTATATGAATGGACATTGGACAAACAATAAATTTGTTTAAATAGTATTATCCAAGTAGACCAATTATAAATTAAATATTATATATATATATGTATATAATTTACTCTTGGCACTTGGTAGTTGGATGCTTGGCACTGGCACTGGCTATTCAAATAGCTAGAAATTCGTATTATTTTTGCTGCCAATAGTTGTCCATTACCAAAAGTTGTGACCATTGTCAAAAGTTTTGTAAACTACCATTAGACGTAACTGATACATGAACAGTTATTTTTGGCAGTTATTGGAAGGTTTTGGTAATTATTTTGATCTATAAATAACTCATTTTGAACAATTTCGGGAAGGAACAACAACATTTCAGTCTTTTTATTTTCTGTACATCCTGTGTGTTGTCTTGCTGCAGATTTCAGTGCATAGGATTGTTAATTTTGTCTTTTCCTTTGTTTGCTCACTGGTTTGATATTGTTAGTGCAAAACGATATCGAACAGAAGTGGGCTTCATTGTATCCTAGAGGCTATTTGCTGTAACCTTTTGCCTATCAATCTTCTCTTGATAGGGGCAAATAAAGCCTTAAGGAAAGTGGCATTGCTTCATGCCTTGAAGCCATTTCCTATTTTCAGTGTTTTTGATCCTTATTTCTTCTACATGTTCATTGTTAAATATGTTGGTACGCTTTATTCATTATGTATGTCATACACATATACACACGTCTATGACACATGCATCTGTACATATGTATGTACGTACATATATACATTTACAATTGTATATGTAGAATAGCTACTTAGTTCTTAGGGATCATCTAGCTGGATTGACAAAAGATACCCTTTTAAAGTTGATAAGACAAGGACTATTTTGGTCATTTTTCAGCAGCCACTATCCCATATAGTTTGAAAATATCATGAGATTAATTCTCTTCACTTTAAGGTAAAGTGCAATTGACATGTAATTATCTTCTCTTTTCTTTCACCTCTCTTCTCTTACCTTCACCCTCCGTCCGTACACCCACCAAAGCCTTTCTTGTTTCCATCATCTCCCATGTTTCACATCACCCACTACCTTTTATGGTCCCTTATCAATTGCCTGGCTATCCATCTCTCATCACCTATCACATCCCACTGTTCCTTGCATCGCCATCACTTCCCTGTGCAGCCTCCTTTTGTCCCTTGCTCACTGACTCCTCTTTCTTCCACTATGCTCCTGTGATAATTAGTTTCTATCTACATTTATTTCTGTATTTCCATTCACCTTCAATTGACATTCTTTGCAGTCATTTACCTATTCTCATCACCTCTTTCTCAGTCAGCCTTTCAAGCTGCCATTGTGATAAGAATTAGGTTGGTGGATTCGATCTTCGAGTTCTTGTACAATGTAGATGGAAACATTTTTTAGATATATTTGTAGGGGCACTTAAAGGAATTGTGAATTAAAGGAACATTTCATTTAGACTTAAACGTTGAGACTTTCATCTGTCCCCTATATCTCGTGATCATGGCCAATGCAAATTCCATGTATGTTCAACCTACATAAAACTTTTTTTTTTTTTTTGGAGGAGCTCTGTTATTGGTTTAATAAATGTTCGAAAAAATCCTTGGAAACTCTAGATATAACTTTGGGTTATATTTGTTTGGTAGTTCTTTCAGCTTTAGATATGCAGCTGTATGATCCACGTCCTTTACATCAAGATGAAAAGTTTGTCGATCTTTCAGATTCTGTCAGAGGGTCATTAAGACTCAACATGCTTTGAGGGTTCGCTTTTTCAAGAGCTACAAATTCACCTTAAGATGATAGAACATCAATTTAATTAGGGTAAGCACTATGAGATGATAAAATAATCCTCCTAGGAAAAGACTAGCAAGGAATTTAAATCCTAGCAATATTGGCATCACCAGCTTAAGTCATCAATGAAAATTTTGCTATGCTAGGACAAGAAGTCCATAGATATGATGAAACAAATCTTTGTTAACAACTATAATTTGCTTGTTTAATGGTAGATTTGAAAAAGAAAGATCAGTTTCTTTGCAAAATTATTTTTCCATGGAACTTTTTACAGACCTAGTTAAGATAACTAGAAGGAAGCAAAGAAGCTATGTCAAATGCAAGCAAAAGCATAACAATGGCTTGAAGTTATGATAGGTATTAGCATTCTTTTATATATTCATTCTTTAAGATTCTTATTTAAAAAAAAAAATCCATTTTTAGTTTTGTTATACATACTAAAATCAAACTTCAAGTGCTCTCATGCTTTCTGAAAGATCACACCTACAATTTAATGATTAATATTAGATCAATAATTAGGTACAAGCACCTTAAAATGGATGCTAGATTGAGGAAAAAAATATGGAAAAGTCCATATGTTACTTGTCATCAATGCCGTAGCTAGTTTTATTTGGTGAACATAAGTAATCTGGATCACATTGGAAATAAATGTGCACTTCAGAATTCTTCTATAAGAAAATGTGCATTTTAGAAGTTTTCATGGTCTAAAATGGACTACAAATTTCAGTTTCCATCATGTTTGAGCTTTTGTTCCCTACCAAGTCTTAGTTAATCCTGGAAGATTTTATGCCCATAATAAATGAGAGAATTAATTATTTTAAACGGAACATAAGGAACTATATGTACATAAGGAAAGCCTAGGAAATCTCTGTTGTGATTTTAAAAGACTTAACCTTCTCATAGTTTCCTGAATAAAACTAACTTCAATATCATATCTAGGCTGGCTACTAAACCAAGCATGTATTGGGTCAAGCGTGGCAGGGAAATGAATCTGGTTTCCTTTGAAGTCAAATTAGTTTTCTGAAATTAGATTCAGAAGAAGGTAATAGATCGGAATCAGACTCACCCCAAGGACATCTTGGTCATAGAAAAATTTAAGAGCAAGGGAGAAAGAAGAGGAGTTGGCCTGTGAAGAGAGCTGAAGAAATAGATTTAATGGGTAATGAAAGGAGAAGACAGGTGAGGTGGTGGTAAACTATGGGAGGAGAAATGGTGGCTAGAAGGAGGGTCAGTGGAGCAGTGATGGGCAGTGTGGATGGAGATGTTGCAGGATGAGGTTGTGAGGTGTGGGAGGTGATGCAAGACTATGATAGGGTGGGCAGTGGGAGGTGGCGGATGGCGCGTGGAGCCTTGGGGAGGGAGATGGCGGATGGTGATGAGTGTTGTGCAGAACCTAGGAGTGGAAGATGGTGGACTGTAGGAAAAAGGATAGAGTATTGATAGGTAGTATTGACATCCCCAAGTGTCATTCAGAGGGAATGAATTATTGTCACATTCTTTGCATTAAGAAGAAAGGATGTCTGAATGCATTAATAAATTTATTTCGATAGAAGAAAAGGATAAGTGAAGGTGTTCTTTTTAGAATTTATTTTGGTAAGGTTTGTGACAGTTCCTGTTAGGAGCTTTTGTTTGGACTCAATGCTAGGGATTGTAGTCAAAGGTGAATGAATTAAAGTCAAAGGTGAATGCTTTTAAATCTTCTAAGACTGTTGTTTTGGTTGAGGGTTGCAAAGGTCGAGTTAGTAATTGTAAGAGGGGTTTGAGACTAGGAGACACTTTGTCTCCCTTCCTTTTCATTTTAATTTTGAGCTGTTGCAATTTATGGTGAATAGAGCCTTTGAAGCTGGTATATTGACAGTACTGGAGGCAATTCTGTTGGAGGTAAGTTGAGTATCTTGCAATGTGCTGAAGATAATTTGATTTTTAGTTACGCTTGTGAAGTGCATATTGCATATTTGAAGTTTTTGCTGCTGCTATTTGAAGGGCTTTCTGGGTTGAATTTAAAAATTTTGATAGAACTTTGAATTGCAAGAGGGATAACTTTCGTTTTAAGAATTTGGATGTTACCATTAGTTGGGGTAGATTATGGATCAGGATGGAACCCATCAATTGACAAAGTTGAAAGAAGTTTGAATGTTTGGGGGAATGGCCTTCCTTCTAATACTTGGTTCTTCCTTTTGGTGATGATAGATTATATGGATTTGAATGGAATGCATGAGTTGACAGAACTGAAAGCATATTGGCTTGTTGGAATGCTGAAGCTTTGTCTTTGTAAAGTATGTTTCTTTTGGTTATTATGTTACTTCTGCTTCATTGCTTCAGTATATGTCCTGTAAGTTTTTTGAGTGGGTTACTAATGTAAATGATCATATAAGAAGAAAGATATCATGGAGGGGGTTTGACAATCAGCAAGGATATGCATTAATCTTGTGGGTGGTCTAACAAGAATGGTGGTTTGTATGCGCTTAATATCATAGATTTTAACAAAGTTATCTCAGAATATAGATTTACGGGTTGTCAGATGATGGTAACACGCATGAATGAAGAAATTTGATCAATGAATCTTGTTTTAGCGACAGCCATGGAGGTGTATCTAGGCTTTCATTTCCTTAAATTTGTTTATTTCTGGAAGGATGTTTCTAAATCAACTTGTTCTTTTCTATGAAGTATGTCTTAAGATGTTGGGGGTGAATGGAACTGTCCGTTTTGGTTCACGTTTGGGTGGGCCATTTTGCTGTGAGCTTTGCAAACTTTATGATTTGGTTTGGGATTAAGAGTATTTTGTTAATCTAAGTGCGCAGAAATGGCAAATTTTTGCTATAGGAACCTAAGTTCAGAGGAATGCTAGGGGGAGATTCAGTCATCAAAGTCTTGATTTGCCTCAGCTGCTTGCTGATGTTCATCTTAAAGAGTGCCAAGGTAAAAGAGTGGGGGAGATTTGGTTAGGGTGGTGTTTTCAAAAATCATATTTTGCCTTAGAAAATAAGGATCATTTGATGAGTCTCTTTGCAAAATGCCTTCTGATGGTAGCCACCATGCTTGAGGCTAGAATAATTATACAGTTGGTTCAGCATGATAGGATTCTTACTGTTGACAATTTGATCAAGAGGTTAATTTGGTAGTTAAGGTTGTATGAGCGTAATTTTGAATGTGAGCCACATATTGCTGAATTGTCCTTTTTCTTGCCAATGTCAGTGTTTTCTTAAATTTAGCTTTGTTATTAAGACTCAGCTTTAAAAAATTCTAGAAACTAGCATTCTTCAATAAGCAAATGACAGAGATATTTTTTAATTAAAAGTGACTGTTCACATTATTCCACAATTTTTATAAAGGTATTTTATGTTAAATTGTGATTTTTCACATTATTCCATAATTTTTACATTAAAAGATATTTTAATTCCATAATTTTTTATAAATTTGACTCTCACGCACTCATATATCATTGTGAACACATGTGAAGCCGCTTATATCATAACTAGTAATATGCCCATATTAGAATAGAGGTATGGTTAGATATATGTTTAAGGCCTAGACAGTAATTCAAAAGAATTTTTAAAATTATTTACTCTCCCCACAAGCAGGTAAGATATTTCATATGATATCGAAAGCATCGTAGTGGAGATAATTTTAGATAAGTAAAATCAAAAATTTAATTAATTAACAAAATCTAATTGATAAGTAGAAATTAAATTTTTTACCAAAAAAAATAATTTTAAAAATATAGTAATAAATATAAATCTAAATTATGTTGGTACTATCAAATTTTACTTCTAATATCATTTTCAAAATAATATCCACATCCATAAATTTGCAAAAGAATCTGAATTTACAAATGAATCTGAGTCTGAAAATAAAAAGAAGAGATAATGAGCACGATAATCTAATAAATAATAAATATCTCAATGCTTGGTTCGTGATCGGAATCGGAATGGATTGAAATAGAAATCAGAATAATCAAATATCCTAAAGCATTTAGTTTATGATCGGAATCGGAATGAAAATTTGAATCCATAGAAAAGAGTGGGGATTGAGTTTGAGGTAGATTGGACGATTTCTATTCTATCCTGGAATCGAAATGGACTTTTCCCAATCAAGCAACTGGAATGGGAGTCACCCATTCCAGACCTCCATTCTCCTCAACCAAGCATATAGTAAGTAGATTATTCATGTGATAACATAGGATACATTAGTCAAAATATAATTTATCATTAATCAGCATAAAAGTATAATCAATTCATTTTCAAACATAAGTCTAGTAATTTTGATATCTTTCAAATATATATATATATATATATATATATATATAATATATATATATATATATATATATATATATATCATATATTTGATTTGAAATAAATTATACTAAGTAATATGATTTAAAATAAATTTTATTTAACTCATCAGCCTTTAACTATGGCCATATTCATATCATATGACTAGAGCAAAAACAAAATCACACTTATACCCTATAAAGTGGATCGAATACTGCACTTATATCCTGCAAAGTAGAGTATCACACATACTCTATGGTGGGGCTAGAATACCATGCATACCTTATGGCGGCACTAAAATACCATGCATATCCTATGGCGAGATCCGAAACAAAATCATAAGCTTAGTAATAGTCGGAGTGCCAATATATAACCTCCAATTAGTAAGATCCAGAACACAATTAAGTTAAGAGCAAATTTGATTTGTATCAAAATTCTTTTCGTAGAATAACATATATTCCATAATCCAATCAAGATATGCATATATAATATCAGATCAATAAACAATTATAGTAATAGTTTGGGAAATAATATTTCAAAATTTTATATCAATTTTTCATTCAAAATGTCATTCATAAGATTTTGAAATCACATATAAATCGATTGATAATTTATTTGATGTTAAAAATAATATTATATAAATAAAAAATCTAAAAAAATAGATCATTACCTATCTTAGATGAACAATGAGCAAACAAATCCAACTTATCCTAAAATTTTCTTTCAGAACTTGATATTCAAAATTATATTTTTTTATCAAAATTTAATCATTATTATTTTAAGAATAAAAATCTTAAATTCCAACATCCTCATAGGCTTGACCATGTAGTAGTGCCCGATATCCCAATCAATTCGATCAAGATAATATGATCTAGCCATGGTTAGGCTAGAATATAGATGGTTCAATAGAAATCAAGAGGACCAAACTTTAATAATGGGACAAAGGCCAAGGTGGGGGTCAGCATGCTACTCAATGACCTTGGATCAAGGCTCTTTCATCGAGGTTGATCAAAATTATTAAGAAGATCTCTTTGCTGGATCCAATAACTCTAGAGAGAATTAGTGAGAAAAAGTAGAGAGAAAGTGGAGAGAAAGACTGAAGAAGAGAGAAAGAGAAGAGAGAGAAAATCTCTCTCTTTTTATTTTTTTATCTTTTTTTTTTTTCTGGTAGTGACTGTGACCACTAGTGGCTAGAGCCATGGTGGCGCAACTGGGAGTTCAACCACCAGCAATCAACAGTGATGAACAACTGGAATAACTAAAGAAAAATAGTGAAAAACAAAGGAAATAACAAGGTCGGGCCTTCTAAGAAAAAATCCAACAATAGCTAACCAGAATAAAAGCTATAGTGGCTGAGCAAGATGGCAAACCAAATAAATTGATGTTGAAAGGGGGTGTGATTCTGGTGAATTTGGTGAAAAATTTCTGGAAGAAGAAGAAGGAAAAGAGAACTTTTCCGACGATGGCAAGTAGCTAAAGCTTGTGGGATTTGAAGGGAAGCTCGACCCTTTTAAATAGGACTGGAGGGAGGAGTCAACTCCTCTATGGCTTTGATTTTCATCAAGAAATCATGAGGAAGATAACTCTCTATGGGAGTCTAATTTCCTTGCCCAACATGTGCATGGCACATGCTGGCATTTTTTTATTACTCTAAGGGGGTGCTTGATTGTGACCGGAGTTGGAATTAGAATCGAAATAACCAAATCTCCTGAAGTATTTAGTTCATGATCGGAATCAGAATCGAAATAAAAATTTGAATCCATAGGGAGAATGGGGATTGAGTTTTAGATAGATTGGGACATTTCTATTCTATTCCCGAATCGAAATCAGAATGGGACTTCTCTTAAGTGGCTGGAATGGGAGTTATTCATTCCAATTTCCATTACAGATTTCCATTCTCCCCAACCAAGCACCTCTTTAAAAGTATGTGGCCTATTTGGACTATTTTCTTTAGGGCTGGGTCGGTCAAGTGGATCAGGCCCAATTCAATATTGAGTCCATTTGGGCCATGATTTTATATTCTTCCTCTCTAAAAGAAAATTTTGTCCTAAAGATTTTTTCTTGCCAAAGCCTTAAAAAAATTAAGGTTACTTCTACCTCAAATCACCCTCTAATTCCAAAAATAAATTTTCATCATAATACTTTTCCAATCGAATTACCGTCTGATCAATTTGAAAATAATTCGAACTAAGCTTTTGTCACACACTATGATATAAATCCATCTACACACTTATATCAAATCTAGTTCTTTCGGTTATACCATATCATATATATTATTGTCCCAATATTCCTAGTATCTATCCAGCTATATTAATCTTATGTTTGATTTTATATGTTATAGTTTATTCACTTATACTCTGATACTATATTAATTATCATGTCCCAAACCTGAGATTGCAAGTTAGGGGTCATAACAATTACCGTATATTCATAGAGAACTCTTTCCACAAATATATAAGACATTCCATATGATATCAAATGCATCACAGTGGAGATAATTTTAAATAACTAAAATCTAAAATTCAATTAACTAATATAATCCAGTTGATAAGTAGAATTTAAAAGTCTTGCATCAATTAAATCTCAAATAGTAATCCTATAAAATATAGTAATAAATTTAAATATAAATTATGTTGGCTCTGTCAAATTTTGCTTCTAATCTTATTCCTAAAGCAATATCTACATCTACAACTATCTGAATATGAAAAAAAATAAGAGATAATGGGCTCGAGAGCCCAATAAATAATGAATATCTTAACTAGATAATTTATGAGATAATATAAAATATAATTTATTATTAATTAGTATAAAAATATAATCCATTTATGTTTAAATATAAGTTCAGTAATTCTGATATCTTTAAAATATTCTTATATATAATCATAAATCTGATTTGAAACTAATTATGTTCAATAATCCAATTCAAATTCAATTTCATTTAAATCATTAGCCTTTAACTATGACCACATTAGTATCTTGTAACTAGGTTAGAAACAAATTGCACTTATACCTAGTGGAGTGGATCAGAATACCACATAAATATCCTATAGAGTGGTTTAGAATGCCATACTTATATCCTTTGGTGGAGTCAGAACATCATACATACCCTGTGGGGGGCAGAATACCATACATATCTTATGGCAATACCGAAATACTATATTTATACCTTATGATAGGGTTAGAAATAAAGTCACGAGCTTAATAACAATTGGAGTGCAAATGCATAATCACAAATTGATAGGGCCCAGAAAATAGTCAAGATGAGAGTCCAAATTCGGTTCATTAAAATTCTTTTCACAAAATATTGCATATTGCATCGTCTAATCAGAATATGCATATATGATATCAGATCAATAAATAATTATAGTAATAGTTCAAAAAATATTACTTCAAAATTTCATATCAATTTTTCATTCAAAACATAATTTCATAAGATTCTAAAATCACATATACATCAATTAACAATTTATTTGATAATAAAAAAATAATATTATATAAATAAAATATTTAGAAAAGATAGATTATTACTTATTTTGTACGAACAATGAGTTGACAAATCCAACTAATCCTAAAATTCTTCTTCAGAATCGAATATTCAAAATCATACTTTTTATCCAAATTTAACTATAATTATTTTAAAATTGAAATCCTAAATCCCAACATTCTTATGGGGTTGACCATGCGGTAGTGCTCGACATCCTGGTCGATTTGGTCAAGGTAATTTTATCTAATCATGTTTAGCTAGATTGTAGGTGGTTCAATTAAAATCTGTTGGATTTCGGTAGATGCAATGGAAGCACTAGTGTTTAAAATTTTTCATTCAAAATACCTCAGTGCATCGAAACCCTGAAGCTCAGTAATCACTCTGACAATACAAACAAAGAACAATATGTAATAAGAGGATATGAGACTTACCTGTCTTGCTAAATTTTCACAGCACACAAGTATCTGTCCTCCAATAGTATTGATAGGATCACGATGTTGTCATTAGAACACCGTGATTATCAATCTAATTCCAACTTCAATAAAAATTTAAAATATATAGAAAGTAGCGAGTCAGGCCGAATCTACAGAGAAGGCAGAATTTTGATTTGAAATATTTGATTTTGTAAAAAAAAAATAAAATTTTGATGAAAGCAATATAAATCAGAAAACAGAAATTAAAAGCATGAAAAATAAATCTGGTACTAAGATCTACTATTTAGATCCTAGCTTCTACTTGCAATAAAAATAAATAATAAAAATTTAAAAAGCATAAAATAAATTGGTACTGAGATCTACTAATTAGATCCTAGCATCTACTTGTAATAAAAATAAAAAACAGAAATTTAAAGTACAAGAAAATAAATTTTGTATTGATTGAAATTAAAATTCAAGTATAAAAATTTAAAAAGAACAGTAAAATAAAATAAAACTGTAACAAATATTCTGAAGTCGATTGGTGCAGACTCGTCGGAAGATGGTTGATGACCTCTCGTTCTTTCTTTGTACTCTGTGGAGCGAATTGGCTTCTCTTCTTCTTTAGCGAACTGGCTTCTCTTCTTCTTTCTCTTTGGATTTGATCTTCGAGATGGTATAGACGTGGAGATAGTGCAAAACAAAACTCAACTTCAAACACATTCTTCTTAGAAGCCTTTTCCGTAATTCAAAACTATGCTTGTTGCCCTCTCTATATCCCTCTCATTTTTAGATGCTTTCTCTTATAGTCTGAATTTTTTTTTATAGCCTTCGTAATTTCTACAGCTTCAAACATATTCAATTTTTTAAATCTTCACGGATTTCTTTCTCGTCTCGATTTATATTTTGTGTATCAGGCGACGTCTCGCGTTATTTTCGTGTCTGCGTATCAGACCTTCTTGGTTCTATTGCACCGTGCCACAGGTTCGTTTGTGCTCATTTAAACCGCGCCGCGTTGTGAAGACCCCAGGTGTCTGCTCGTTTGTCCTTGTTCGAACCGCGCATCAATTTAAACCGCTGTGAGCTCCCGCATTCAAACTGCTCGAACCCATACTTCCACGTGAAACCAGCATGTTTAAATTTTGTGCACTCGCCTGCGGTGAAGACCCAGGCTTATTTCAAATCGTGTCTGTTCCCTCTTTTGCTGAGCACCCAGCCATGCACAAAGCCCACGCCAAGCTCCTCTCACTCATTTAATTAAAAGCTATGGGTCCCATCCACATTAAATCTCTTTTTTAAAACTCATAGATCTCCCAGCCACGCCCTGATTGCCTTGCTTTTTTATTTATTTATTTATTTATTTATTAAATTTTTATGAGACACTCGTGATTATTGCATATCATATATCTAACGTATCTGAATTTAAATATAAACTTCATCCGCACTTGTTGGAGAGCCATTGGCTTATTGATTTATGATTAGATCTTCATAATTAATTATTTTAAAAAAAATATAAAAATATCAAATTTAAAATAATAAAAATTAAATATTAAAAATTTTAATATTTTTAATGACGCATTTGATGTACTGATCACCTTCTAATTTGAATTTTTCTCATCCTCGAGTAAAAAAAGAATCTAGAGTCAAGTACCATTTAACTTAGAGTTTTGAATTTTACCAAGTAATTTTCAAAAAGAGCCATTGATGTTCAGTAGAACATGAGTGAGGTATATCATTGGAGTATTAATACTAATCAATGTGGGAGTTAAGCTAAAAATATAATTTTTTTTAAAATTTTTTAAAATTATTTCTACCTTTATTTCAAATTATTAACCTTTATATGGACAAGTATATTGTTACTTCCGTCCTTCATTTATTGATTTATTTTTCTCTATTCTCTCTCTTTTTTTTTTAACGTTGTATCGCTATTGAGTGTCTTAACCCCTTAAGTTTTCTGTTTGATCCATGTAGCGAGTTTTCAGCCAATGACACCCGAACTAGATGACTTTAGGGTACTAGGTATAGAATATCCTTCGGATCTACTTGTTCGAATCAAATAGGCTACGAGTTAAAACTAGCTTTACAACAAGCTTCTTTGCCCTTCATACCTTTTGACGTGAAACTCAATGCTTGCTTAGGCAAAGAGGTCGGTTACTCAGTTTGAAGTACTTGAAAACTTCTCTCTCTTTTTTTTAATATATAAAAAAATATATAATTATCCTACACAAGTCCATAAAAAATAAACTCTTCTTCGATGCTGGTAGAAAAATTTAAAAATACTTAAAAAAAACTATTTAAATTCTAAACTTAACTCTTTATTGAGTTTTCTTAATACTTGATCCTTCGATATCTCACAAACTCTCTAGTCTGTACATCAATTTTCTTTTAAGAATACTCAGTTTAACTCGATTCTTAAGTATAATTAGGTGCTTAAATGCTAAATACTAACTTACTTAAGGATTTAATTTTTTTTATTCTCTCCTCAACTTAATCGACATTGTCCTCAATGGAGTAGGAAAAATAAAGGGTGCATAAAAAGAGAAAGAAAAAAGAGAGATGCCACATGATCCAGAAATCTTTTTAATTGATTCTCTCTCCAACTTAGCCAATATTGTCTTCAGATCCCTACAAAAAAAAAATGAAGTAAAACTTGATTAACCTAAGCAAAGTGCAAAAGAAAGCAAAAGCAAAAACTAAAACTGGGTTACCTCCCAGAAAGTGCTAAGTTTACCATTTTCAGCTAGACCATGCCGATTCTTTCACCTACCCCATATCAAATATTGGATTGATAAATTCTAATGATTTTGGATTGCCAATCTCAGGAAGATGGCCTATAATAAATTTTAATATTTTATTATCAATCTTCAGAAAGTATTTCACATCTTCATTCTTAGTTTTAGAAAGATAATTTACAAACCCATTCACAGACCCTTGTTTGTTGAGAATTTCTCCTATTTGTTCTTCTAAAATGCTCATGAATTGAGTTTTTGGATTAGGAGTTGAGTTTGATGCACTAGATGCTGGAAGGGTGTCACTTGATTCTAAACATGTGTACTCAGGTGTGATCAAGATGACTTCAGTTCTGGAGGAGGTGATTCTAAAGTGGAAGAACCAGCTTCTAGGGTTGAAGAAAATGAGACTCTTGGTGAATATATCTCAGGTAACTCATCTGCTCTTTTCTCTTTATCACTTAGATCAATATCAGTACTGGGTTTAGATTTTTCTATGGGATTAGTCTCAGTACTAATCTTCTCTTCTAAATTTTCTTTTTGGCTAGCATCAGTACTAGCCACTCTCACCTGGACTTGATATGGATCCTTAAGAATCCAATCACTTTTAAGCTTAGAGATTACTTTGTCACTTTCAAATTGAGGATTCTTAGGTGGACATTAGATTGATCACTAGGTCCAGATGGTTGGTGGGTGGTGGGTTGTTTTCAAAATTCGATATTGATTGGCTCGAAATTGACCTAGTTCTCTCCTTATAGAAGACTCAGCTAATTGACTTATTTATACTTCTAGCCTGATGAGAGATTGCTGTTGGATCATAATCATTTGTTAAAGTTGGCTAAACCTATCGTCAGCTAGATTGCTGTTGCTCCACGAATTGATTTTGATGATTATAAAATATTTGAGCGGGTTACTAATGATTTTGGCTTGAAAAAAGATTTATTATATTTCAAGGGTAAAATCATAACTTTATCAAATTCTGATTCGAAAGCCTCAAGAGCAAGAACAGAAAATTTATGATATATTGGAGGTAATTTTATATTTTTTGGATATATATTTTGAGAAAAAAAATCAAATTTAAAGAAAAGGATCGACCCTATGAGTCGACCCCTATCAAAAGAATTGAACGACATGCTATTTTTGGCTGGCACACCCAAAGGAGACGATCCTAGGGATTGACTTCTGTTGACTGTGCAAGTCAAAGATACAGAATAGTCACTTTCTATTTTGCGCCATAGAGGTCGACCCTATGAGTCGACCCCTGCGATAAAAAATCTCTGTAATGGCTAGTTTTTCAGCTCATTTTGATCATATTTAATGCTCATTTAATGCACTCCAATGGCTCTAATATTGTCCAGATTACTCTTAGCATCTATGGAAGATATAAAGGCACTTAAAGGAGGAAAAAAGATAAGATTTTCAAGCATTCATTTCAGCCCTAATCAAAAAGTCCTCTTTAAGTAAAAGAAGCTTTCATTTCAAGTTCATCAATCTCTCAAGAGCTCATTCAAGTCTTCAACAATCTTGAGAAAAATCAAAAAAGCTTTTCTTTGTTGTGTAAAGTGTATTTAAGATTTTATTTGCTCATTAAAGGAGCTAAACTTATATTTCTTGTCCTTAACTCTCATACTCTATTTTTGTCTTGTTCTTTATTTTGAAAGGGTTCCAAAACTTGGATAGGTTGATCCGAACCTTGAATCGGATTGTATTGGGTTAGCTTGTACTTAGAAATAAGTGTTCTAGCTTGAGATAGTTAGAGTCGGAGGTACCGATATTGTATTCTTGTTGAATACGTTTTAGTAGATTTAATTCCCAAGTAGGAGCTTGAGGAGTGGATGTAAGTGCAAGGTTGGCACCGAACCACTATAAATCCTGATTGTTTGTAGTGTGCATACTTGCTCTCTATCTAAATTTTTTATTTTCTTGTATTCTTGTATCTCATTTCTACACTTAGCTTAAATCACTTACTATACATAACTTGCTTATTATTACTTAATCCTTGTGGTTCTAAATTAACTTTAAAATTTTAAAAATTTAATTCACCCCCCCTCTTGGGTTGTAAAGCTGGGCAACAAGTGGTATTAAAGCTTGGTGCTCTAGTCCTACTTTGATTTAACCATCAAAGAGCTAAAGATCTATAGCAACTCAAGTTGGTGTTTCACTAGTCGAGAGACAGTCCACAAACCGACCTTCACTTTTCAATGGGTCAAACTATACCTATTGGAAAGCTCGGATGAAAATTTTTATTCAAGCACTTGATTATGATATATAGAGCATCATAGTTAATGGACCACACACACCCACTAAAATAATTGATGGTGTAGAATCAACCAAACCCAAAAAAGAATGGGATGAAGTTGACAAAAAAATGGCTTAACTCAATGCTAAAGCCATGAATGTTTTATATTGTGCTTTAGATGCTAATGAGTTTAATCGTATTTCAACATGCATGTCGGCTAAAAAAATATGAGATAGATTAGAAGTAACACGTGAAGGCACTAATCAAGTTAAGAAATAAAAAATTAATATACTTGTGCATAAATATGAACTCTTTAAAATGGAGCATGATGAATCAATAACTGAAATATTTACTCATTTTATGGATATTATTAATGATCTAAAAAGTCTTGGTAAGTCTTATTCTAACAGCGATTTTGTGAGAAAGATTCTTACGTCTTTATCAAGGACTTGGGAGGCCAAAGTGACCACAATCTAAGAAGCCAAAGATCTGAATGTCTTATCCTTGGAGGAGCTTCTAGGATTACTAATGACATATGAGCTAAGCATGAAACAACATCAAGAAGAAGATGTCAAAAAAAGAGGACAATCGCCCTTAAATCCACTGCTCAACTTGATGAGAAATCTGATGAAACAGAAAATAAAGAGTAAGATGAAGAATTAGCCCTCATCACTAGAAAGTTTAAAAGATTTTGAAGAAAAGAAAATAAGGGATGAGGAAGAGGCCACCTACAAAAGGGGAGTATAGCAAGGAGAAGGATAAGGAGCAGCCCCTTATTTGTTATGAATGTAAGAAGCCGGAGCACTTTAGGTCCGAATGTCCACAACTTAAGAAGGGCCCCAAGAAGTTCAAGAAAAAAGCTATGGTGGCTACATGAAGTGATAGTGATGAGTCAAGCTCAGAAGAAGAAGATTCACATGAACAATCAACTTGTGCCTTATGGCACATGAAAATGAGGTAAACGCTGAAACTCCTAATGACTTTACTTTTGAAGAACTTCAAGAAGCTTTTTATGATCTAGTTGATGATCTAAAGAAGTTAGAGGTAAAGAACAAAGAATTGAAATTAAAGAATCAATCTTTACTAAAAGAAAATGAGATTATTTCAAATAAAAAATTGATCTTGACACAAAAAAATCTGAATTTGAAAAATAAAATTGCTAAGTTAAAATCTATGATAGAAAAATTCACTCTAAGTTCAAATAAACTTCAAATGATACTTGATAATCAAAAGATCGTTTATGATAAAGTCGGTCTTGGATACAATCCTTTAAAGAAACAAAAATTTTTGAAAAATATGTTTGTGAACTCATCAAGCAATAAATTTTTAAATATTACTTACTTTAAATGTGGTGAAGTAAGACACAAATCCTATACATGTTTCTCTAGCAAATCAGAAAATTCTAATGTGAAGAAAATATGGGTTCCAAAAGGAATCATTGTGACTAACCAAAGAGGACCTAAGAAAACTTGGGTACCTAAAGTGAAAACTTAATTTTTGTATGTAGGTATGTCTTGTATCCCAAGAAATAAATTGAAAATAATAACTTGATAGTGGGTGCTCAAGACACATGACTGGTGATAAATCTCAATTCATCACACTTGATGCAAAAAATAGAGAGATGGCCACCTTTGGAGACAATAGCAAAGGAAAGATCATTGGTATAGGTAACATTGATATTACTCCCTCCAAGTATATTGAAAATATTTTATTAGTAGATGGTTTGTAATATAATTTATTAAGTATTAGTCAATTCTGTGACAAAGGGTAGAAAGTTATTTTTGAATCTTCATTATGCATAGTAACTAGTCCCAATGATGAAGGCATTAAATTTGTTGGACATAGACATGGTAATTGTTGGTGCAAAAATCTGCCGGGTTGGAGAAGTGGAGTCGGGGGAGTCGCGGTCGCCGTCGGGACCTGCAAAAGAAGTCTAAACGGAGTTGGGGTTGCTCCGGCAAGACCCTCCAATGCTCAAGTCAGTTCTCTGCCTCAATAAGAATGGAGTGCTCGAATGAAATTTTAGCAGAGTTTCGAGATAGAAATTAGAGCTTAGAGAATAACGTATCTGGGGTCCCCTTTTTATAGCGGAGGGTGCAACAGATTGATAGCGACGTTTGTAACCATCTGGCAGTGGGCCGCTCGGGGCCAGGAGGAGTTTGTTATGAAGAGTAGTGGAGTGGAATCGTGGCCATCACCGTGGCGTGCCAAGTGGAGCTTGTTGCGGGGAGTGGAGTGGGTCCATTGTCGCGACTTGCTAGAGAGTGGAGGAGCCACGCGGAATCCATCGCAGGAAGTGGAGCAGAGTCGTGGCCATTACTGTGGGCTACCAGGGAGTGGTGGAGTCACGCGGTATCCGTCGCAGGAAGTGGAGCAGAGTTGTGGCCATTACTATGGCCTGCCAGGGAGTCCAGACCTGTTGGTCGAAGCTCGGTTGAGGTGCCTGGCAGAGAGAGGTAGCTATCCATCTGAGAGGAGCTCGGATGTTGCTGGCGAACCTTCTACCGTTGGGTGCCTTGGGCGTTAATACTGCAGGCGAGGGCCACTTGCCGTAGGAACTCGATCAGAGGCTTTCTACAGACGAAGTTCGGTTTCGCACAGAATTCAGCAGAGGGTCGACCGACAGTGGATGTCGGATGGCGCTGGAGAGGTTCATCCGCTGGAGGGGTCTAGCTGCTGGATTTTGTGTGTCATAGAGTTCGCCTGAATCCTCCACTACAAAAGTTCGGTAGGAATCCGATCTCCGTAGAAGCCCGGATGGGGATCATTTATCGAGGAATCTCGGTCGAAGCCTGCCTGCAATAGAAACCCGAAAGGAATTCATCCACGATGGAAGCTCGGATGAAGGCTTACAGTGGAAGCTCGGAGTCCGGCCTTTGTAGGAGTTCGGGTGAGTTCTACCTGCAACAGGAGTTCAGGGCGGAAGTCCGGCTCCCGTAGGAGCCCGGATGAAGTCTACCTGCAGTCGGTGTTCGGGGAAAAGTCCGACTTCCGTAGGAGTCCGGATGAAGACTACCTGCAGCAGAGTTCGGGGAAGAAGTCGGCTCCCGTAGGAGTCCGGATGAAGACTACCTTCAGCCGGAGTTCGGGGACGAAGTCCGGCTCCCGTAGGAGTCCGGATGAAGACTACCTGCAGCGGAGTTCGGGGAAGAAGTCCGGCTCCGTAGGAGTCCGGATGAAGACTACCTGCAGCCGGAGTTTGGGGAAGATGTCCGGCTCCCGTAGGAGTCCGGATGAAGACTACCTGCAGTCGGAGTTTGGGGAAGACGTCCGGCTCCCGTAGGAGTCCGGATCAAGACTACATTCGGCTGGAGTTCGGGGAAGAAGTCCGGCTCCCGTAGGAGTCTGGATGAAGACTACCTGCAGCCAGAGTTCGGGGAAGAAGTTTGGCTCCCGTAGGAGTCCGGATGAAGACTACCTGCAGCCGGAGTTTGGGGAAGACGTCCGGCTCCCGTAGGAGTCCGGATGAAGACTACCTTCGGTCGGAGTTTGGGGAAGAAGTCCGGCTCCCGTAGGAGTCCGGATGAAGACTACCTGCAGCTGGAGTTCGGGGAAGAAGTCCGGCTCCCGTAGGAGTCCGGATGAAGACTACCTACAGCCAGAGTTCGGGGATGAAGTCTGGCTCCCGTAGGAGTCCGGATGAAGACTACCTACAGCCGGAGTTCGGGGAAGAAGTCCGGCTCCCGTAGGAGTCCGATGAAGACTACCTGCAACCGGAGTTTGGGGAAGACGTCCGGCTCCCGTAGGAGTCGGATGAAGACTACCTTCGGTCGGAGTTCGAGGAAGAAGTCCGGCTCCCGTAGGAGTCCGGATGAAGACTACCTGCAGCCGGAGTTTGGGAAAGACGTCCGGCTCCCGTAGGAGTCGGATGAAGACTACCTGCAGTGGGAGTTTGGGGAAGACGTCCGGCTCCCGTAGGAGTCCGGATGAAGACTACCTTCGGTCGGAGTTCGGGGAAGAAGTCCGGCTCCCGTAGGAGTCTGGATGAAGACTACCTGCAGCCGGAGTTCGGGGACGAAGTTCGATCCCGTAGGAGTCCGGATGAAGACTACCTGCAGCCAGAGTTGGGGAAGACGTCCGGCTCCCGTAGGAGTCCGGATGAAGACTACCTGCAGTCGGAGATTGGGGAAGAAGTCTGACTCCCGTAGGAGTCCGGATGAAGACTACCTGCAGCCAGAGTTTGGGGAAGATGTCCGGCTCCATAGGAGTCCGGATGAAGACTACCTGCAGTCGGAGTTTGGGGAAGACGTCCGGCTCCCGTAGGAGTCCGGATGAAGACTACCTTCAGCCGGAGTTCGGGGAAGAAGTCCGGCTCCGTAGGAGTCTGGACGAAGACTAGAAGGTGGTCGACCACCGTAAAAACTTGGGTGGAGTCCGCCCGTCGTGGAGAATCTGACCTACACTGGTGGGAGTTTATCCGTCGGCAGAACTTGAGAATGTCGCAGAGGCTCGACCGTCGGAGAGGTTCGAAAAGATACCGTCAAAGGTTGGACATCGGTAGAATCCCTAGAGGGTCACTCCTGACACGAACTTCGGCTGGGGGTATTTTATACCCAACACCAGTCCCCTACTTTCGAGTTCGAGTTTCGAATGAAGGAAGTACAGAAAAATTTTCACAGCCGAAGTTGCCCTCTCGAATCCTGCGCGCGACCATCCTCGAAAATCCTGGCATTTAATACGCGGCGCTGGAGTCTTTTTCAATTAGGGTGATCCGAAGAGTCCTTTCAAATTTGCTGGAGCGTAATTCCAAGCGCCACACCATAATGGTCCGCCAGCAGCCAGCCCTACGCCCGGTGAGTGGACACATGGCGGGCATTGGTTGACCTAGGGATATCCGCCACCAAAACTGTGCCAGGTTCCGTCGCTTATTTAAACCCCCTCCTTCCCTCCAAGGATTTCATTTCGCCTGAGAGCCCAGATGACGCCTTTCTTCTGCCTGAGGATTTAGCCACCCATCGAGCCCTTTTCGACCCCAAGCATTCTTCGTGCCAATCTTCGCCATCTCTGTCGGCTCCCCGCCGCCTTCAATCTTCCGAGCCCTTTCGGGGAGTTCTCCCACCGGGGCTCCTGCCCGGAGGTCAATCTCGAGAGGATGCTACGGATCGAGAGGAGTAGGAGGGGGAGACAGTGGCCTGCAGGTTCAGCGGCTGCCGAACTGCCACTGAGGGTTCCCACAGCTTTGAAGGGGGCTTGAGGGAGAATTTTTCAACGACAGGGATTTAATAACGGAACCAGCTGGTGAGCGCATCCTGCACGAGAATTTGAAGTAGTTGAACGGGGCACACCGGTCAAGGGGGTAGAGTTGCCGTCATAAGTTGTGGCGGGTTTCTTGACGTCGTCGGGGTCTAGGGACCGGAGGCGGTCAGCGCTGACGGTGGGATAGTAGAACTTGTTGCGGGGGTGGTAGAAGTAGCGCATGTCGACCTCGCGAAGTACCTAGGATGGTGGTTGTCGGGGAGCACACGGTGGTGGTGCATGTCTCCGGTGTCATCGCGGCCTCCGGGTACTTCCAGTTTTTCCCAATATAGGTCATCGTTGCCGCTACTGTCGCTGCCGTCGCCCCTTGAATTCTATCCCCTCCTTTTCCCCCTAGGGTTGGGGTTTTGACAATGGAGCGGAACGAGGCGAGGGGCGAGAGCTGATGGGTTCATCACATGCACTGGAAATACTGCTGAGGAGGATGGAGCCGGAAGGAGAAGTCGAAAGCTTGAAGCGGTCTCTAATGTACTCTTTTCAAGTCTTGTAGTAATGTTCTTTTTTTTCCCGGTCCTCAGGGCTTTGTAACATACACCTTGTTAATCGAGAGTGAAAAGGAGATTTTTGTCATCTTGTCCGCACTTTACGTCAAATTTCACCTATCGAACTTCTTTCATTCACTATTGCTATTGTTGTATTCCCCCCTTTTTTTTCGATGTCGATGTCGTCCGGAGGTCCTTGGTCGTCGCCACGTCGGCTTGCTTTTCTTGTCATCTTTCTTCTTCAGCCTCAAGGGCTCTGTAATGTATACTTAATTAATGACATGAGAAGAGAATTTTTCGTTATCTCTTTTACTCATGTGTTGAATTGTCGTTTGCCGAGCTCCTTTCGGCTTTTGCCTTGCTCGATATCGATACCATTCAGAGGTACCCGATTGCCGTCGATTGACCCACCTTTTGTCTATGGCCGCAGATTTGTCCGGGGCCACTCGGTTTGACGCTCCTTTCAGAGTTCGAGCTCGGAGGTCTGAGCTTCCCGTCGCCCCGAGGAAGCCGTCTTATCCTTGGCCTGTGTTGAGAGCTCTCTTGGAGACCAAGAATTTTGATAAGAATCCCAATCCTCGCTGAGACGAGGTTCCTGTATCTTTGATGTAATTTATTTTCCATTCGTCACTGATGCAGTTCGTCGCTTTCCTTTTTAACCTCCCTCCCTTTTTTTTTTTTCTTTTCTCGAGTGAGGGTTTTCCCTCTGCTCTTAGTGGGATCGCGGAGCGTGGAGGGGCCGCTGAGAAGGTTCCCTTTTTCTTATCTGATCTCGAATGACTGGACCTTAGTTGGTGTCAGGACGATGTTCTTCCCTATTTCTGATGCGGTCGATCTCAGCTCAGATTAGGACGAGGTTCTTCCCCCGCTCTAATAGGGCTGTGGGGCACATATGGGCGTTGCAGGGCTCTCCCCACATCCGGTCTCAGAGTAACCGGGCCTTCAACTTTGCTCATGTTAGGGTGAGGTTCTCCTCCTGTCCCTAACAGGGCTGTGGGGGCACATATGGACGCTGTAGGGCCTCTCCCCCCATCCTATCTAAAAATAACCGGGCCTTCGACCTTGCTCATGTTAGGGTGAGGTTCTTCTCCTGTCCCTAACATGGCTGTGGGGGCGCATATGGGCGCTGTAGGGCTCTCCCCCCATCCGGTCTAAAAATAACCGGGCCTTTGACCTTGCTCATGTTAGGGTGAGGTTCTCCTCCTGTCCCTAACATGGCTGTGGGGGCGCATATGGGCCTGTAGGGCCTCTCCCCCATCGATCTAAAAATAATCGGGCCTTCGACCTTGCTCATGTTAGGGCGAGGTTATCCTCCTATCCCTAACATGGCTGTGGGGGCGCATATGGGTGCTGTAGGGCCTCTCCCCCCATCCGGTCTAAAAATAATCGGGCCTTCGACCTTGCTCATGTTAGGACGAGGTTCTCCTCCTATCCCTAACATGGCTGTGGGGGCGCGTATGGGCACTGTAGGGCCTCTCCCCCCATCCGATCTAAAAATAATCGGGCCTTCGACCTTGCTCATGTTAGGGCGAGGTTCTCCTCCTGTCCCTAACATGGCTGTGGGGCCGCGTATGGGCGCTGTAGGGCCTCTCCCCCATCCGGTCTAAAAATAATCGGACTTTCGATTTCGCCCATATTAGGCATTGTTTTCTTGTATTTACAAGTTTTTCAAATCTCAAGGCTGTAGAAGGTCTGCTCCCCATCAAGGTCCTCCAGAGACAGAGTTGATGATCCAATTGGAGGCCGATCTCGGGCTGCTCTTCCCTCCTCGGCGGCTCAGGTTGCGGCAGGGCCCTTGTCGATCTTCTCTACCCTCAAGTCGCGTCGAATGAACCTGTCGAGCCGATCTCGTCTGATGAGCTCCTCGATCTCGTCTCGGAGTTGAATGCATTTCTCTGTGTCTGGCGTGGTCACGATGGTAGAGGAGAACTTGTTAGGATTGCGCTTCCCGGGGTGTGTGCGCATTCTTTCTGGCCTTGGGAGTTGCTCTCTGACTTCCATCAGCACCTGGGTTTTCAATGCGTTGAGGGGGGCATAGCTACGGAATCTTCCTGGGGGAGAGCCCCGCGAACCGGTGCTCCGGCTTCTCTGCTGCGTGCTCGGGGAGGAGTCTGGGCGCACTTGTGCTCGGAGGAGTTCGAGAACGTGGCCGAGCTTCTCTCGGCCCTTTCTCGACTGCGGGCTTACTTGAGTCTCTGCCTGCCGCTCTCTCGTGGTCTCCTCATCCTTCATCTTGAAAGCTTCTTCTGCTCGGGCGTACCCTTCGCCCGAGCCAACAAATCAGCAAAATCCCTGGGGTACTTCTTTTCAGGGAGAATAGAAGGTCGTTCTTCTGAAGGTCGCCTTTCAGGGGCCATCGCGACTGATTGGTCCAAGTTCCGGACCTCCAATGCGGTGACATTGAAACGGTTGACATAAGCCCGAATGGACTCCCCCTCCCTCTGCTTGATGTTGATGAGGGACTCCGAACCCTTCCGGGGATGCCGGCTGCTAACAAAATGAGCCGCAAATGGTGGCTCATCTGATCAAAGAAAAGATGGTACCCGACTTCAGCGCCGAGTACAGTTTCTCGCCGCTCCCTTCAAGGTGGATGGGAAAGCTCGGCATAGGATGGCGTCTGGCGCGCCATGAAGCAACATCATTGTCCGGAAGGCCTCCAGATGGTCAACTGGGTCCGAAGTCCCGTCGTAGCTTTCAAATTGAGGGAGCTTAAGTTTGGTGGGATCGGTTCCTGCATGATCATTTGAGAAAAGGAGGGTCCGTACAAATGTCCTCACATAAGCGGGGGAGCGTGGGGAGTTTTTCGATCCGCCGGTTCATCTCCTGGAGCCTCCGATCCAGGAAATCCTCTGATTATGGGTCTGAGGGTCTTCTGCAGAATGGAGGTAGAGATCTTTCAGGAGTAGAATCGTGATCTGACTGAGGGCTCTCCACCCTCGGATTCATCTTTCTGAGAAAGACGGGGCGACTGGCCCAAGTGGCCCATCCTACCATCGATTTTGGAGTTCTGGCGATATTCTCTCAGTCGCACTGATGCCTGCGGCTGTTGCTGCTGCTGCATGGCTTGCACCACTTCAGCGAGGTCGCTGACCTGCTGAACCAGTAGGTCGAATTGCTCTGTGCCAACCGCTGTTGCCGGAGGAGGAGGAGGAGGCTGGGAAACTGGAGGTGAGGCGGAGCCTGAGATCAGCTGCGGAGGCCGTGGATCACCGAGTGGATGCTTTACGGGGAGGCATCGGGCGAAGATCTAGTGGGGGAAGGAGAAAAGATGTCGGAGAAGATGACCGGAGCAGTCCCATTGAGCGCTCCTTTAAGAACAAGGGTACTGCGAAGACACAGGCCTTCCTCTAGCGCCAATCCTGTTGGTTCAAAAATCCACCGATGTCGGAGAAGCTGGAGTCGGGGGAGTCGCGGTCACCGTCGGACCTACAAAGAAGTCTAAACCGGAGTTGGGGTTGCTCCGGTAAGACCATCCGATGCTCAAGTCAGTTCTCTGCCTCAACAAGAATGGAGTGCTCGAACGAAAATTTTAGCAGAGTTTCGAGATAGAAATTAGAGCTTAGAGAATAACGTATCTGGGTCTCCTTTTTATAGGTGGAGGGTGCAACAGACTGATAGCGACATTTGTAACCATCTGGCAGTGGGCCGCTCGGGTCAGGAGGAGTTTGTTATGAAGAGTAGTGGAGTGGAATCGTGGCCATCACCGTGGCCTGCCACATGGAGCCTGTTGCGGGAGTGGAGCGGCGTCCGTTGTCGCGACTTGCCAGAGAGTGGAGGAGCCATGCGGAATCCATCGCAGGAAGTGGAGCAGAGTCGTGGCCATTACTGTGGCCTGCCAGGGAGTGGTGGAGCCGCGCGGTATCCATCGTAGGAAGTGGAGCAGAGTTGTGGCCATTACTGTGGCCTGCTAGGGAGTCCAGGCCTGTCGACCGAAGCTCGATTGAGGTGCCTGGAGGAGAGAGGTAGCTATCCATCTGAGAGGAGCTCGGATGTTGCTGGCGAACCTTCTACCGTTGGGCCTTGGACGTTAATACTGCAGGCGAG